>NC_079321.1:15806973-16110394 GCF_029931775.1 Euleptes europaea
GTAAGGCTTGTTCCCAGTTAGAACTGTTCCAGTGGATTTGGAGGTCTCTTGCTGTGTCCAGGCACTGTTTAATTTCTCCTGAAGTTCAGTGGGTAAACTCTACCAAGTGAGTGTTAAATTCCCTTGTTCTGATGGGAGCATAGAGACCCTTGAACATGCCATTTATGACTGCAAAATTTATAATAAAATAAGAGAAGACATTTCCCTTGTAATAGCTGACCACTCAGGGAGCACTAGAGCGACTCGCCTTTCTAACTTGCTCTCAGTTAAAGACACTGAGCTAACTTTTAAAATGGCCAAATTTGGATGGCGAATTATGAAGGCTAGACGAGCATGGGTCGAACCCAACTAATTAGTTTTAACTGTGTTCTAGTTAAGCTTGTTTTTAATAGTTCCCCTATGAATGTTTGATTATATATTTATTGATGTATTCATGTATATAGCTACTATTTTTATTATGTAAAAGTTTTTTATTGTTGGTCTGGGACCGTATTAAATATTTCGATTCGAGTGTTAAATTACATGAAATGCTGCCCTTTACATGGGATCAGACTATGGTTCATGTAGTTGGAAATTGTTGGTCCTAGATGGTGAAGAGTCTCGTAGAGAATTCTCCAAGAGCTTGAGTTTTGCAGTTTTCCAGCCATGTGCTGTCTGAGCTCACAAGTGAAGTTGCTGCAATCCAGTCCTGGAGCCTCATGAGCAATGCAGGTCACAAAGTTGGGGAATTCCCCTTCCAGGTCACAAAGTTGGGGAATTCCCCTTCCCTTAAAAAACAGGAGTACTGGTTCACCCTGACTCCATCTTACACACCTTTGACTTGGTTTCACGTCCTATATGTTCAAGCACATCATGCTCTGGAACAAAATCATGTAGTAGTAATTCACAAATATTTTGCACATCCTGATCTTTGCAAAGTTGCTCATACTCATGTTGTAACTGGGTTGTGGGACAGATTTACATCGGAAGGTGGGCACTTTGTATGGGAACTTCTTCATTACAAGATGGGGAATCACCTTACATTTATGAATTGCATAGAACAGCAACGACTGTCCTGATTTTTAATATTATATGAGTTAATTGATTCATTGGGAAAATGTTCATATTTTGTGAAAGTGAACACTGAGAAGCCCAACATAAGAGATGGGCGTACACATTGCTGTAGTTTTAATAGGAAGAAGCTGAAAACTGGTTTGGGGAGAGCATCTTCAGCACTTGCATGAGAATACCTATATTTATCGCAGCACAGGTTTTTTTTCAAATGCAGGGCATACCTTGTCCTGAACAAAACAAAAACAGGATCCAGTGGCCTTCTATAAACCACTGCCATAATCAAGAGACTTGTTAGGTTGGAGAAATAGGAAATTCCTACAGAAGGCCCAGCAATCAACAGCGTCTCCATTAGGAGGAAAGGTTGCCTAACATGTTAATGACATGGGTAATGTAGAGTTGCCTTCTTTGACCTTCCAATGCAAAAGGCATTTTAAGAATTACATTGCATAAATTAGACATTAGAAGACACTATAAGCAGAAACCATTGGTTTTACTGTGTTGGTGTCCATGGAAACTGTGCTTACCCACACAAATATGTTTGATGTTGTCTGTCTGTAAATGTATTTTGTCAGTGTGTTTGGTGTCCTAGATAAAGATAATGGTTTTGTTTAAGAAATAAACTGGGCCGGAATGAATTAAACAATCTTAAGTGAACAACATAATATAGACAATATATTCAACATATCTACATCAATCAGTGGTCATTTAAAGAAAACTGTAGACCAGGTTTGAAGGGGAAGAACAATAAATATGGGGTATATGGATTAAAGACCATTAAGTGCTATAATACAGCTTAACTAAAGGATATTGGAGCTTTTTAAATATGGTTTCTCAATATAGACTTTTTAATAATCTAGTGGTCAACTATTGTAGAGAGTGGTTTGTCATACGGCACATTCTAGAAGGTTTGGTTTGCTGTTATGTATGGTGTTTTGTCCTTGAATGTAGTGTGTGTTTTTGTAATAATTTAATAATTAAATAAAAATATTTTTTAAAATCTTAAGTGAACCCTGTCGTCATTTGGATTTGTATCCCTTATGTATCCCCAAGTTGTGCAGTGAAACCCACAAATGATTTGCCTACGAGACCAAATCACTCTACTTGTGTTCAGAGGCACTGTTTCCTCTGGTACAAAAATGCTCAGCGCCAATCCTGCCCCCAGCCTTAAACCCATATTGGGGCTGGCAGGTAATGCCAGCAGACTGCTTACATATAACTAGGGTTGCCAGGTCCCTCTTTGCCACCGGTGGGAGATTTTTGGGGCGGAGCCTGAGGAGGGTGGAGTTTGGGGAGGGGAGGGACTTCAATGCCATAAAGTTCAATTGCCAAAGCGGCCATTTTTCTCCAGGTGATCTGATCTCTATCAGCTGGAGATCAGTTGAATAACAGGAGATCTCCTGCTACTACCTGGTAGTTGGCAACCCTACATATAACATGGCCCAGGATTGCTGCTCAGCAAAGCAGGAGTGGAGCAGCAGTCCTGGGCCACAGAAGGCTGATGTACTCAACGGGAAGGCCAAAGAGTTAAAGGCCAAATGCCCAAACTCTTCCTCCCGAATGGAAGCCGCTGTAGAGGAAGGGAGCCTGGTGAGTGAAAAACCACCCTAGTAGGGTTGCCAACCTCCAGGTGGTGAAGGAGAAAAAAGACACCTCTGTACTATTATCAGGAGGATGAGAAAACCAGTACAGGAGCAATGCTGCTAACAATGCCAATATATTATAGCTACATATACACTTTACAGTATGTGGTAATGAAACCACCAACAACACATACGTTCAGTACAACAGTGGATGTACAAAATTTCCACAGCTCATTTGAATTCCATCAGGTAAGTATCAAATAAGTCCTTTGAAATAACTATCTTAGTCTTTTCTCAAAACAGATGCTGCAAGATGGACAGTCAAGGAGAATACGATCGTTTCGGAGCACAAAGGCTCAGTTCTTCATCAGTTCTTCAAAAGATGCAATGCATGCAATCATATATCAACATCCATGATACCAGGTTTCAAAGAATAACCTTTTCCAGAATAAAGTGCATAATACTTCCCCAGAGGGGTAAGATGCTGAGTTCCTTCCACTCCTGGTAAGGACTCAAGTGGCGTTCAAATGGGCGCTTTAGCAATTGGACTCTATGGCATTGAAGTCCCTCCCCAAACCTTGCCCTCCTCAGGCTCTGCCCCCAAAATATCCAGGTAATTCCCAACCCGGAGCAAGCAACCCTGCACCCTAGCTTCCCCCCTCCACACACTCAGTACTTAGCAGCGTGGCTCTGTTGATGATCTCTGCCTGTTGATGATTGCCTCCTCAGGTTTGCTTTTCCAAAGAAGGAGGGTCAGCATGATGCAGGCCCACAAATGCTCCTTCCTTGGGCCAGCCTCTTTCCGCGTCAGGCCCCAGGTGTGAATGCAGACTGGCTCTCTTTTCTCATCAGCCAGTGGCCCAAACCCTGCTTCTCCTCGCCCTTCCTTGAAAATGAGGATGGGGCAGCCTTTGCTTGCATATCAGAAATAAGGTACTCAATCAGGGCCAAATTAGACATTACAACAGCCACGGGTCCTACCTGTAGCCACCGATGCCATTTTAGAGAAGAATTTGGCCATATAAAACTGCTGCAAAGGCCCGATCCTGACTGGACTCACAGAACAGCAGGAACGGGGGTTCTTCCCCCCATCTCTTATTCATGCCTTTCAAGATAAGAACAATAAACTAGTGAGGTAACCGCTAGGTGGCAGAATTAGCTAGAGAAATTCCAGTGCTCGTTGCTTTTGGTACAAAGTAACAGGCAACCATAGGATAATCACTAATTAGTTATATGATATTCACAACAGGACAGGAAAAAACCCATCTTCTAAAAACTCAGCAATTTCCTACCCCTCGTGCCTCACAGTCTTTAATATGCCCCGTGGCATAATCAGAAGACTTGGAAAACCAGAATCAAATGTAAAGAAATGTAAGCCTGTCATTTCAAGGATGAAGATTTCATCCTTGAAACGATTTCATCCAGCAGCAGATTTCTCTTGCTTGTGCTTCTCCCTGAAGCAGCTCCTCAGGGCAACCCAGGCCCCAAGAATTTTGCACCTTTACCCTCCACCCCATGCCAAACCAGCCTGACTCCAACTATAACTTCTTGGCCTAGCTTTTTTTCTCCCAGTAGACTCATAGCAAGCACGTAGAGTATGACCAACAAGCCTCGAAAATGGAATAGTGTAGGATACCTCATTCCTGCTTACATATCCATGAGGAAGAACAGTAGCACCTGAACCATAATAATTTCCCTCTTGGCTATGGCACCCTGCAAGTTGATTTTCAATGTAATATTAGGAACAATTCAGGAAACCAATAGGGGCAATCGAGGACATCACACACCGACAACTAGAAAGTGGAATAAAAGTTACAGTTGTCGCTGGCATGGTGTCAGAAGTAAAGCACAGCTTGAACTGAAAAGAGCACAAGGAAAAGGTCAGGACGGAGCTGTCCCTTGTACCTCCCTCTGCAATATGGGCTTTGAAAGTGGGGATATAGTTGACAATTGTAGAATTACACATTAAAACCAATCTCCCCAACATTGTTAAAACAATTAAAAACAGGGCTAAGATACATACAAAGACATAAAAACAAAAATTAAAAGATTGTGCAGGAAGGAGTGATCACTCTGGGAATGCCAAACAAACAAAAAAAAATGGTCCCAGGCTGGGAAATACCTAGAGATTTGGGGGGTGGAGCCTGAGGAGAGCAGGGTTTGGGGAGGGACTTCAATGGGGTATAATGCCACAGAGACCAGCTTCCAAAGCGGCCACTTTCTCCAGAGGAACTGATCTCAGTCACCCGGAGATCAGCTGTAATAACAGGAGATCTCCAGCCACCACCTGGAGGTTATTAACTATCATAAATGGCAGCACGTGGCTTCAAAGATAATATAATGTGAAATATACCAACTGGAAAAGAAAACAATATTATAGAATATAATGATTCTATTTTTTGGAAAATCCAAAACACAACATATATTCATAAACACTGTGTTGAAAGCCACGCAGAAACCTCACTGGGTCTGAAATAACAAAAAATGTATATATACAGATTGCTTTTAACAACAAAACATGAACAACATAAATTCAAGAATTATTTCTGTGGCCTTAACAAAGGCTCATGTATGAGTATACATGAGCCTTTGTTAAGGCCACAGAAATAATTCTTGAATTTATGTTGTTCATGTTTTGTTGTTAAAAGCAATCTGTATATATACATTTTTTGTTATTTCAGACCCAGTGAGGTTTCTGCGTGGCTTTCAACACAGTGTTTATGAATATATGTTGTGTTTTGGATTTTCCAAAAAATAGAATCATTATATTCTATAATATTGTTTTCTTTTCCAGTTGGTATATTTCACATTATATTATCTTTGAAGCCACGTGCTGCCATTTATGATAGTTTCTACTATTTCCAGCATAGGTGTTTTTTTCTTCCACCAACCACCTGGAGGTTGGCAACCTTAAAACAATCTCCATAAGCACTAAAGCTTTATTTTAAAAAAATCCAAACCCAAAGCAGACAGCACAAACGTAAATAAAACTAAACAAGGGGAAAAGTGAAGGGTAAATTCACAAGAAAATTCACACACACACACCCATGAGATTTCCCCCCTCCCACCCAACACTGAAGCAGATCAGGAAAAGGAGGCACTAAACAGAACCAACATTTAAAAGCCCTCCCCATCCCAAACCCTCCACACTAAAATGCAAGCAAGCAAATAAGTAAGTAAATAAATAAGGCTTGATAACAATAGTAGACAATAAACTAGTAACACACACAACACAACCACAAAAGCAAGAATGCCATTGCCAAACCAGTTTGAAAGAGGCTCCCGCAACACCTCAGCATAGAACAGCGGTGACAGGCAGGCAGAGATGTCTCCCACCCCACAGACGCTCCAACGAGGCCAGAAGGAAAATGGCTGGCTCTCGTCTAATGAAGGTAAAGGTCCCCTGTGCAAGCACCGGGTCATTCCTGACCCATGGGGTGACGTCACATCCCGACGTTTCCCAGGCAGACTTGGTTTATGGGGTGGTGTGTCAGTGCCTTCTAATGAAGGAGGCCTTATTTACTCAGACTTCTCCAAAGCTCTGTGGCTTGGTCAGGGAGCAGGAGCGAAGTTCTGACCAGGTTTGGTGCTGGGGAGGGGGTGCTGCATTCGGGGGGAAAGGGATCTTCGTTTTCTCTACAACCCCCCTCTCCAGACCATGGGAAAGATCCCCTATGGAAACAATTTGATCCATGAATCTGGAGAGCCAAAAAAAGATGCAAAAATAAACCTGGACTGGCATAGGGCTACCGGAAAACATGGGCGAGCCAGGAACAGGCTAGAGAGGGAACTCACTTATCAGAGGCCAGGAGGTGTTCCTCCCGAGCAAAGCCCTGAGGCACAGCTGGAAGCAAAAGGGGACACCAGCAGCTTTGAGAAGCTTGTTCAGAAAGGGCAATACAAGCCCCAGGTGGAGCTGGTGAGTGCTTACAAGAGAGTCAGCGTGGTGTAGTGGTTAAGAGCGGTGGTTTGGAGCAGTGGAGTCTGATCTGGAGAACTGGGTTTGATTCCCCACTCCTCCACATGAGCGGTGGACGCTAATCTTGCAAACTGGATTTGTTTCCTTGTTCCTACCCATGAAGCCAGCTGGTGACCCTGGGCTAGTCACACTCTCTCAGCCCCACCTACCTCACAGGGTGTCTGTTGCGGGGAAGGGAAGGTGATTGTGAGCCGGTTTGAGTCTCCCTTAAGTGGTAGAGCAAGTCGGCATATAAAAACCAACTCTTCTTCTTCTTCTTCTTCTAACAACACTGGAGACAGACTGAGCCAGGAGCCGTTAGCAGCAGCTGGGAATAGGTGGAGCAGCAGGTCAGCCAAGCCAGGGTGCTTGTTAGGACAAGGCTTCAAGGCAGCAGGGAGAGTTGGGTTGCCAGCTCTGTGGTGAGAATTACCTGAAGATTTTGGGAGTGGAGCCTGAGGAAGGCAAGGTTTGGAGGGGAGACTTCAGTGCCATAGAGCCAATGGCCAAAGTGGCCATTTTCTCCAGGGGAACTGATCTCTCTCACCTGGAGATCAGTTGTAATAGCAGGAGATCCCCAGCCACCACCTGGAGGTTGGTATTCAAAATGAGGCTACAAGTACAAAATAGGAGAGTGGAATTCAAAGGTATGCACTAGTGCAAAGCTCAATAAAGCGCAAATACAATAAATTGCATTCAATTGTATTCAGAGGAGAAGTCTCACATAAACATTATCCCAAGGATATAATAACAGAGCAAGAAAATTAGTACAAAAAGAATATAAAGTGAGTATATACAAGGATACTTCAGGTGCGCAAAAGTTAATAGTCCAGAATGGTAAGTCCAAATCAAGCGCAGATAATATTCAGTCGCAATAAAGCACGGAACAATATTCAATCGCAATGGGCTTCCGGTAAAATCCCCATTTCAGAGCTTTCTTCAAGCTTCAAAAGGTTTCTACGTGCCAATAACACCACAATTGGGAAGAGACGTCTATAGTGCCATTCTGTCTGAGCAACTTAATGTCCAGCTGAACTGACTAGAGCATCCTGGGGGAGGGGCTGTGGCTCAGTGGTAGAGCATCTGATCGGCATGCAGAAGGTCCCAGGTTCAATCCCTGGCATCTCCAGTTAAAGGGACCAGGCAAGTAGGTGATGCGAAAAACCTCAGCCTGAGACCCTGGAGAGCCGCTGCTGGACAACACTGACTTTGATGGACCAAGGGTCTGATTCAGTATAAGGCAGCTTCCTGTGTTCTTGTGTATGCTTGGGGAAATGGGACCAATGGATTCTAGACCCTTACCTGGCTGGCTGTGGGCTGCAGTACTACAGGTCACTTTGGAGATGCCCAGTCCTGCCACAATGGGATTACAGTATTGGTGCCCCCCACATTCCAAATCCAAATTGTACTGAATTTTTTCAAACTGGATGCCTCTAATTAGCATCAATAATGAGTGAGGAAGTTCGAGCCCTTGTTCAGATCCAGGAGAGAGATTGTTGAACCTCTTGGTGAATCCTAATTCAGCGCTTTCACTTTAAATTCTTCCTTTGAAGATCTTTTTCAGAAGATGTCAGATTCTATGTAAAATTACACTGGGCCAGACTTCATGTCAAAAGCTCAGCACAGATCATTTCCTATTACTAGAAGAAATTCTTATTCTGTGGTTCGTTCTCGCTTTTACTTACAGCTTAGCAGCTTTGTTCAAAACCTGAAGACACCGAAGACAAGAATGAAAGATGTTGGTAAGTGACATACCTCTGTTAACACTGTGGCAACATCAATGGCGCAGAATGTAAAATTCACCTCATCCAAATATTAGCCATTTTTATTCTGCCTTGGGAAAAGAGCTATGAAAAAAATGATAATCTTATAAAGTGAACATGGAACAGTTACCTAGTAACCATGGGCAACAAATCCCTTCTCAACTGTCCTCCTATAACAGCTTAAGAGATGTCATCAGAATTGAAGTCTCACAGCTAGCCTTTAAAATGAGCTGCAGCCACTATTATCTGACTTACATTGGGTGCTCTTAACAGGATTTGAAAATAAGCATATGGTTTAATTTTTAGTTAGAGCAATTGCTAGTTTTTACAGACTTTGCACCACATTTTAAACCAAAATATGAGATTCTGAGGCTATCAAAGTACACTTAAATAGGTTTTTTTGCACTTTCAATGAACGTAAGCTCGAATAGTATGCTGCATTTATATACCCATAAAAGAGATGAACAAATAATAATTTTCCTTGCATTTTTTAACTCCTGCCCCTTCTGCTGGTTCTAGATCAGTCAAGCATTATGAGTGGTTACTCTTGTACGTAGATCATGATGGGTAGCCATGTTAGTCTATCTGTAACAGTAGAAAAGAGCAAGAGGTCAGTAGTATCTTAAACACTAACAAAATTTCTGGTAGGTGTGAGTCACAGCTCACTTCTTCAGATACAGCTAGAATGTGAGTCCATCTGTTCTTAAATAGAGAAGAGTGAATTCAGACACCCAATGCCAATAGCATGTAAATGTCATTAGCAAGTAAATGACAATAGCAGGTGTGATTGGATTAGGTGTGATATGCAGAGGGGCACTAGGCGTGGAAAAATCAGCTCTGGTATTGAGACAGGAATCCTAGGTCTCTATTCAATCCAGGAGAATGCATTGTCTTGAGCTTCATTATTAGTTGTCATTCAGCAGTCTTTCTGTCTAATCCCCTTTTGATTTCCCTTTGCAAAAGAACTGCTACTCTTAAGTCAGCAACTGCATGTCCTCCAAGTTTAAAATGTCCCCCCCACTGGTTTTTGAATGTTGTGGTTTCTGATGTCAGACTTATGTCCATTTAATCTTTGTCGCAGGGCCTAACTTGTCTGTTTGTCCAATATCGAGGGTGGAAGGGCATGCAATGGCATAAATCACATTAGAACAGGGGTGTCAAACGAAAGGCCCGGGGGCTGGATCCACCCTCTTGAGAACACTTATCCAGCCCGCGAGCCAGCCAAGGCAGCCGCCCCCGCTCTCAATCTGGGATGGCGAGGCATGGCCCGAACGAGTGACATTTATCTCATATCCGGCCCTCATAACAAATGAGTTCGACACCCCTGCATTAGAAGATGAGCAGGAATGTGAAATTGAGATAATATGGCTGGTATTGCTGGGCCCAGTGATGGTGTTGCTACAACAACATTATTTTAATCTGCACAACCAATTGGAAGCCTCCTCCTCCACCTGCACAAGTGCCTCAGCCATTTTCTAAAGCCCTTGGCAAGCTCCAAGGGACTCCTGATGTTTGTCATCCTGAGCTCCATGGCTCCATGTGTAGGCTTTGATGGTGGTGCTCAAGAGACAGTGCCAAAGTCAGCCTGGCAAGTACAACCCCATTTTAGGGACAAGAATGCCAGCTTGCTTACGCCTAAGTAAGTAATCAAGGTGTGAGTCACATCTGCTGTTCTCTTTTCTCAGGCTGATCCATTCTCAGCCACCTACCTGCTGGTACTGAGCTATCAAAGAACTCAGACAGCGGGTGGGGGGCTTGCGTACTTGGCTTTTCCCCCCTTTTCCTGCTGAGAATTTCATCTAAATGCAAAGCGGTGCAGTCATCCTGTTTCCTTTTCTGACCTCATTGCGACACAAAGGGTTCTTGTCAGATTATATCCTTTATTTTGGCCTTCCTTTGGCTGAGGTCCAGCTCCCCATCTGCTGGGATGATGGGTGTTTGCAGAGGGATCTTTGGGCATGCAGATCCTGGCTTTGGACTTTTATGCATGGCTGTTTCACTTGCTGTCACTCCTCCGATGATTCCAGCTGTCAGAGGTCACCTTCTCCCCCTGAGTTTCCCCACGTTTTGCCCGCGGTTTCAAATTTGCTATCAAACAGGTCCCTGAAAAAGCAGGCAAAATGCAGAGAAATGCAAGGGGAGAGCAAGGTTACCTATGACGGTCGGAAACACCGTGCATAATAAAAACAAAGACCTGAAGTCGTCGGAGGGGTGACTGCGAGGGAAACAGCCATGTATAAAAGGCCTTAGAGATGGACCTTTGACTAGAGAACCAGCCAGAGGAGAGTGAGAGACATTTGGGGGTTACCGCATTATGTATTCCCAGCGATGTATTAAGAGTTTGAAAATGTTATAAAAAATACTGTTCGCACTGTGTTTGGCCCCTTTAGCTGTGAAGACGTCTTCCATTCATTTATTAGCCATGGTATCCAAAAACCCTTTTAAAGCGATGTTTTTTATAACATTTTCATACTCTTAATACATCGCTGAGAATACATAATGCGGTAACCCCCAATAATTGACTAGTTGGCATTGGAAACCTACTCTTTTTCTCATGTGTCTTCAGGTCAATTTTATTACATTTTCTCCAGACAAAAGGCATCCTGGTCTCTTGTTACTCCCCTGACTGGCTTGATTCTGGGTGGGCTTCAAATGTGTGCTGGATAAATCCCACCACAGCTACTCACATCCCACCACAGCTACTACGAAAAAGCTCTCCTCTCAAATCCTGAGCAGAGGCATTAGTGGTAATGTGCAAAATAGCCCACCCTGGCACAGCTACATGGGAGAGGAAGCGAGGGAATATCTCTGCAGTTAGCACATTCCAGTGCAGGATAATATACTCTACTAGATGAGTAAGTATCCCCCAGAAATTTTTGACAGCAGGAACACTTGTTTTGTGATTAGCATCTGATGCTTCAACACACAGATACATACATTTAAAGATCTCTGTTAAGTGTAAAGATAAAACACAGACTAGCCATCTGCAATCCATTCCTTTTTTTCTTTCTTCAGCAATGGACTTCTGAATATTTTACAAATGTTATGGCGTATCACTAAAACTTCAAATGAATAGATTTAAAATGCAGTTTTAGATATGTATAGTAATAATTACTATTAGTATAGTGATAATTAGTATAGTAATAATTACTATTAATGTGTTCCTTGTTTTGCCTACCTTGGGGTCCATCTACACATTAGAGTCCTCAGGTTTGTTGGAGAGCAACACAAGGACTGTATATCACATATGCGATGGGAATTGTGTGCCTCCCAGATGCATACCAGCTCTTTTCTGTTAGCAGCCACAGTAATTGGGGAGAAGTGGCTGTAGCCTCCCCCCCACACACACACACTGGTTTTACATCCTCAAATAGGGTTGCCAAGTCCCTCTTCGCCACTGGTAGGAGGCTTTTGGGGCAGAGCCTGAGGAGGGGGGGGGTTGGGGAGGAGAGGGACTTCGATGACATAGAGTACAATTGCCAAAGCAGCCATTTTCTCCAGGTGAACTGATCTCTATCAGCTGGAGATCAGTTGTAATAGCAGGAGATCGCCAGCGAATACCTGGAGGTTGGCAACCCTATCCTCAACCACCCCATGAAGCCACTGTTGGCTCCATTGTAAAAATTACATTACTTACATGGCTACAAATACATTTCATAATGGGCTCTGTTTGAGGTGGCTACAACTAAGGTTGCCAGCTTTGGGTTGTGAAATTCCTGGAAATTTGGAATTGAAGCCTGGGGAGGATGGAGTTTGGGGCGGGGAGGGGCCTCAGCAGGGTATAATGTCATAAATGCCATACAGTCCATCCTCCAAAGCAGCCATTTTGTCCAGGGGGACTAAGCACTTAGTCCAATGATCCATTGTAATTCCAGGAGGTCTCCAGACCCCTGGAGGTTGGTAACCCTGGCTACAGCTGATTCTCCTTGCATCCTGCAGTTGCTGACAAAGAAGATCTTGTGCATGAGGACTTTGTCATGCATAGATTGAACCTTAGTTGATTGTTTCTGATCTTCAGGAATCTTGCTAGTAGATTTAAGTGGGGACCCATGGAAAACTTTGCAGTTTTTGAATCTACTTTAGAAAGAATCATAAATTAAACGAAGCATTAAAAATGTTAACTGTTGATTAGACTGGAATGGACAATTCTTTAAGATATATGTTATAACTTATGATAATTCAAAACCATTATATTCTCTGTCCAAGTTAGGGTTGCCAGCTCCAGGTTGGGAAATACTGTAGACTTTGGGGGTGGGGCCTGAGGAGGGTGCGGTTTAGGGAGGGGAGGAACTTCAGTGGGGTATAATGCCATAAAATCCACCTTCCAAAGCGGCCATTTTCTCCAGGTGAACTGATCTCTGTCACTTGCAGATCACTTTTAATCCCAGAAGATCTCCAGCCACCACCTGAATGTTGGCAACCCTAAGAGGAAGTTTTAAACTAATTCTCATGGTTGAGAAAAGCAGCATGCAGTTATACTGTTGTGAAGGAAATGCTGTGAAAGATTTTCAGTACTAAAGAGATTTTATAAAAAAATCTTGGACAATGACCTTTCCATCGATAGCATACTATATAATGACCTCTGCCTTCCCCCATGCTAGATGGCATTAAACAGTGACGGCCAGGCACTGAGGCAGTTCCGTATTCGGACATAGAAATATACCTATACTGCTAATAGAAATAGACGGGTAACAAACGTTGGTAGAAATATACCTATACTGCTAATAGAAATAGACGGGTAACAAATGTTGGTAGAACTCAAACAACTAAAGAAATTATAGAGAAAGGATGGACTTTTGAGATAAGATACACAAGAGCCGAGCCCCAAAGGGAGCTTTCATTCTCAGAAGGTTATATCCTGAAAATCTGCTTGGTCTCTAAGGTGCTACTGGACTGGAATGTCGCTTGACTACCTATTATGGTTGCCAACCTCCGGGTACTAGCTGGAGATCTCCCACTATTACAGCTGATCTCCAGCTGATAGAAATCTGTTCCCCTGGAGAAAATGGCTGCTTTGGCAATTGGGGTCTAGGGCATTGAAGTCCCTCCCCTCCCCAAACCGCACCCTCCTCAGGCTCCACCCCAAAAACCTCCTGCCAGTGGCGAAGAGGGACCTGGCAACCCTACTACCTATGCTCATGACTGATGAAATTCCTACATAAATAGGAGCAAAAAGGAACAGGCAGCATCGGTGGTATCTAAACCAACTGACCACTCCAAGCCTTCATTTAACCACCTCTTGGGATTTGATTTACATATTTTTCAACTACAAAATCATATTTATATTTAAAATATTTCTCCATGACAGCTTTTTTGGGGCCTTCCCTTCGTCTTTTTCTCATCTCTGCCCCCCTTTCCTTTGTTAAATGCACTCCTCGCTGAATCCTCAGTATGGTTTTTAAAATGAACAAGTTTTTCTTGTGTCAGTGCAAGCCTTGAGGGCAATTATCTTTGCAATAAAAAAAATGCCCACTCTTGCAATATTCAACATGACATGTAATGTTGAACGCACATAAAATATAATTTATGAAACAAAACCCACCCCATCTTCATTGCATCTTTCCTCTTTGTCTTTTCCTCTGTTATTGGCATCTACCTCAGTATTCGAAATGACAATCACGTTCTTGTGTCCTGATCTGTGTGTGTGTATATACGTGTGTGTGTGTGTAAAGTGCCGTCAAGTCGCAGCCGACTTATGGCGACCCCTTTTGGGATTTTCAAGGCAAGAGACTAACAGAGGTGGTTTGCCAGTGCCTTCCTCTGCACAGCAACCCAGGCATTCCTTGGTGGTCTCCCATCCAAATACTGACCAGGACTGACCCTGCTTAGCTTCTGAGATCTGACAAGATCAGGCTAGCCTGGGCCATCCAGGTCAGGGCATGTGTGTGTGTGAGGGCATGTGTGTGTGTGTGTGTGTGTGTGTGTGTGTATACACACACACACAAAAAAAAAACACACACACGCATATATATGTAAAACTAGGTAGGTTGCAGAAGAGGACTGGAAATCAGTCTATTGTTCGTTGGATAATACAGAGAAGTCTGTTTTCTATAGATTACATTACTGCGTTTAAGTCTTTTTGACAGCTGTGTACAGTTTTGACAAATCTACCTTGGTTTTCTGTTTGACATGCCAGTCTATCAAATGATTGCTGGGTGAGGAAGTCAACCGTCAAAGCATGAAAGGATACGGTGTAGAGAACTTGGTGGAAACCTATTTCAGGGATTTAAAATTAATGTGAGCTGGTCGTGAAGGTCTAACCTGGGGAGCTTACGCTGAGCTCTAAGGTCAAGCGCCATGTTAGCAGAATGATTTTCCTGTCTGGTTTACTGAAAATTAGCTGTGTGAATGCCTCAGCCCTGCTTTTCAGATTACAATTAAAGAATAAATCAGATGTCTCAGTTGTGACAAACAATTGTCTATTGTCTCCTTGAGTGGGCAGCAGAGACTGCTTCACATGTTTCCATTCTTAAACCACTGTGGCTTCATTACATACAGCTGCACAGAATCAGCAGCTAGCCGATTGCTTAAAGGAATCCAGGGGTGGGGATGGTGGTGGAATGATGCTTCATCTCTGGTATCTAGACGTTTACTTCCTTGCAAAGTAAATGTTGAACTTGTACTCTTTGAGTGTTCAGAGGCTAACCCGAACCTGCATAGGGTTTGCAGAATAAGTATTTCCCTTTAGATTCCAGTCGGTAAGAGCTGGCAGGATGGCAATTTATATATTGACGGAGCTAGCCATGAGCACCCAATAGTTCTAGGTAGGCAACAAAAGCTGCCAGAATCCTCTAGGTAAATTGGAACTGTTGTTGTTGTTGTCGTTGTTGTTATTCTGCCCTCCCCTGCCAAAGTGGGCTCAGTGGGTTATCTCTGTCCTTTCTAAAGGGAAAACACATGGCAGAATGAGAAAAAATCTATTCGCTCTATTGGAGGAAATAGGCACATGAGATTTCAAAGGGAGGAAGGTCAACAAGATGGCAGAGAAAGAGAGGAACAATACCTGAACAAGAAATCTGGAAACTTTAAAATTCTTCTGCCTACCTCCCGAATTACAACTGTGGGGGGAGCTTTAGACATCAGGTGAGAGGTTGCAGGTATCATCCATTCTTTTTTCCATAGCTCAGATATCATTAGTCAATTGTTGCTCAACTATATTCATTAGTCAGAGCTGGTCTCCAGAGGAAAACCCCAAGTTTCAAGTTGGTTGTTATGGATTGAGGTGGTCTTCCAGGGCTCTGGGCCCAGGACATTTAGGGCTTTAAAATGCTTCTATCTTGTCTGAGTTCAGTTAGCTCAGCCCCCCCCCCACCCCTCCAAGTGCTCTGCTGCTTCCAGACATTGATTTCATAGCTCTTCTACTACCTCCCTGGACTTAGATGGAAAGGAGAGAGTGGGAAAGATAGATCTGGATTATCAGAAGATAGATGACTCTGTGCCCCATATCTCCAGATGATCTAGCAGCTTCACACAGATGTTAAAAAGTACCAGGGATGAGAATTCTCCTTGTAGTATTGCACAAAACAATGACCAGTGGGCTGAGCAGAAGTCCTCGAATGCCACCTTGGGTACTTGCCTTCAAGAAAATACTGAAGTCAACACAAGACTTAGCCAGCCCAGCCCAGTCCTGCCAGGTGGTGCAGCAGAATGATCTGACAATAGCCTCCTTTCACCCTGAAGGAAGGCACCAATATCACCCTGTAATGAGTAGTTAACAATAGACCTCATCTCTTCCATCAGCCCCAACTAGCAGGTTTGACAATCCACAAGGGGTGTATATCCAATGGGCAGGTGATCAGACTCAGATCTCCAGGTATCCTGTTCATTGCCCAACCATCTGCATCTCTGTCTTCCAGGGCTTCTGATGGTGACAACTCAAGTGAGTTTTACTATAGGCACATGCCATCCACCAATGTCCCTGTCTGATGTTCTGCCTTTCTCACCTCATTCCCCACTCGGACTTTGTTTAGCAGCATTGGCAGATCACTTCAATTATATTAGTGATCTACTTTTTAAAGGAAGCTTTTCTTACCTGTTTTTATGTCCCCTAACCTCCTATTTAAACTACAGAAGAACTTGTATAATCTGTAGCCTATTTCATCTGAGGAGCAGAAGGAGTAATCTGTTACTATGGTAAACATTCTTGTAGCAGAGTGTTGAATCCCCAGGGTTCCCCCCCCCCTTGTTTTCTTCAAGCAAAATATATTTCCTCTTTAGTTGTTGGTTTATCAGCAGCATCCTTGATTACCTGAAATTGCTATTCTAAGTGGATCTCAGTTTCCATTTCCAGTTCTGAATTATGTTGCTTTTAAAAAAAAACATTTTAAGTCAGACTAAATTTAGCACCGGCTGATGACTGCCTGAATACTTTCTGACAGCAAATAATGAGCTTAATGACAACTGCAGATAAATCCTTGCAGTTTAGTTTAAACCATGGATTTCTTTCTCTGCGGACCTCCATGATTTGCATAAGCGGCTTCACCCTTCTGGAAGGAAGCTTGTTTTGGACAACTGCCTGTTGATGCTAAGGAGAGAGGGAATACCACACCAATGGCCACTCAAAGGAGGTATCCTAAGCAAGGGCAGCAGGGTCAGTTAGCGAGCCAATCTTACAGAAGAGAAGAAACAAATGCTTTCTAAACTCAGAATATTTCTCTGCAATGGAACAGCATGTTGCCAGTGTGATGCAGTGGTGTTGGACTGGGATCTAGGAGCCTTGGGCCATTTATGCAGGGTCGATTCTGCTCCTCACTCAATGCTGATTTTTTAAATCTGACCTTTAAAATGACTGTTCACGGTCCTGATGCAAGAGGAGAAAGTCAAACAAATTCCACCACTCTCCTGCTCCTTCGTTCCTTCATTTGCATAGCCATTAGTAATAGTCGTTTGCATAGCTAAGCCGAGGCTGGGATTCTGCATGCTTCCTTCAGTGAATGCTTCAATGCGGGGGTGGAGCAAATACAAAAGGTTGCGTAAAAGGGGCTCTTAAGAAATGGGAAGCAGGTATGCGCCAGCTTTGCAGGGACATCTGAAATGACGGTTCAGCGTGAAGAAATAAAAAAAATATGTGCTGCTAATTACCAAGCATAAACTGCCTTGGTTTCAAATCCCGACTCCACTATGAAACTTGCTCAGTGACCTCAGGCCAAAAACACCATCCACGTAATGCCTTTATTTGGACCAACCCAATGACACATAATAGTATGTAAGCTTTTGAGTCTCCCAGGACTCTTCCTTTGGCCAGATGTTTCTGTGTGTGTGTGTGTGTGTATAAAGTGCTGTCAAGTTGCAGCTGACTTACGGCAACCCCATAGGGTTTTCACGGCAAGAGACTAACAGAGGTGGTTTGCTGTTGCCTGCCTCTGCGTAGTGACTCTGCTATTCCTTGGTGGTCTCCTATCCAAGTACTGACCAGGGACCATCCTGCTTAGCTTCCAAGATCTGATGAGATTGGGCTAGCCTGAGCCATCCAGATCAGGACTGGCAAGATGTTAGAAAATTTACAACAAAGTGGGGGAAATATTGTTCAGGTCAGGATGTTAAGACCTCCCCATGCCACTATGTGGTAGATTTTTGGACAGGCAAGGAGGATTCAGATTTCAGGTTGCCTCAGGCCAAGGGGTGTAAAAGCAAAAGGAAATTAAACAATTAAACTCTTGCTTGCTTTTACTGCTGTTTTACTGATCTGCTGTTGCTGGTAGCATTTTGGTCTTGACTGCTTGGCATTCTTAACAGATGTTATTTACTTACTTACTGTACTTATGATCCACTTTCCTCACTGTGAAAGCGGATTACGCGCAGTAGGTAGATAACAGCCCATACAAAGAAACAACTAATACGTCTTGCTATCTGAAGTGTGGGACTGGGTAGGGCCACCAAAGAAACTTGCTATCTCTGAAGCATGATAGCTTTAAAGTGTGAAGCTGTGATAGACCGCTCTCACGCTTGCTTGCAGGGTAGCAGGAGGCGTGGCAAATAGGCTGGTCCTCTAAAAGACAATGCAGGTACAGGGGAGGGGCTGTGGCTCAGTGATAGAGCATCTGCTTTGCATGTAGAAGGTCCCAGGTTCAGTCCCCGGCATCTCCAATTAAAGGGACCAGGCAAGTAGGTGATGTGAAAGACCTCAGCATGAGACCCTGGAGAGCCACTGTCGGTCTGAGTAGACAATACTGACTTTGATGGACCCAGGGTCTGATTCAGTATAAGGCAGCTCTCCTCCATGAACATGTCCACTCCCCTCTTAAAGCCTTCCAGTTGGGCTGGCACCCATCCTCACATTCTGGAGCAGGGAGTTCCACAATTTAACTATGCGTTGTGTGAAAAAATACTTCCTTTTATCTGTCTTGAATCTCTCACCCTTCAGCTGATGACCCCGCGTTCTAGTATTGAGAGGGAGAAAAGCTTCTCCCTGTCCACTCTCTCCATACCATGCATAATTTTATAGACCTCTATCATGTCTCCCCTTGACCGGCTTCTTTCCAAGCTGAACAGCCCTAAGCATTTTAACTGCTCCTCATAGGGCAGTTGCTCTAGTCCCCTGATCATTTTGGTTGCTCTTTTCTGCATGTACCGGTAGTCAAATAAGAGGGACCTGGCAACCCTAGGCTGACAGCCACAGGGCAATAGCCCTCAACTCCAGCTCTCCAATAAAGATACCTGAAAACAAGATAGCCAACAAGGCAGAAGAGTCAGAAATACATTGTTCCAACCTGGATAATTAGACCAGCTGCTTCTCTCTGCATCCAGCCTCTGTCCCTTCCTAGGCACCCACCGTTTCTGTTTACACAGACATATTTAGGAGGCATTTCCCAGTAAAACGAAAGAGACACTTGTGCTAAAGAAGGTTAACTTTATTAACGAAAAGCGGATAGACTGACAGCAAGACAGAAATGCAATTTAAAAGCCAGTTGGCAATAAAATAGATTGGTGAATTCAAGTACCTACTCTGGCAAGTCCCAATCAAACAGTTCCTAGGACGCTTAACAATTAAGATGCCCATTTATTTTTCACACATGGCTGGTCCATGAGGGAGAGACAGGGAGAGAGAGTGCACGCCGCCTTCGCCTGTCTTTGAAGGACATGGACAAGATAAGTAGGGTTGCCAGGTCCCTCTTCGCCACCAGCGGGAGGTTTTTGGGGTGGGGAAACGAATCCAATTCACCAGATTATCGTCCACCGCTAATGTGGAGGAGTGAGGAATCAAATAATGTCCCTCCAGATTCTCCAGATCAGAGTCCACCACTCCAAACCACAGATCTTAGCCACTACACCACACTGGCTCTCTTGATACAGTTACAATGTACCCAGGATGAATCGCTAGCCAGTCACACCAACCCCAAGGTGTGTCCTGGTGTTCTGCTCACTTTAATCCAAATGCTGCATGGTTTTTCTGGCAAAAAGCCTGTTGTTCAGAAGACCACTTTGAATGTCACTTTAGACACATCCAGCCTTGTCATCTCCAGTGCAGAATGGTGGCTGATTACTGGGAAGAAGGTGGAAAGTAAGAAGGCCTCTTACATCTTCTTCCTTTGGGGGCTGCAGGAGAATGGGGGGAAATGTTGCAAATGTGTTACCATAGAGTTTATGGCAATTCCTAGAGAGGACTGATGTCACTTCTGAGTTTTCTCCGGAAGTGACATCTCACCTGTGCCAACAGCAATTTTAAAAAAATTTCCACCCTCTGGCTGCTGTAGTGCCAGCAGGCAATGGCCACTGAGGCTGGGAGATCCCCCACCCCCAGGAGGCATATAGCAACCCTACTTGTACATCTCTTAGAAGACCCAGGAAAAAATTGTTAAAAGATCTGCTCTAAATGTGTTGCTGATCTGAGACAGTTCTCCAGCACAGGAACTTGAAAGGGAAATTCATTTAGAGGCTGACTCAGTTAAATTACACAGACACACACACCTCCAGCTACATAAAGATTTGAGAGTCATTAGAGATGTTAATGGATTTAGTCAAATGGGTTATCTGTCTTAACAAAACTTGGGAAATGGCCTATTACTTCTGTGGTGAAAGGTCTCTGTTCTTCCTTGATTGCATTCTAATTGTACGTAATTCCAGCTCATCCTGTATTTCCGGACCTTCAAGAGCCCCTGACCCAACTGTTTAGTTTTTTGCAGCCCTCCTTATGCCCCGTGGTGCAGAGTGGTGCAGTACTGCAGTCCAAGCTCTGCTCAAGACCTGAGTTCGATCCCCACAGAAGTTGGTTTCAGGTAGCCTGCTCAAGGTTGACTCAGCCTTCCATCCTTCCGAGGTCAGTAAAATGAATACCCAGCTTGCTGGGGGTAAAGTGTAGATGACTGGGGAAGGCAATGGCAAACCACTCCGTAAACATAGTCTGCCTAGTAAACGTTGGGATGTGACGTCACCCCATGGGTCAGGAATGACCCGGTGCTTGCACAGGGGACTACCTTTACCTTATATAAAAGGGGTGTCTAGTGAGGAGTGACTGCTAGGCTCTCTAGGCCATGAAAACTGCTGGCACAAAATCTGGTCAGTCTTTACGGCTGCCAGCTTCCCGGAATGCTCCTGTATATTTCAGCAAGCATCACTAGTGGTGCCTGAGAACTGAAAATGTAATGCCTGGTTATATAAAGGCATGTAGTGACTATGATCTATGCACATACATATATGTACAAGGAATGTGCCTCATATATAGAAGAGCAAGAAGAACTATATACTCCATATGTATATGCACACACGCACATATAAAGGGAATGCCCATATGTATAAGGGCTAATATTAGTTGTATTTTGTGCACCCATATATACTTACATAGAAGGATTGAGTCAATTGGCAACCCTTATTATAAGTTGCCAGCAAGCTTCTCTGGCTGGAGCCTGGTACAGCCTTGGGCTGACAGGCCTGATTTAATGACCCTGCGAGCATCTCTTAGGAATGTTAAGTTTCGATTCCTAATCAGAGGAACAGGACACTATCCTATATCACGCCCTCAGGTTATGCTAATAGGCTATGATAATGAGCTATAGGAAACTGCTAATCGTTTATTGGTTCTTTTGTTATACGAAATGCTACCATTTAAGGTAAACACCCCCCCCCCCACATCCTGTGGTATAAAGGATCAATCCTATGCTTTGTTCTCGTGTGGATTGCCCGCGCTCAGATTTAAGGGCAGTTCACCCGGCTCTGTTATTTGGCTAAATAAAGGATCTGTTATTCTTAACCTCCTCCTCGTTCTTTATTATTGGTTTGGTGTGCAATAACGAGGGCATTACAGAAATAATTATTTTGCTCTGGAGACTAAAAAAGAAGAAGTGAACAAAACACAGGGGTGGTGGTGGCAGAAAGAAACCAGTTGGGCAAAATGAGATTCTGTTCTTAGTGTTATGATGTTAGTCTTCTCGCAGTTTGTGTTTTCTCTGAAAAGGGAGCTTCCCTCCCCCCCCCTCCCCAGAAGGATTCAAATTATAATGGCTAATGAGTACTAAAGGAACAATGGCAAACACATCTGCAAAGCAGTAGATGCTTTTCACACAATGATAGTGCGGCGAGGGAGAACACACAGGGCTGGGAAACAAGTCTGGAACGCAATTCTTCAGTTACAGATATGCCCCAAAGGCTCTTGTTTTGTCTCCTTATGCAGTTCTGGCAGTTTTTGAATATATATATATATAAAAACGATATACCCGCCTTCCTGTGGGTACTGCAAGTTGGCTAAAGCATGCTTGAAAAGCAAGCAATTAAATCAAAGCATATTAAAATACAATCACAACAAGCACGCTTGGCCCGGCATAAAAACATCCCCAAGGTATCCTAAAAGAGAATGCTGGAATAATGGCCGAGTGAATCAACAGAAAGCCTTTTGGGAAAGTATTGCTTTGCAGGGTTTTCTGAATGACTACAGACAGAGCATTTTGTATACCTTCAGGGAGGGCGTTTCACAAGGCAGGTGCGACAAAGGCACCCAAGATGCTAGATGAGTGATGTGAGTGGGAGGGAATGCTCAGCAGATCTAAAGAGTGCCGTGCCATTTTCTGAGTGTGCAGAAGCATGTAGATCTGAGCAACGCCATGCTTATCACCAGCAGCACAAACTGTGGTGTTTCTGAATAGGATTCGGGAACTTTGAAGCTGCTGGACTGCAATGTAATCAAGTTGTATGTTTTTCAGGTAGATAAGACCATGCTCTTTCTCTTGATCGGCACCTGGGCCAGGAGTCCTGAATGGGAATAAAGAAGCCCTTGCTAGCTTTTAAAGCTATTAATGAGGAGAGAAATTCTCAGGTCTCTGGCAAGCACAGAGTTTTACACCCATAGCAGGAGATTAATTGGTCCTTTGTGCATGGCTTTTTAACTCGCTGTCACCCCTCCGATGACTTTGTTTGGATTATGTGTGCCCTTTCCAACTGGCAGGACACCCTACCCCCCACCCCCCGATCCCTGACCTGCGGCCAGGGTGGTGGGTGGGACCTGGCAACCCTACCTAAAGCTCAGGGCGGAACATCAAGTCCTTTGGCTCTTGGCCTCCAGCTAGTCTAGGCCTTGGCTACCTGCACAGGAGAAACACAAAAACTCAGCCTGGGGTTGCCAGCCTCATGCGGGACCTGGAAATCTTGCAGAATCACAAGTAGGGTTGCCAACCTCCAGGTACTAGCTGGAGATCTCCTGCTATTACAACTGATCTCCAGCCAATAGAGATCAGTTCCCCTGGAGAAAATGGCCGCTTTGGCAATTGGACTCTATGGTGTTGAAGTTGCTCCTCTCACCAAACCCTGCCCTCCTCAGGCTCCGCCTCGGTGGCGAAGAGGGATCTGGCAACCCTAATCACAAGGCATCTCTAGACCACAGAGATCAGTTCCCTTGGAGAAAATAGCAGCTCCAGAGAGTGAACTCTATGGCATTAAACCCTGCTAAGAACCCTTCCCCAATTCCATGCTGGGGAAGCCCCACCAAAATTTCCTGGAATTTCCCAAACCAGAGTCGACACCCCTAGTTGCCAGCTTCCAGGTGGAGCCTGCGGCTCTCCTGGAATTATAACGGATGTCTAGACTACAGAGATAAGTTCCCCTGAAGAAAATGGATGTTTTGAAGGGTGGCCTCTATGGCATTATACTCTGCCAAGGACCCTGCCCTCCCCAGGCCCCACCCCCAAATCTCCAGGAATTTTCCAAGCCGGAGTTGGCAACCATGGCCTGGATCTTACCTAGGGTTGCCAGCTCTGGGTTGGGAAATCCCTGGATATTTTGGGGGTGGCTACCCAAAAGGTTGGGTGAAATAAAATCCAGTTAAATAATGAAAAATTACAAAGCACACACACACACACACACACACACACACACACACACACACCTATGGCAGCAAATACAAGGTTGATGATCTAAAACCACATGCCAAATGCGTTTCAGGCCTCCAGGCCTTCTTCAGTGGTCTAGTTACAACATATTATGCATGCATACAGTTAAATTAAAAAATTAGAACGATTAGAATCTTGTGCCAGCCCGGGTATGTACTTTAAAATGTATTCCAAATCGACTTTGTGCCTATGAAATTAGATTGTTACCAAAGTATGTTTAGACTTGTAAAGGCACGCATCTGAGGAATACAGTCTCAATATTTCCCTTTGAAATGGGCTGAAAGTGTGCGTATCAGTACTGACACAATGGAGGAGGTTAAAGTTGGTTCCCACGGAGCAGCTGGCACAAGAGCAGGACTTTGGACCAGGAACCAGCATGCGTCCCCTCGGAGGGCACAGTCCCCTGAATGTGGGGGGTGTATGATGTGTGGTGGTCCAAACTTTCTTTTGGGGTGCAGAGCTTTTAAATTGTCTTCAATATCATTCAGGAACTAGGAAATGCGAATAAGGAACTGGGAACGAACTAGGAACCAACTTCAGCCTCCTACAGGCAGGTCATTATTAAGTGTCTCTTCTCCCAGGATGGGAGTTTTTCAGAGTAGCTGGGTGGGTGGGGGGCCTCCTCCATCAGTTTAGATTGTGGATGAGCAGGGAAAGGGTCGGCAAGGTGAAAGTTGGCTCCATTCATTCCGGGGCTTCATCTGCTATAGATGCTGTTTTGAATTATTCAGCAAGGAAAGATCTTTTTTCGTGTGCTTTTTTTCCTTTAGTCCTTTTTTCTTTCTTAGCATTTTGCTCCGCTAGTATGGGTGGTTTGTGTGTGTCTGGGCGCATGTGTGTCGAGCCACTGTCTTATCTCGCCACCTGACATTACCCTGCGATTGTCTCTTTGTTTGGAATGCCTTCTTAATGAAAATAGTGCGGGTTCGGTTAAAGACCTGCCTTTTACAAGGACTCTTTCTGGTCAGAGTAAATACTGCCGAAGTGATAGCCAGCCGGCCAGACTCTTTCAGCACCCTTTATTCTTGACAGAGCCTTGGAAAGATAATTCATTAACAGGAATACAGAAGATCTGGAGTTGTCTGTTCAGAATGGATGGTTGGCATTCCTGAAATATTTAACCAGACTGACCTCCTTCCTGTCGCCACCAGGCTGTTGAACTCCAGGGCTGAGGCCAATAGTGTTGCATGGGGTAAATCGTTCCTGCTGGTTTGTTTGGCCAGGTTCAGTTCTGCCCAGTTAGTGCAATACCAGGCAGCGATACCTAATAGCTAATACCAGCGCAATCAGGGCCAGATTTAGGTTTGAGGAGGCCCTAAGCTATTGAAGGTAATGGGGCCCTTTATATGTCCAGCTGTCCTTTGTCAACAACAAATTGTTGCTGTTTTTTATGTTGAATATATGCTATATGGTAATATTATGGATCTAATAGGTATCTAAAGCAATTTGCACATAACAAAATATGTATTTTATCAAAGTAATTGTTGAACTGAAATACAATTAAGAAGAAGTATATTAATAGTGAAATAATTATTAAGCTCTAAGTTAAAATGATTTTTTATTCATAACAAACTTAATAATGCAAACACATTGGCATTTGGCAAAAACAAAAGTTCCTTTAGAAACACAATTTACGAAGACTCATAATCTAGTCTCTAGAAACTTGCTATAACATGAAATAATAATAGGTGTAAATATATGATGCAAACTACTAATAATTAAAATTAGCTTTATTAATATGAAATTAAGTAGTCCACACTGTTCATTGGGACAGCAGACCTTTACACTTAGTGAGTGTAAAAGACGGTATTGATGATCTAAATTACAATACTTTCCTTCTTGCCTTTGCCAAAGCAAATGATATTTTAGGGAGCAGGCTATTAGGTGGGGCCCATTACTTACATCATAGGAGCCTACACAACACAAAACACAGCTGCTGTATGTAGGTTTTATTTTATTTGTTTTTTATCTTATATTTTGGAAATGTACATCCAGGTTTTTTTCTCCTTTAATTTTTTTGGGGGGCCCCAAGAGAGTGGGGCCCTAAGCTATAGCTTGTTTAGCTTACACGTAAATCTGGCACTGAGCGCAATACCTGATAGAAAGTCGTCCGGTGACTTAAATTCAAGCTACAATCTCAACGTTATGATTTGTTCATTTATGAGAACCAACAGGAGGGTAATTTAAAATGAAATCTGTTTCCCTCATATATTTTCTACTTTAGTTTTTGAAGCAAAAAAAAAAAGAGTTAGGAAGAACAAACTGCAGGGAACTGATTTGGTGTAGTGGTTAAGAGCGGTGGTTTGGAGCGCTGGAGTCTGATCTGGAGAACCGGGTTTGATTCCCCACTCCTCCACTTGAGCGGCGGACGCTAATCTGGTGAACTGGATTTGTTTCCCTGCTCATAGACATGAAGCCAGCTGGGTGACCTTGGGCTAGTCACAGCTCTCTTCAAGCTCTCTCAGCCCCACCTATCTCACAGGGTGTCTGTTGTGGGGAGGGGACGGGAAGGTGATTGTAAGCTGGTTTGAGTCTCCCTTAAGTGGTAGAGAAAGTTGGCATATAAAAACCAACTCTTCTTCTTCTAACATAGATTTATATCTCCAAGAATTAAGGTGATGGCTCCTCCCATTTCATCCATGGAGCCCCGCCCCTTCCACCTTCAGTCTGACAGTGAAGAATGGGTCATCTGCCTTGAGCTGTACCAGGAATTCTTCAGGATGGCTGTGACGTGGCTCTCTGGGCATCATTCTGGGCATGTGATGTGAATCATTGGACCCAGCGGTAACAGGAGCTGTACATTCTTGGATCTTTAGGGAGGAAGCTGGCCTGCTATATTGGAGCATAACCCTAAATTATGTTGCAGAAGAAGCCGATTGCAAGACCAGTGTTCATGTTGTCAGTGTTTTGTAAGAAAATCAGGTTATGTGGTGCTGAACCATTCAAGGAAAAGGAATGTTTAATAGGAAAATTATATGGTCAGACTTGCAATGAACCTAATTACCTGTTAGTAAATATCCTACAGTGCCATCAAACATAGATTTTAATTTGTAGTACTCTGGAAAAGCAGCCATATAATTTACTCTGAAGATGCTTTAATCGGATTTCTTGAACGTTCTGCAGATGTTACACAGCTGATTCTTGTAGACATACCTTGTAATTAGCTTCTAAAATAAAACGGGATTGCACAGTTGTTACAGCATAACTGTACATGAATTCTTTAAAAAAAACAAACCATTTGTAATATATTCCCTCAGGAAATAATCAGAACCAACACCAGCAGCATTCTGATCAAATTCAAAGCAACTCTATAGCTTTTGCTGAAAATTGCTTTTAAAAAACAGCATGCTTTAAAAAATATGTCCCCCAAATCACTACTCTGAACTGCTTTTTAAGCCACAGGAGAAGGATGTGGGTACGAACTAGGAAAAAATTACCACAAGGGAAGGGAATAAGGCACCCATCCTATGGAAGGGGCTGTGGCTCAGTGGTAGAGCCTCTGCTTGCCATGCAGAAGGTCCCAGGTTCAATCCCTGGCATCTCCAGTTAAAGGGACTAGGCAAGTAGGTGATGGGAAAGACCTCTGCATGAGACCCTGGAGAACCGCTGCTGGTCTGAGTAGACAATACTGACTTTGATGGACCAAGGTCTGATTCAGTAGAAGTCAGCTTCATGTGAGAACTTTTGCTTGCTCAGACTGATTTGGGCTTTCCCCCCCCTGGGGAGTGGGGGACAGAACTCTCTGATCCTCGTAGTCACAGCATGTCCAGCAACTCAGTAACATCCAGAAGTCAATAAACAAGAAATCTGAGGCAGCTGAACCATGTAATCAACTGGTAACTGAAATGTCAAAGCCAACAGCCATCTCTAATAAAGTCAATATGTCAACTGGAGGATCTAACAACTCATCCAGGTGAGAGAACAAGAGCTGAGGGGAGGAGGAGGAGGAGAAGTGAGACACAAAATTTAGAAGCCATGTTGGATGGCACCAAGGAGAGTGGTGGTGTAGTGGTTAAGAGCAGTGGTTTGGAGCAGTGGACTCTAATCTGGAAAACCAGGTTTGATTCCTCACTCCTGCACATGAGCGGTGGACGCTAATCTGGTGAACAGGGTTGGTTTCCCCACTCCTCCACATGAAGCCAGCTGGGTGACCTTGGGCTAGTCACAGCTCTTTTAGAGATCTCTCAGCCCCATCTACCCCACAGGGTGTCTGTTGTGGGGAGGGCGAGGGAAGGTGATTGTAAGACAGTTTGATTCTTCCTTAAGTGGCAGAGAAAATCAGCATATAAAAACCAACTGTTCTTCTTCTAAATGGGCTCTTCCATTCTCACACTCCACCGCCATCTGTGTCCACTGAGAGTTCTTGTTTCATTCCGGTGGAACACTGTGGTGCTCTGAACGGGGAATATTTTGACTCTCTGTCCTCCTGAAGCCTGTTTTGTCTTGCCCACACCACCAGCATCGTTGATTAAAAACCTCCTGCTTCCTGCACTGTGAAACTGCATTATGATGTAGATCATTCCAGCCTCATTACTTCCTACTGTCAGGGCTTAAATTACTTAGTTCCTTGTAACTTCAGAAGAAGAGTTAGTTTTCATACCCCACTTTTTCTCTACCGTAAGAAGTCTCAAAGCGGTTTACAATCGCTTTCCTCCCCCCTCCCCCACAACAGGCACCCTGGGAGGTAGGTGGCATGTAACTGGCATGATGCAGAAGCCGATTCACACATTGCCGATTCACACATTGCGGGAAACCCAGAGGTGACATCATGTCTCTCTAGGAATTGCTGGAAACTCTGTGGCAAAACTATAGAACTTCCAGTGATTCCTAGAGAGGACTGACATAATTTCTAGGTTTTCCTGGACGTGATGTCATGCCATCAGTCCTGTAGGCATTAATATATATATATATATATATATATATATATATATATATATATATATATATATATATATATATATATATATATATATATATATATATATATATATATATATATATATATATATATATATATATTCTGGCGCCATTTGAAGCAGCAGGGGCAGGTGATAACCCACCTGTACCAGAAGGTTGGTAGCCCTACTCTATATCTCTGGACGATCTCACCAAGCAATTTCAAGTTAATGTTAAATAGTATGGGGGACAGGATGGATGCATATAACTAAAAATCCCCGACTCAAACTTTCTTCCCCTATCCAAGTGAATAAAATGCTCAGGGATTATACCCCTCTTCACCCATGGGAAACTCCATGCCAAATTGCAGAGAAATAGACAAATGGTCCCACTTTTAGTGGACATTAAAAATTGTTCCTTGCAGAGGGGTGTGGCTGTTTCCCCCCCACCCCCATCCTTTTCCAAAATCTTGAAGTGGGCACTGGTGGGGGTTACTTTAGACAGAAAAGCTACCGGATTCTAAACCCCGCCCACAAAAATGGGCCCCAGCTGCTTCTTCCAGCCCATGCTGTGAGGCAGGTTTCCCTGGAGAATATTAAAGATAGAATAATATGTTGAGAAACTACAGGAACTGGATCTTTCTTCGCCCACGAGTTCCATTGTGCAAAAAAATTTTTTTTTAAAAATGTAGCCATTCACATTTTTACTTTGCAGATTCATACCCAGTAGCTCCCACACACATAATTACGGCTGTCAACTCTGGGTTGGGAAATTTGTGGAGATTTGGGGGTAAAGCCTGGGGTCAGTGTGGTTTGGGGAGGGAGCTCCCCAGAATATGGTCATTTATGCATGGGAGGTTTTGCCTTGGATTTGCCACTCTCTAGATGCATATTTTCCCCATCCAAATGCTTAGAACTCTGCATGGGGGCTTATTGTTGAGTTTTGACGATTCAGATGGGGAAAATGCGCATCTAGAGAGCGGCAAATCCAAGGCAAAACCTCCCGTGCATAAATGGCCTACCGGTATATTGCTGTAGAATCCATCCTCCGAAACAGCCATTTTCACTAGGGGAACTGATCTCTGTAGTCTGGAGATCAGTAGTAATTAGGGTTGCCAGGTACCTATTCGCCACCGGTGGGAGGTTTTTGTGGCGGAGCCTGAGGAGGGCCATAGTGTCCAATGGCCAAAGTGGCCATTTTCTCCAGCTGAACTGATTTCCATTGGCCGGAGATCAGTTGTAATAGCAGGAGATCTCCAGCTACTACCTGGAGGTTGGCAACCCTAGTTGTGGGCAACCCTAGTTGTAATTCTGGAGCACTCTAGGTCTCACCTGGAGATCGGCAACCCTACACATGTCTTTTGGATGAGATATATCTGTTCCTCTCACATCTCTCACCCTGCCCATTTCTCGCAGGGAAACATACGCAGTTTTCTCTCTGTATCTCTCTCTTTTAATGCAACTATTGGAGAATTGAAAAAAGCCAGTTGCATTAGCTGTACGAAGCAGGCAGGCGGCCTGTTATTTATTGGCGCCTGGAGAGAATTGAGCTGTTTCTCCCCCAGAGAATAGACAGCATACAAGCAAGGACTTGGCCTCTTTTTCTGACAGAAGCAGGCGTGCGGCAGGCTTCCTGGGCTGGAGGAAGGAATTCAGCACAGGTCAAAACCCTCTGCTTTTATCCTGCTCCACCCAGAATACTGTCCTGGGGCTGTTCCGTCAGACTTTACTGGAAGAGCTCAGGCAAGGCAGGTTTCTGGGTTATCTGAGGGGAAAACCCTCGCCAGACCCATGACAGAGCAATACGATTGAGGGAAGTGCTGTGCATGGAAATCCAAAAACAAAGCACAGTCCGTGTAGTACCTTTTATTAGGACCAACAAACTGACACAAACCAATGTGCAGGTTTTCCAGTTCTCCGGAAGCCTTCATCAGGCTGGATGTTACAAAATAAACAAAGAAGTGGGGGGAACTGATGTTTCAGGCCTTTATTTGCCAGCATCCTTGCGCCCTATGCCTGGGGTCAAACAGATATAATTGATGCCTTTGGTGAAGGGTCGCCAGCCTTGCTGGCGATAGGGTTGCCAGGTCCCTCTTCGCCACCGGCGGGGTTTTTTGAGGTGGAGCCTGAGGAAAGCGGGGTTTGGGGGGAGGGACTTCAATGCCATACAGTCCAATTGCCAAAGCATTTTCTCCAGGGGAACTGATCTCTGTCGCCTGGACATCAGTTGTAATGGTGGGAGATCTTCTGACACCACCTGGGGGTTGGCAGCCCTAGCTGGGGATCTCCTGCTATTGCAACTGACCTCCAGCCGAGAGAGATCAGTTCACCTGGAGAAAATGGCCAGTTTGGCAATTGGACTGTATGGCCTTGAAGTCCCTCCCCTCCCCAAACCCCGCCCTCCTCAGGCTCCACCCCAAAAACCTCCCCGCCGGTGGCAAAGAGGGACCTGGCAACCCTAACCCCTAAGGTACTTTCATTTGTACTGTTTGCCCTTCCTTAGTCAACAAAAAGCCTGCACTACTCAGTGTTTCATGAGTTATTATTGGACTGCACATCTCTCAATAGTAGGGTTGCCAGGGTCCCCCTGGTCACTGGCTGGGTGCGTATGTGAGGTAGGGTTGCCAGCTCTGGGTTGGGAAACACCTGGAGATTTGGGGGGGGGGTGGAGCCTAAGAAGGGTGGGGTTTGGGAGAGAAGGGGTGGAGCCTAAGAACGGTGGGGTTTGGGGAGGGGATTCAATGGTGTATAATGTATGGGGTTGCCAGCTCAGGGGTGGGAAATACCTGGAGATTTTTGGGGCGGAGCTTGAGGAGTGCTAGGGAGGGCAGGGTATAAATTGAACAATAAAATAAAAGATTAAGTAGGTAAATAAATTATAAAATAACACCCATCGTAGCGGGTTTGTATTGTAGCCACCTAAGCGACCTCTCAGGGTAGCTGTCAGGATAAACGGAAGAGAGAAGAATGCTGTAAGCTGATTTAGGTCCCCACTGTTGATTTTAAAGGTATTAAAAATGGGATTTTATCATGTATGTTTTAAATTGTAAGCTGCCTTGGTGGTCCTTGTGAGGGCAGAAAGGCGGGATATAAATTTTGTAAACAAATACATAAATTGTGGAGAAAGCCCAGGGTATGTGGAAGGAAGGAAGGAAGGAAGGAAGGAAGGAAGGAAGGAAGGAAGGAAGGAAGGAAGGAAGGAAGGAAGGAAGGAAGGAAGGAAGGAAGGAAGGAAAACAGAAGCTTCGAAATCCTATTTTGTTTAGGTCTAGTTTAATGGGTTGATGCTGCCAGCTGGCGGGCTATTTAAATGGCTTGTATAGCTGGCCCTTGAATAAATGACATTTGTGAAATGCTGCCACAGAGGCATTGCCAGTTTTCATGATCATGACAGATGCTGAGTGGTTAATTTGGATGTCCTTGTTCGTCTTCAGTTGCCTAAAATCTTTTTTACAGACTTCTACATCAACCTCAAGAAGCCTTGTCTTGTGTGTTAAGTGGTGTCAAGTTGCTTCCAACTTATGGCAACCCTGATGTCCTCCAAAATGTCCAATCATTAACAGCCTTGCCCAGGCCTTGCAAACTGAGGACAGTGGTTCTTGTAGGTTATCCGGGCTGTGTAACCGTGGTCTTGGAATTTTCTTTCCTGACGTTTCGCCAGCAACTGTGGCAGGCATCTTCAGAGTAGTAACACTGAAGGACAGTGTCTCTCCTTCAGTGTTACTACTCTGAAGATGCCTGCCACAGTTGCTGGCGAAACGTCAGGAAAGAAAATTCCAAGACCACGGTTACACAGCCCGGATAACCTACAAGAACCAATGAACTCTGACCGTGAAAGCCTTCGACAATATTTTGAGGACAGTGGCTTCCTTTATAGAATCAATCCATCTCATGTTGGGTCTTCCTCTTTTCCTGCTGCCTTCGACATTTCGTAGCATTGTTGTCTTTTCTAGTGGCTCTTGTCTTCTCAGAATGTGACTAAATTATGATAGCCTCAATTTATTTTAGCTTCTATGGACATTTCAAGCTTGATTTGATCTAGAACCCACTTATTTGTCTTTTTGGCAGTCCACGGTATCTGTAAAACTCTCCTCCAACACCACGTTTCAAATGAATCAGCTTCCTATATTGTCCAACTTTGTCCAAGCCATAAGAACCCATTAATTGTTTGAGGTCCCCAGTACCATATTCTTGAGGCTGCAGCATTTAGCAAAGCAGCTGTCTGGTTTCCTTGGGCTTTCTTAGAGGGAAGAAGCAGCTCTGCTTCCCTGAACACACTTCAAGTTGTCATAATAAACAAGCTTTAACTAGACTTGCTCTAGTCTCTGTTCCTGTTGTGCAGAGCCCTGGATGTTGAATGGCCAGACAAAATGATGACTGTGGACGTTAATAAGCAGTTTTACTTCCCAAAATTAATTGTTGGGTTACCTTAGTGACAAAAATCAAACATTTATCCAGAACACTTCGTTTATGAATCATCCAGTAGATGCTCGAGTCCAGTGCAGCCTAAACATGGACTATAAAAAGAAACTTTGCGATCAGGCAGAACAAGAGGAATGGGATTCAGCTGCCCAAAACCCAATGTGGTTACTGCTTACATTGCAAAAAGAGCACTGCCAGATTTAGCACTACATAATTTGGAAGGGAGCACCAATCTGGGCAGGATTCACTGGGGCAGCAGTGACTGGAACAGATCATGTCCAAATCAGCTGGTATTCTATGGGAAGACTATAAAAAGTCAAGACGGGTTCCAGGTTTTGGGGGACCCTTGGCAGATGGTGCCATCTGCCCACTACCAGGCCTTCCCTTAGGGTTGTCACTGGTGGGGAATAAGGGGTAGGGTTGGGAAACTCCTGGAGATTTGGGGGTGGAGCCTGGGCAGAATTTGGACCTCAGTGGGATACGATGCCATAGAGTCCACCCTCCAAAGCAGCCATTTTCTCCAGGGGAACTGATTGCTGTAGTTTAGAGATGACCTGTTATTCCAGGGGATCTTAGGGTTGCCAGGTCCCTCTTCGCTACTGGCAGATTTTTGGGGTGGAGCCTGAGGAGGGGGGTTTGGGGAGAGGAGGGACTTCAATGCCAAAGAGTCCAATGGCCAAAGTGGCCATTTTCTCCAGGTGAACTGATCTCTATCGGCTGGAGATCAGTTGTAATAGCAGGAGATCTCCAGCCGCCACCTGGAGGTTGGCAACCCTAGGGGATCCCAGGTCCCACCTGGGGAATGGCATCCCTACCCTCCTTCATGCCTCCCTTCCCACACCCTCACCTGCTGATCCATCTCGCAAGCCTTTCCACTATCCTTGCTCATTGCCCGCACCACCTGGTCCCCCTTTCTCCAAGAGCACTGGCCACAGTGGCCAGTACATGCAGCTGGGAATTCTTCTGCCACGGCCACCAGGTGTGCTATTGTTGTACATGACACACGTGCCTTTCTCTAATAAAGCTGGACAGCTGAAAGCACAGGTGGTAGAGCAATTCAAGCAAACAGATGGGGGAAGGTGTGTGGGTGGGAATTAAGGAGAGCGGGCTTCACCAGAAGCCCTGGGCCCCGGCAGCTGCCCCACTTCAGGGTATGCTGACACTGGCTCTGTAAAAAGTCCTGCAAAGTTGACTTCTTAAAGTCCTTTTAAATGTTGCAGAAGTGGATTGTTCTCAGGGAACTTTGTGTATTGTGTCACTAGACTATTCTTCACACAACACATAGTTAAATTGTGGAACTCCCTGCCCCAGGATGTGGTGATGGCTGTCAACCTGGAAGGCTTTAAGGGGGGAGTGGACATGTTCATGGAAGATAGGGCTATCCATGGCTACTAGTCAAAATGAATACTAGTCGTGATGCATACCTGTTATCTCCAGGATCAGAGGAGCATGCCTGTTATATTAGGTGCCGTGGAACACAACATGGATAATGCTGCAGCAATTATCTTGTTTGTGGGATTCCTAGAAGCAACTGTGTGAACAGACTGCTGGACTTGATGGATCTTGGTCTGATCCAGCATGGTCTTTCTTATGCTCTTATGTCCTTAATATCTGACACTCCTCTTGAAAGAGGAGGCTCCAATCCAATATACCTGGTCTTGTAATCTCTTGCTTTTAAATGTGGCTACTTGTCGTGCTATGAGAAGACAAGACTCACTGGAAAAGACAATAACGCTAGGAAAAGTTTAAGGCAGCAGGAAAAGAGGAAGACCCGACATGAGATGAATTGATTCTATAAAGGAAACCACGGCCCTTAGTCTGCACAACCTGAGCAAGGCTGTTAATGATAGGTCGTTTTGGAGGACATTCATTCATAGGGTTGTCATGAGTCGGAAGCGACTTGATGGCACTTAATACACACGCTTGTCATACAGTGCAATAGCAATCACCACTGTAAGCTGCCATGCCATTAAAGGTTGAGAGAGTTTGGGATTTTCATTCCTGTACTCCAGTTCTGTACTCCAGGTCTCCAGCAACCCCTGGATCCAAAGCATGCCTCAATTAAGCAAGATTTCTGTGTGTCGTTTGCTTGTTCTTGCTCTGTACGTGTAATAAATTAATGAGATTCCTATTCCCTTAGGGTACTGCTAGCTCATTGCTTAAGACTGGGAGGGCAACCTGCCAACAATGATCTCAGCCACACAACAGGAGTGGACTTGAACAAATCTGTCTTGTGCCTCTGCATGAACATTAAGTAAGTAGGTGTCCTCAAACCAGTTTTGGACCAGTCGAATCCTATTGTGCTTGGCGTTGATGAATTCCTTTTGCCTATCGTTGGCAAATTATATGACTAGAATGGTGTCAGCAAGTCCACAAGACAGGAAAGACAATTACTTGCAGAGACAGTAAAAACGTAGCATTATCTGAAGATATTCATTCAATGAGACTCTGTGCTCGATATTCTTTGCCCGCTGGAGACCAAGTGCAGGCCACAGTTTTCCTGACCTGAAGTGCCCCATGTAGCTGGTGTTTGCCTCACTGGGGCCAACATGCAGGTTCTGACACAAGATCCGATCCTGGTCGATTGAGTCATTTCTGTTTGAGATGTCTTTTCTGGGGAAAGGCTACTACCCCCTTGCCCCTAAGCTGTAATCCCCTTCCAAACCGGGGTCCTACGTGTGATGGTGGTTAAAAGCGCCGTTAAATCACAGCTGACTTATGATGACCCCATAGGGTTTTGAAGGCAAGAGACTGTCAGAAGCGGTTCACCAATGCCTGCCTCTTCCTCCACGTCATGACCCCGGTATTCCTCAGAAGTCTCCCATCCAAATACTAACCAGGGTCAACCCTGCTTAGCTTCCAAGATCTGACGAGATCGGGCTAACCTGGGCTATCCAGTTCAGGGCCTACATACCTCCCATGAAAAAAACCTGCCTGCAAGCTGTATGCATGGAATGCCTGGTTTCTTGACTGGTTTGGCCATAATTGTGTTGCAACACTTACAAAAGTCCTGTTAAATAGATGAGCACTACTATCCCCATATTGCAAATGATGGTCTCTGACTGGGAGGGACTGGTTTGCCTTAGGCCCTCTATTGAGCCCCTGAGGTAGTTGAGAACTTCCTGATTAACAGAAGATGCTGTGTGCACTTACTCACCTTTTCTGCACAATCCTGCCTTGATAAAATCAAGCTGCAGGGAAACATTCCCATTTTGCTAATCCTTTATTGCATCTCCACTTGTAAAAGACGCAGCCTGCCAAACATATTACAGGCATACCTTGCTTTATTGCGCCTTGCAGATACTGTGCTTTTTACAGTCAGCAGTCATCAACATCAAGGCAGGGGCCCCCCATCAGCAAAGAGATTATGACTCGCTGAAAGCTCAGATGATGGTTAGCATGTTTTTTAGTGATCAAGTATTTTTAATTAAGGTATGTACATTTAGTAAACTTAATGCTATTTCACACTTAATAGACTACAGTATAGTGTAAAATAACTTTTATATGCACTGGGAAACCAAAAAAGTAATGTGATTTGCTTTATTGCGATATTAGCTTTATTGCGGTGGTCTAGAACTGAGCTTGCAATATCTCCAAGGTGCGCCTGTGCTTTATCCTGCTAGGGGCTCCACGGTGGGCTGGCCAGCCCATTAACTTCCTGGGAATCTCCCTCATGTCCATAAAAAGCAGGGGCTGCTTAGCTCAGACAGAGGGTGTTGGGTTTTCTGCAGGCAAGCCCTCTGTCATCACCACCGGGTGGGCTTGCTCCGGGGCCATTTTAACTTTCCAGTCTGCCCCTCCAGATCCCCTGACCTGGATGGCCCAGGCTAGCCCAATCTTGTCAGATCTCAGAAGCTAAGTGGGGTCAGCTCTGGTTCGAACTTCGATGGGAGATCACCAAGGAACCCCAGGGTTTCCATGCAAAGGCAGGCAATAGCAAAACACCTCTGTTCATCTCTTGCCTTGAAAACCCCATCATAAGTCGGCTATGACTTGATGGCACTTTCCATCAATGAGATGGAAAAACCTGGAAGTTGGTTAAACTTCTGTCGGTCACTATACATGGTGGGGGGTGGGTGTTTGGTATTTGGAGGCACTACTTTGTTGGGCCTTTTGGACAGATTGGCCCTGTGAGTGTTCGTGTGTGCACATGCGCTTGTGCCCATCTGAGCAAAGCCAGTCACCAAGCACATTCTGAAGATCTTCTGCTGGAAAATGACGATCAATAAAGTTCAAGGAAATTTTGATTATGTGGCATTAATAGCCGCCCTCACCCTTGATACACACTACATTAGCTAACTTTTCAGCCATGCGAAAAATACCACAAGACTGTCAGTCCTACAAAGCTAAACAATGATTCCCTTATAAAGGTTACATGCAGGGTGAGGCTGAATGGCTGTTTAAAGGTTAACCTAAAACCCTTTTCTCCCTGTGCTCATCATTGTGAACTATATTACATTAGTCTTTTTTCTGAGGAAACCTGAAACGCTAGACTTGCCCAACATTGCGTGGATAAAGCTGAAACCAGCAGTTCTGAAGTTTAAAGAATGAGTCAGTTCCTGGTTTTCAGTTCCTGGGATCTGAACAGCTCAGCACCTAAAAATGCACCTCCAGGTTAAACCCATGCTATAAGGGTTCCTGGGAAAAATGTTATCTATTGATTTTCATTTTTTAAGACCCCCATTTGCTTTATTTATCATTTGTTTTAGTTACATTCATTTACTTTTAATTACTTCATTCATTTTTAATGTTTTGCCATTTTATTTTGTTTCTCCTTTAGACGCAGCCAATCTTTTCCAGCCTCTGTTACTTCAGTTTAATGGCGTTAGAAGGCATTCTGTTAGTCCCTCAGGGCATCAGGCCTGTCCGATTTCAGATTTCCAGGATAAGGGGCACCTATTTTGGATGCAATTTTTAAAATGTGAGCATCCCGTAGCTTTTGTGTTGATTTCAATGGGAGCTTTCCAGTCTGACAAGTAAACTTTCTCATGTGCTCCCCCCCTTCCCTGTAACTAGTCTATGAAGGCCATATGCTGTTTTAGCCAATGTATCTAATGCAAAATGCCTCCACCGCCTTTTAAAGCAATGGGAAATTATTGAAAAAGAACTGAAAAATGAAATGGATAATATTCCCCCCCCCCAATGCTGCTCAACATATGCATGAAACATCTGGAAGGGATTGTCTGGAGATTTGTAGTAAGATGCCACCAATATGCAGATTATACCCATCTCTTTTTCTTTTTTAATAGACAACTCAGGTGGTGTGGCAGAATGGCCTTGCTAACCAGCAAGCACTGCTCCATTTGGCCCTCTGGGGCATCTAGGCCCAAGTTTCTAAGCAGCAACATGCTGCTTTTCTGGCCCACCTGGCCCTTAGAGAGGTTTCTCTCCCTCTTTTCGTACCACTGCCATAGGGTTGCCAGGTCTCTCTTCGCCACTGGCGGGAGGTTTTGGGGTGGAGCCTGAGGAGGGCGGGGTTTGGGGAGGGGTGGGATTTCAATGCCATAGAGTTCAATTGCCAAAGCAGCCATTTTCTCCAGGCGATCTGATCTCTATTGGCTGGAGATCAGTTGTAATAGCAGGAGTTCTCCAGCTAGTACCTGGACGTTGGCAACCCTACCAACTAGCCATTTAAGGATTACCACTGAGAGGGGCTGTGTTCTCACCTTCCTTCCCCTTGTTGCTATTCTAAGGTCCAGCCTTGTGCCTGCGCCTCCCGCTAGCCAGCGACTGATTACCATGGGGATGGTTTACCGCACTTGTGCACTCCTGGGGAAATAGCGGTTCACCAACTGAACTGCCTCCCTTTCTGCCCATTCTGAATAGCATATTTGAATGGTGGAGGTCTATATGGTACAGAGAACTACCAGCATTCAAAATAGAAAAGAATTTACTAAAAGTAAAATGTCCACATGTATATTTTCAGCACAGCAATTGATTGAGCAAGGAATACAAAAGAGAGATGCAAATATGCGATTCTTCAGCCCCTCACTCTGAACACGCCCTAGCTGACATTATTCTAAGAAAGGCTCTAACTTAGAAACGAACAGTTTCCTAAAAACTTCCAGCTACCTTGGAGTCTTTGCCCAAGCAACCAGCTCTTCATCTGGTCCACGTGGTTATGGTGACCATCGGAATTCAGGTGTGAGACCTCCTTCCTTGAGAATGGACCTTGCAAAAATGGACCACAGAAATAGACCCCTCTCCCTCTGTGCCAAAGGATTTTATTAACTGTTTGCCTACCCCCTGTGGGTCAAAAAAATCCTTTCCTGAAAGCCCCAGGACGATATCATGTAGCCCCTTGTACTCCCCAAGTCTACGTGTCCCTTCCAAGCGGGGAAATTAAAGCTCTCTTTAACTGTACAAAAGCAACTGTGGGAGTTCAAGATACTTTGTCTGTTGAGGAATTCTTGGTGAGTGTGAAGAGAGGGTTAGGTACACAGCCAAAGACTGGGACAAACCTTCAGTAGTAATTCGCCAAATCTAGGAAAGCCCTGACCTACCTCTTTGTCTTTGGGGTTTCCCAATTATGGATTAGTTCTATTTTGTCGCACATCAATGTGATTTTCCCACTTTCCACTTTGTCTTCCAAGTAAACCACCTCTGGCATTACAAACTGATGTTTGTTCTGTTTGATGAGACCTGCTCTCCAGATTCTCCAAGGTAGAATCTCCAAGGTAGAATCTGTATATGCTCAGATTGAAAAGGAGACTTCAGCTTTAATTCTGGGGGTGGCCAAATTTCACAAGTATCCCTATGGTTGTCGTTTCACGCTCGTCACTGATCATAAGCCATTGGTTCTCTTCTTGGGACCCAAAGTAGGAATATCCTCACTGGCAGCACGTAGAGATCCTACAGCATACGCATTGGGGCTGGAGATTGTCCTCACCAGAATGCCTGTCCTCAGTCTGCCTTGAAAGGGCAGGCATAGGATGAGGCAATTAGGAAGCTCAACCATGTCATTACATACATACACACCACTTTCCATTTTCCCATCCCTAACTGTAATCAACATAGATGTCTTTTCAGTCATCTAGAACAAGGTGGGGTGATAGCTGGAGGACTACATTCTGAGAGGTGAAGCCCAAATTCATGTTCCTGATCCACTATTGGGTTTCCACCCCGCTTTTACATTGTAAAAATCCTGAACATATTTTCCCAGGACCTGACATACAAGGCCTTGTAAAACAACGGCAGCTTATCTCTTGTACCAGCTGTTAAATATTAAACAATCGCCAAGCATTTGCTCTGCGGTAGTCACTGGGGGAAAAAATTAATGTCCTTTTTTCATGTCGTAATTCTGTAAAATCTGCTATAATGCTGAAGTGCAGATTTCCCCTCAACAATCTAGCAAGGATAGTATTTGAGATGATTGAGGCCAGCCTGCCACACTAAAGGTCATGGTGAAGTATGAACTAGAGGACAAAAACAGACTCATCTGGTGAAATGATTAGACTAAAGAGCCAGTGAAAATTGTCTGGCTTCTAACGGAGGTTTTTCCTCACCTAGGGTTGAGCATGGTACAAAAAGAAGCTTGCTGTTTGAGGGATGCACATGCTGAGCATGTCTTTATAGCAAATCTGAGCATCAGCTGGATGATCCATTAAAACAAAATATAAAGTCCTACTTATGTATACACACACAGAGATATATTTTCTTTTCTTTTAGTCTGACACTGTTCAGTGCCAAATTGGCTCTATGAGCAGTATCATTAAAGTAAAGTAAGTAAATCCTACTAAAAATGCGAAAAGGATTTAGCTTAACAAGAAAGCAAAGATAAAAATGTTTGCTCAAGACATGCCCTCAGTAAAAACACAACATGAAATTCTGGTCTGACGATGAAGGAAACAGGCAAGTGGTTTGTTTTCTATTTAATAAGGGAGGTGAAATTGACAAAGGGACCCTTACCCCAGTTTAGAATGCATACAAATCATATGAGGAAAGGTTGAAGGAGCTGGGTATGTTTAGCCTGAAGAGAAGACTGAGAGGGGATATGATAACCATCTTCAAGTACTTGAAGGGCTGTCACATAGAGAATGGTGCCGAGTTGTTTTCTGTTGCCCCAGAAGGTCGGACCAGAACCAATGGATTGAAATTAAATCAAAGGAGTTTCTGTCGAGACATTAGGAAGAATTTTCTAACAGTTGGAGTGGTTCCTCAGTGGAACAGGCTTCCTCGGGAGGTGGTAAGCTCTCCTTCCCTGGAGGTTTTAAAGAAGAGGTTAGATGGCCATCTGTCAACAATTCTGATTCTATAATTTTAAGCAGATGATGAGAGGGAGGGCATCTTGGTCATCTTCTGGGCATGTAGTGGGGGTCATGGGGTGTGTGGGGGAGGGTAGTGTAAATTTCCTGCATTGTGCATGGGGTTGGACTAGATGACCCTTGTGGTCCCAACTCTATGATTCTATGAAAAATTGCAGCCCCGAATATTTGACACCTTCAGAAGATTCGTAATGGCAGAATGGGCATTTTTTTCCAGGTTCCTCAGCATTTTTTGAACATTGTAGTTTCACGCTTTCCTTCTGGACATTTGTTTTCTTTGAATGTTTAAAGAATACTATGAGGAATCCAGGCATTAATAACTACCGTGCTTTCATGTAAATTCTTCTAGAACTTTGTGCCAAACAAGATAGGGTTAAACACAAAGAGCAAGAGTTTCAATCATGACCACTGGATTCAGTAGAACTGGACTTGAAATAATCCTTTCGAATATTATTTGAACATATATTTTTTTTTTAAGGGTCTCAAACTGAGTTACAAAACATGATAAACCAGTAATACAATTTACAGTTTAATCAAGAATAAAACTTGTACGCAGCAAATCTTCATCAGTAAACCGAACGTTATCTAATCATCAACGGCCTGAACAAACAGAAAGGTTTTCAAGGCTGCCTTAAAAACAGCAAGATCCTGGATCCCAACCCATAAATCTGTGTAGGCAACAGTTTCTGTGACCTCAGCATAAATCTCGTTTTAAGAAGAAACCAGATATAAATTCTCTCACCCACTGCCATGTCTAAATGTTTTATTTGACCTCATGAAACTCTGGGGATCACATCAATGGCTTTGGACTGAGGGACTCCTGGTTTGTATCTGTTGATGGGCCTTGAACTCACTGCCTTTCCCTCACTCAACAAAACTTCACTGGGTTTTTGTAAGAAGAAAGTAAGATATTATAAATGCTGGGAACTCCTTCAAAAAAAGGAGGTACACCAGATGGATAAAAACAATAATTGTTCTCATGACCGGGTTCTTTAGAGGACACAGGGTGCCCCCCGAGGGCATGGAATAATATTTTCCATAAAATCATATGTAGCAAATGACAGGCCTTTTAATGCAGGGACGTATCCCCGTGGTCACCCCCGCTGACTGCTTCAGGGCTTCCTTTTGATTATGCATGCCTTTTTCGCCCATCAGAGGTCACCTTGCTCTCCCCGCGCGTTTTGCCCGCATTTCCCAGATTATGGCTAAAACAGCATCTGGAAAACATGGGCAAAACGCGTGGGGAGAGCGAGGCGACCTCTGATGGGTGGAAAAAGCATGCATAATTAAAAGGAAGCCCCAAAGCACGTCCCTGCATAAAAGGCCTGAAATTAAATCCTGGTTTTGTTTGTGTAAGTGGAACACTGAAAATGTGGGCCCTGTTCAATTGAGAAGAGTAGTGTGTGTGTGTGTGTGTGTGTAAAGTGCCATCAAGTCTCAGCTGACTTATGGAGATTCCAGCAAGGGGCTTTAAAGGCAAGTGAAAAGCAGAGGTGGTTTGCCATTGCCCTTCTCTTCAGAGTCTTCCTTGGTGGTCTCCCATCCAAGCACTAACCCTGCTTTGCTTCTGAGATCTGACGAGATCGGGCTATACCATGCTGCCTTCCCTCCCAAAACAGCAGCATACATGCGTAACAATAAAATTAAAGACAAATTACTTCTAAAATCCCAAGAATCCAGATTGTAATTCTTATCCAGCGTATCTGGAGTAAAGGTGCATCATGAGGTCCAAAAGACGTTGCAAGAGAAAACAATCACTGTGGAACGGATTCTGTACATGAAGCACAGGAATTGCCCTGGAAATGAGAAGGGGGGGGGGAATATGAGAAGTTCAGCCTTTAGGTCACATTGTGAAGCTGAAGTAGCTCCCCACCGTTTAGTAACCAGAATTAAGAGATGGTGGGAAGAGTCATGAGAAGAGCGGCACACAGTACTTGTGTAACTGAAGCTTCTGGAACTCAATTGCTTTCAGCAAGTAATGAGGTCTAATTAATTCCAGGAGTGTACAGCCTCATTGCCGTTCCCTAATAGTGAGGTAAAGCCATGAGCTCCAGGGCATCTCCACCCAACCCTCAGTTTGCCTTGACTTGTCCAACAGCTGCCATTAACTACAGCAAAAGGGAAAGCTATGCTCTAGGAATCTCTCCCTGCAAGGGATTGGGGTGGGGTAGCATTTAAGTACTAAAGTACCAGTAAGAGTGTGTGTGTGTGTGTGGGGGGAGACTAGAGGAGCTCCCCCAAGGTTAATTAAGGGCAAAGGACCCATGCCCCTCTTTTCCCCCCCCCCCACAGCTGCACCATGAGTAGACAGTACTCCAAGGATTTCCCCCAATTATTGTGATCTTAGAGATGTAGAGATACAGCCGTATGATAATCCGGGAAGGGCTCCTTGAAGCAGCGCCTTTCTGCAAGCGTTTCAGGTACAACTCAGGCTCTTTCTAGTCCGAACGTACACATCCTCACTCTTGCCACCAGTCATGAGGGCTACCAAGTGACATGACGAAGTAGGTTTCCACGGCAACAAAACATTGAGCGCCATCCAGTTTTGCTTGAGGCAAATGGGGGAGGGCTCTCTTTCAATTTCAATGAGCCTGACGTACACCTATTTGTAACAGATTAAACCAGTTCTTAACTGATATTTTCTTAAGCTGTTCCGTCCTGGCGCAGGAAACAAAGGTCCGGGTGGAACCCGATGGCACCAGTTGATCCTGGACTTGACATACTGTTGAAGACCTGTCTCTTCAGGAGGTTCACAATCCGTCAATGTCTAGTGCCCATGACAAGAGAATCAATCAGTATAGTTTTTTTTAAGTTCCCCTTCCCTTCAGAGAACAGTACACAAAAGTTACATTACGTTTTAACTGTTCTTTGCTTCTGAGCTTTGACAGGATGTGTGTCTGTGGGTTTTGTAGGCTGGAGGTTCTGCTAAGTCAAGGGTGTTCCGTCTGTAGCTGTAGAGAACCCAAAGTACAGATAGTAACAAGATTGTGTAGTCACACGCCACCCTATTACTCTCCAGCGGTTCAGAGCCGATCTTCAAGTGGCATCTATTTCTTCACGTGACAGAAGAGAGCTTCCACACACACAAGCCACAACTCTGCTTTTGCTGCCAGTGTGGCTTATTCAGGCGTGTGTCGAAACGTCTCTGGCTCCAGCACTCAACCACCTGAACTGTGAGAGAGTTATATCCAGATGTGCCCAATGCAGCTGCATAGTTCTGGCTGCTATTGACAAATACTCGGTTTTTCAGTTGGATCATGCAAGCAACGTGCCATTTGTTTCAAGGGCTGCCCTCCATGTGCAGAGGCTCCCCCTACTAGACAGCAAGCGTGGCATAGTGGTTAAGAGCGACAGACTCTAATATGGAGAACCGGGTTTGATTCCCCACTCCTCCCCATGAGTGCCAGACTCTAATCTCATGAACCAGGTTCAGTTCCCCACTCCTCCATATGAAGCCTGCTGGGTGACCTTGGGCTAGTCACAGTTCTCTCAGAACTCTCAGCCCCACCTACCTCACAAGGTGTTTGTTGTGGGAAGGGGAAGAGAAGGTGATGGTAAGCCACTCTGAGCCTCCCTAGAGAAAAGAATGGTATAAAAACCAACTCTTCCTCCTCTTCTTCTCTTGATTTTTGTTAAGACCAACCAAAATGCTACAAAACAATATGCAAGATTTCAGGTTTTCATCAGGTGGGATTTAAAGGAGAGGTCAGGCTACCTCTCTCTGCTTAGAGAGTTATATAGACCTAGGAGGCACTGGGGCACATGGCAGAATTAGTATCAGCCACTAACAGCCTTCTGGGAAGGAGGCTGTGGCTCAGTGGTAAAGCATCTGCTTGGCATGCAGGTCCTCCCAGGTTCAATCCCCAGCATCCCCAGTTAAAAGGATCAGGTACCAGGTGATGTGAAAGACCTTCACCTGAGATGCTGGAGAGTCCCTGCCTGTCTAAGCAGACAATATCGACAATGGTCTGATTCAGTATCAGGCAGCTGCATGTGTTCATGTGACAGAATACTTGCAGTGGAGGCTGTCACTGTTCTCACAAAAGGCCTGATACCAACTTCACCCTTTGCCCCAGCATCCTGCAAATATGCATTGACACAAGAGCAGACAAAGAGCCTCAAGGTCATGGCCTCAATCAGCATTTTTGTTTCTCCTTTTCTTCAACATCCTTTTTTTTTTTTTTTTTTTTACATCCAGCCTGATGAAGACTTCTGGAGAACTCAAAAACTTGCAGTTTGGGGACATTTTAGTTGGTGTTAAAAAAAGGTACTCCATGGATTTTTAAAATTTGTTTTCCTTGGATGAGATATGTAACACTGCTTTTGCTTACCCGTGTATCCCAGGAGAAAGGAGAGGTGGGTCAAGGTCTCCGAATTTCCACCAAGGAAAATTACTTTGCCCACTAATTTAAACCCACATGAAATCAGGAGCTGAAGAAAGGTGAACACTGATAATCCTGGAGTAACTGAACCATGAATTTCAGACACAGCCATGTTAGACTGCTGTATCAAAAAACAAGAGAGCCAGTGTGGTGTAGTGGTTAAGGTGTTGGACTAGGATTTGGGAAACCCAGGTTTGAATCTCCACTCTGCCATGGAAACTTGCTGGGTGACCTTGGGCCAGTCACGCACTCTCAGCCTCGACCCTGGCAGGTATTTGGTTGGGAGACTTCCAAGGAATACCAGGGGGGTGACGCAGAGGCAGGCAATGGCAAACCACCTCTGAATGTCTCTGGCATTGAAAATGCTACGGGGTCGCCATAAGTCAGCGGTGACTTGATGGCAAAAAAGAAGAAGCAAAAACAAGAGTCTGGAACACAATATTTTGGCATCAGCATAAATACAATGTCCATTTTGAAAACTGCTTGCACATGTGTGCCTTTGAGTGGAATAATGGCAAGCAAAGCGCAGTCAAAATTGCTACGTTACCACACACTGTTGGAAAGATACATATCCCAATATGTGTTGGGGGCCCACTTCCTATTCTGGCCCGCTCAGCACTACACTAAGGTAGCCTACGAACAAGGAAGAAACTTTCCTTCCACTGCATCTCACTCCAATAGCCTCTAGCTTACATTATATACCTGGCTTAAGGGAACATAAAACAAAATCCAGTGTCACCTTAAAGACCATCAGCATTTCAGGTGTCGCTAGGTTTTTGTTTCATTTTGCTACGAGAGACTAACATGGCTACCCCTTTGCAATAATTAAGCCCAAAGGAGTTAGAAGCTCCTAGTGTAGATTTGGAAGTAGCACAGAGGCCTTGAATACAGTGACATCACAGGATGTTTTGTTGATGGGAATCAGCAGCATCCTGAAGCCGTCACAATAGGAGGAGCTGCACCGCAACACTACCAAAAGCTAGGATGCACATATTCCAGTACACACACACACAGCAACATTTATCACTCTAGAAGGGGAGGCAAGAGACCAAGAGGAAGAACAACCAGGCCAATATCCACCTTTCTGTGCAGGTGCAACAGATGTCTGATTCCCATCGTAGGGGTCCAAACGTCTGGAATAGCCTACCAGAATGGGTGCTGGGGTGCAGAGGACATTTGGTGGACGGTAAATTGTTTTAACTCTCAGTGCTGGCTTTTAACCCTATGTTTTAATTCCATATTGGTTTTTAACTTGTTGGATACTTGCAATGTCTGTCCAGCAGCTTCGTGCTGTTTCGTTAGCAGCCTCGAGTTTGCAAAGGCCATTATAAATATTTTTTTACAGATACAAAATTAATGCTAAAGTAGCCAGATCCATTGCACTAGAGTTCTCTGAAAGGATGTACTAAGAAGCTATGATTCAATAAAGGATGAGGCTTGTTTCTTTCTGCCAGTGAGTGATCTCACACCAAGGTATACCTGACCCTTCTTTGCTGGCTCTCCAACCAGCTTTGGATAGGAGTTAGGGGTCATGCGACTGGCAGAGAGAAGCTGGTTCCAGTTGCCAAGATGGAGAGGAAGGCCAACAAAATGCAGGCTTGATTGATGGCAACACCTCCTTCCAAAGCTCTGCCCCCCTTTTAAAGATACCAACAAGTGTTAGGACTCTCTCAGCTCTGTTTGCAAGCAAGGTGGAGTTAGGAGACAAAACTGAGGCCTCTTTGAAAGATCTTGCTACCTAACAGTATGAAGGAACTACACAAGACACTGAGAGCTGCTCTACACATTACAAACTTCTTTCATGGAAGGAACATCCATTAAGAGCCAGCGTGGTGGTGAAGAGTGGTGGACACTAATCTGGAGTACCGGGTTTGATTCCCCACTCCTCCACGAGTGGTGGACTCTGATCTGGTGAACCGGGTTGGTTTCCCCACTCCTACACATCAAACCAGTTGGGTGACCTTGGGCTAGTCACAGCTCTCTCAGCCCCACCTATCTGACAAGGTGCTGTTGCAGGGAGAGGAAGGGAAGGCGATTGTAAGCCGGTTTGATTTTCCTTAATAAAGGTAGAGAAAGTTGGCATATAAAAGCCAACTCTTCTTCTGCGTCTTTACATCTTAGAAGCAGACAACCTGCCGGTCAGCCATCACATCTGACGACTCTGCACGCAGGTATTCCACCACATGCTAACAAGAAGAAGCAATTAGGCTTTCCCGGCCTATGCCAAAAACCACACATTATGTTCTCCATCCAAACTGAATGCTACTTTTTCCACAGAAGTCTTTTTTGTGCAGGAATTCTGCAATGGGTTCAAAAGAACTTCTTTAAAAGGACCATATACTTTCCCAGCAGCGATATTTAAAAAGTTGAAGCAGTCTGCAATTGAACTCCCTTCATTCCCAAACCTTGGTGAGAACACTATAATCTTTAGGATTCCTCCCCCCAAATACTTTGTTGCATAAATAATTTCACTTTGCAGCCTCACATCTGTATAGGGTAAGGGTGGAGGAGAGAAGAGGTAAAGATGGTAGGGCCAAAAAAGCACAAAGTGAAATGAAAACATAACACTTGTTTTGCTTGAATTTAATACTTTAATTGGCGCAATGTGGAAAGAAACATCTGAAATGTGACAGGCATCAGGTAACATCTGCTAAAAAATCTTCAGACATCATTTGAAGAAGACAAAATACCTGGGCCACACATAAAGCTTTGATGCTTAACACTTTCTCCAGACCGCCTCCCTGGTCTGAATAATATGCTGAGGAAGATGCTGGTTAGGATTGCTTTGGGATGAGCAAAGGTTGTACGTTGCTCATTTGCACTGGGAAAAACTGTCTCTACAAAGGAATCTGCAGCCATGGATTTGGCATTCCGCCTCACCTTTACCTATCTCAGTTACTGAAAAAGTAACCTTGAAAGTTAGGCATATGTACATATCCTACCAGGCAAGGAGTATGCTTAAATGCTTTGCTTCAAGTGATAGAGTTGCTATGTGGGCCCCAGAAATGTGTGAGATCTTTCAGAGTAACAGAGTATTTATCAAGCAAAAGTAGTGGAGATATCCTTTCTATTTTGCCTAAGAGCTCTGTGTAACTCAGAAGCTTGCATATTGCCAGGCCAACTGAAGTTGGTCCAATAGTGAGTCTGGCATATTTAATACCTTATATTGCTGGACACGGCCTGTAAGAACCTCATTCACATAGCACCTGTGCAACTTGTTGTGCAGCAGAATTGTTTCTAATGCTTGCAAGCAACCAGACTGTGTCAACATAAAAAATAATAATCAAAACATACATTCATTTTACAGTATGATGGAGTTTGAACTCAGCAGTATTGTCTTGCTCCTTGCAGTGTTTTCTTGCAGTGTTTTAAAAAAATCACAGCATTTGGCTTAAAACAGTGTGTCAAAATAAATATATTCTCTCTCAGTCATGAGGTAACAAATGTGCTTGAGAGAGTTGGGTGGAACAAACAATAACATTAAAAGAAACCTCGATGGGACCAGCCCAGTCACTGACTTTGTCTCTCTGCTCATGAACACAGAAATCTTTAGTCCTAGGCATGTGAATAATTTCAGTTGTAGGACATGTCAGCTTCTTATCTGGCAAGGCTCCTGTGCCGTTAACAACTACACAACAGGCAGCTGTTCAGCAACAAATCTTTTCCTGACTAAAAAATACAGCAATTGGAAAAAAAACACCCTTTTACTATCTATTTGCTATTGTACAGCTATTACTGGCACAGGTGCATTGCCAGAAAAAAAGTTGGCACCCCTTACTGGATATTGATTTCCACAAGAATTTATTGGGAGAATTCATTGCTGACCAGGAGAATCAGTTGTGTGTGAAATCTTTTGGTTTCCTCCCCCCGTTCTTCTTGTGTCAACTGAATCTCATTCTGTTGCTATTTTTAAAAAAAATTAAGGTGGCAGTTGGAAAACTCTTTCATGTGCTTCCCTTAAATCAGTTTTACAGAGCTGCAGAAAAAGGTTATTTCCTACTGAAACTCAATCCGTCGTGCCACTGGTTACATAGCCTGATCATAAGTATACTCAGATTCAATTTCCTCAAACTCAAGGAAGTACACTCTTAGGAATAAATGTGCATAGGAATGCAGCCTTACAACGCGATCCTATGCATGCTTATTCAGAGCTAAATCCCATCGAATTAAATTTGGCTTGCTTCCAAGCGAGGGTCCTGCATGTAGGATCGCTTTCAAGTATACCAGATTTCTCCTACTGTGCCAAAATCAATGCAAGTTTTGCAGGGATGGATTATATCTCCAGAGGGAAAGCTGTGTGAGTCTAAGGTAGCAAAAGAAACCAGCTGTCCAGCGGCACCTTGAAGAACAACATTTACCCCAGCCTCCCCCTTCATTCTGTAACTTCCCTCATAAAAACGTGGAGAATGATTTCCTCTGCACAGCATCTGAAGAAGTGAGCTCGGACTCAGGAAAGCTCATGCTGGAATAAATGTTGTTGGCCTTTAAGGTGTACCTCTGGACTTCTGGACTCCATCTGCCTTTTTCTTAAGCCTCAGCTGCCACAGCTCTGAACCACCAATTAAAAAGGATACGACGGGGGTGGGGTGGGGGGAGACATTAAAATATTGGACAGTTTGGAGAAGAAGCAATTTTCTCCCAAGTATTTTTTAACTCGGCTCAGAATCTTCCTGTACACTCACCAGTTCAGCTGAATTCTATGTTGTCGTCCCCCCGCTCCATTTTGCTCCAGGGAGTTGGGGGGGGGTGCCTCTGGTCCAAGAAAGCACCGGATATGAACACGCCACCGAAACGCAGCTCTACCTGTTCCGGATGTCGTGTGGAAGAAAACAAAACCGAACACAAAATATGCCTGCCGTTGGGTTTCGCTGAGTAGGTATAAGACAACAGTTTTCCTGGTTATTGCTACGGTGAGAGAACAAGCTCTTCCAGCAGAATGTTTCGAACGCAGCACCAGGCAGCAGAGTAATCCGGCTGCCCACCGATTCACCCGCCACTCACATCACACACAAGCAAGGTACGGGATTCTCTTTTCGTCTAGGAATTCACGGGTGCCGCTGGCAGGATGCCCCACATGCTTTTCAAACCCCTTCGAAGGGAAAATGCTCCACCTCTGCCTTTTGGCATCCCGCCGAAATGAAAGGAGACGCTTCCTACTGAGTATGCAAACCACTGCAAACCCCCCCACCCTTCGCTGATTTCATACATTTTGCTTACTGGCTGGCCTGCGAATGCCTTTGAAGCCACTCTTTTGTGGGTATGTGTGTGGGGGGGGGGGAACCCTTTCTCAGCCTTCCAACAAAGAGCCCTAAGCCAAGCAAGGTTTTCGTTTTGTTTTATGTATCAAACCCCTCATCCCCACCCGCCCCAAACCACAGCATCGATTCCCCCCCCCCCAAGCAATAAATCTCTCAAGTCTCTGGCTCTTCATTGCGCACGTGGCCTGGTACCGAGATGGGAGCACAAACCTTTCTCCAGTGGCAACAGAGTCCGGCCCTGTCACGGTGTCCAAGTGTCCATCTCCCGTGGTTGTTTCCAATGAAACCTTCCATTGGGATGGGGGGCGTGGGGGAAACGAGGCAATAAACGTCTATTAATTCCACCATAGCAGCAGCAGCTGGTCGAAACCACCTCACCCCCCGCCCAGCTTCTAGCCCTGCTAGAAAGAAATGTTCTCCAGGGGAGAAATGGGCCTCTCCTCCGACTGCGGCTCAGTGACTTGGGGGGCGGGGCGGGGGTCCTGGGCCAGGCCGCCTTGCCCCCCAAGCGCCAGCCAGCACGAGGCGACCCCTTCCCTCCCGCTCCCCCGCCCCAGTAGGGATGCCAGGTCATTCTGGGAGGTTTCTGGGGCGGAGCCTGAGGAGGGCGGGGTTTGGGGAGGGACCTCAGGGCCATAGAGTCCAATTGCCCAAGGGGCCATTTCCTCCCGGGGAGCTGAGATCAGTTGTGACAGCAGGCGATCTCCAGCTGGGACCTGGAGGCGGGCAGCCCTACCCCCCGGGGGTGGGGGTGGGTCGTCCCGGCGAGGCCACGTGGGTGGGTAGGGGGGTGGTTGGGGGGTGCCCGGCCTCCCCCGGCGGGGGGGGCCCCCCCTACCGCTTCTTCTTCTGCTTGAGGCTCTTGCGGCGCTTGAGGATCATCTCGTAGAGGCGGTCCATGCCCTCGGTGAGGCCCTCGCCGATGATGGCGCAGGCGGGCTGGACGTGGTAGGCGGTGGCCGGGCTGAGCTCGGCCAGGGCCAGCTGCTTCTCGATGTCGGCCACGGGCAGGGAGCGGGGCAGGTCCTGCTTGTTGGCGATGACGAGCAAGGGGGTGCCCTGGTTCTCGGCGAACTTGGTGACCTTGTGCAGCTCGGTCTTGGCCTCCTCCAGGCGGTCCACGTCCACCGAGTCCACCACGTAGATGATGCCGTCGGTGCAGCGGCTGTAGGACTTCCAGAGCGGGCGCAGCTTCTCCTGGCCGCCCACGTCCCAGAAGTGGCAGCTGATGCCCTTGGCCGAGCCGTTGCTCAGCCGGATCTTCTCCGTGTTGAAGCCGATGGTGGGCACGGTGTTGACGAACTCGTTGAACTTGAGCCGGTACAGCACCGTCGTCTTGCCCGCCGAGTCCAAGCCCAGCATGACGATGTGCAGCGACTGGAAGGCCGAGATGTTGGACGAGATGTTCCCCATGGCGTCGGGGGGTGGAGAGGGAGGGAGGGAGAGCCGCTCCGGGCCCGGCCCCGACCGCCGGCGGTCACCACGCCGAGCCGCCGCCGGCCATCCCGGCCGAGCTGGAGAGGGGCAGGCGGCGCGCGCGCGCCTGCCTTCCCGGGGCTGCGGACAAAGCCGGCGCCCCTCCCTGGCTCAGCGGCCCCCCGCCGCCGGCCGGCCGCGCCGACGCTCCCCCTGCATCGCCCCGGCAGCCCGGCCCGCGCCTCGCCCGCTCGCCCGCCCAGCGACTGCGGCTCAATCCATCAAGGGCCCGCCTCGGCCTCGCCTCCGGAGCGCAGCGCAGCGCGGCGCCGCTCGCCCAGGGAGGAGCTTGGCGCGCGCGCGCTCTCGCTCTCTCTCTCTCCGGCCCGGCCCCCTTGGCCTGGGGCTGGCCGGGGAGGGGCTGGCCGAGGGGCTGACCCGGCCGCGCCCCCCGCCCCCCTGTGCCGGGCAGCCCAAACAAAACGGAGGGCAGGGCCCCTTGGGCGCGATCGCTGCGCTCGGAGAGCCCGTGGGGACCCGGGGACGCCAAAGGGCTTGGACGGCGAAGGGCTGCAGAGGTGCGATTATGGGCGGAAACGCATGGGGCGGAAACGCCCGGTCGCTTGAGCCTCCTTTCTTCCCTGTTCCAGCCAGGATCCAGCCAGGATCGAACGCACGAACGTTCGAAGAACGTTCAGCCAGGATCGAACGCACGAACGTTCTTCCCTGTTCCAGCCAGGATCCAGCCAGGATCGAACGCACGAACGTTCGAAGAACGTTCAGCCAGGATCGAACGCACGAACGTTCTTCCCTGTTCCAGCCAGGATCCAGCCAGGATCGAACGCACGAACGTTCGTGCGTTCGATCCTGGCTGGATCCTGGCTGGAACAGGGAAGAACGTTCGTGCGTTCGATCCTGGCTGGATCCTGGCTGGAACAGGGAAGAACGTTCGTGCGTTCGATCCTGGCTGGATCCTGGCTGGAACAGGGAAGAAAGGAGGCTCAAGCGACCGTGCGTTTTCGCCCCATGGTTGCTTCATCCTGCTTTAATCCCTGTTTCAGCCAGGATTCAGCCTGGATCGAACGCATGCGTTTCGCCTAAGGTGCGTTCGATCCTGGCTACAACAGGGATTAAAGGAGGATGGAGCGACCGTGCGTTTCCGCCCATCGTTGCAGTACAACAGGGGTTCGGGGGTGGGGGGAGAGACCCAAGATCGTTATCGAGAAAGTTTATTTGCGGCTGCTGACTCAGGGGCCCCAATGGGCAGAAATCTCTTGAGTCCCGATTATACTGGGGAAGAGGTATTTGTCCAAATTCAAGTTATGACGGTACATCGACAAGTTATGCGTATCTGATTGTATTACAGACAGAAAGGCGACTCAGGACAGTTGCAGTTTCATCCAGTTTCTCCTACACACTTGACACTGAGAGACACTGTCCTTCAGTGTTACTACTTTGAAGATGCCTGCCACAGTTGCTGGCGAAACGTCAGGAAAGAAAATTCCAAGACCACGGTTACACAGCCCGGATAACCTACAAGAACCAATCTCCTATCATTGTTTATCGAGACACTCCATGACTCTTAGCCCAGTGACCCAGTGCACAGAGCAGGCTTGTAGCTAGGCAGAAATTCCTTCCCTGGCAGTCTGGAAGCCAATTATTACCAGGAGATCTCTGGGGTACTGTCACAATATGAAAGGAGGTTGCCGAGCTTGGCCGTTCACGCACGGAAGGTTGGGCCTTGGATTGGCCGCTCTCTAGATGCACATTTTCCCCATCCAAATCCTCAACACTCAATAATAAGCCCCCAGGCAGAGTTTTGAGAATTAGGATGGGGGAAACGTGCATCTAGGGAGAGGCAAATCCAAGGCAAAAACCTCCAGTGCATAAAGGGCCAACTTGAGAAGGTGCAGAAAAAAGCGACCAAAACGATCAGGGAACTCGAGCAGCTGCTTAGGGCTGTTTAGCTTGGAAGGAAGGCAGTTAAGGGGAGACATGATAGAGGTCTATAAAATTATGCGTGGTATGGAGAAAGTGGATGGGGAGAAGCTTTTCTTCCTCAATGCTAGAACGCAGGGTCATCTGCTGAAGGTGGAGTGTGAGAGATTCAAAACAGATGAAGTACTGCTTCACACAACACATAGTTAAATTGTGGAACTCCCTGCCCCAGGGTGTGGTGGTGGCTGCCAACTTGGAAGGCTTTAAGAGGGGAGAGGACATGTTCATGGACGAGAGGGCTATTCATGGCTACTAGTCAAAATGGATACTAGTCATGATGCATACCTGTTCTCTCCAGGATCAGAGGGGCATGCCTATTATATTAGGTGCTGTGGAACACAGACAGGATGGTGCTGCTGCAGTCGTCTTGTTTGTGGGCTTCCTAGAGGCACCTGGTTGGCCACTTCGTGAACAGACTGCTGGACTTGATGGGCCTTGGTCTGATCCGGCATGGCTTTTCTTACATTATTATGTGATTATAACAAGGAATGGGTTAAGAGAAATAACGGAAGGACTCCAATAGGGGCCCTGGGACGGGCAAGGCATTTCCTAGGGCATTTGACATCTGGAATGGGGGTAGAATGAGTGGCATCCATTGGCCTGAAAGGAGAGTGAAGAATAGAGGGATGGCCCAGGGACTACCATGATAGCCCCCCGACCACACTGGCTGTTCCTGGGTGTCAGAAAATGGTGCCTAAGAACTAGAGCACTCTAGATCTAGGATGGCAGTCCCCGCGACCTGCATGACCGCCTTGGGACAGGAAGTAAAGAATACTATATTGAAATTAATATTCATGGAAGTTGTGTGAAGGTCCTAGAATCCCTACCCCCTCCTCACATCTTTTGCATCCTTTATGACCCTGGTTTCTGCCCATTCTGTTTCCTTTGAGGTTGAAGATATTTGTATTCACTACCTCATTTTGCACAGCTGACAAGCATAAATCTTCCTCTCTTGTCTCCCTTACAGGCAAGCCTCATGAGGCTGCTGTATCCCCACAGGAACTTGTGGCAGGACACCAGCTGTGTGCGTTTCCTGTGGGAGTTGCAGGGGGGCAATTCTGGAAAGGAATGCAGCATGGGGAGAGGAGGGGCTCCTGCCTGCCCCATGCCATCTTCCTGACCTGAAACAGTTCCCGGTGGTTGGACGACATTATTTACCGGGAGGGGGCCTGCACATGTGATCATCTAGTCATAATTATTATTATTCCAAGTACCCAGTGATGTTGACTGTGGTAGTTGTGCAGCACTCGGAGCAGGCCTGCCATAAGAAGACGAACGGGTTTTGAGTCTGACCTGACGTCTTGCACAAGATGGCGTTCAGATCCTGGCAGCTATATAGCACCAGGCCATTCCATGCAGATCATCTGACCACACAAGTACTTGTAAACACTTGAAAAGTACCTCTCCTTATTGAGAGAAAGCTTTCACTCAGAGGGGCGGCTTGTCTAAATGGATTTTATACAACAAAGGTACCACCCACCCCCCGGATCCTGCCCGTAAAAAAAAGTAGATGCTGTTGAGGGACTATATTTAAACAAAAAATACTCACATGCTTAGGAAAGGGGGGTCAATTCTCACATTTTACTTTGCCCTCTATTAGGGTTGCCGACTCTGGGTTGGGAAATTCCTGGAGATTTGGGGGATGGAGCCTGGGGAGGGCAGGGTCTCAGTGCCATATAGTCCACCCTGCAAAGCAGCCATATTATCCAGGGGAACTGATCAATGTCATCTGGAGAGCAGTTGTAATTCCAGGAGATCTCCAGGGCCTGCCTGAAGGCTGGCAACCTTACAATGCCTGGACCATTCTTTTCCAAGCCTTTTTTCCAGTTTCAGACAAATGCTTCATGCAAGGGAATGCAACTAGGTAAAGCATGAGAGGGGGAAGAGTTTAGGTCCCTCTTGCTACTAACTCTAGTTTGGGTTAATAAGAAGAAGAGTTGGTTTTTACACCCCGCTTTTCTCTACCACAAGGAGTCTCAAAGCAGCTTACAATCACCTTCCCTTCCCCTCCCCACAACAGGCACCTTGTGAGGTAGGTGGGGCTGAGAGAGTTCTGAGAGAACTGTGACTAGCAGGCTTCATATGGAGGGTGGGGAATCAAACCCGGTTCGCCAGATTAGAATCCAGCACTCTTAACCACTACACCACCATTTGCCCCCCCAACACACAAACACACACATTCTTTACACGTGAATAGCAGGATTTGTGTCAATACGCAACAGTCCCTCTGTCACATCTTCTCTGGCCCTCCGTTGGTCCTAACTAAAACAGATGGCCTGTCTATGTTCTCTGATGGGGCAAATATCAGCTGGGGAGGATCAGATACTAGATGGGAAATGGCACCGAGAAGAAGGATTAACTCCTCCAAAGGATTAGGGCTGCTGCCAAGAAAAAAGGAAAGCCTCATAAAGATCTCAGCTGCTCATCCCAGGTCTCCTTGTTGTGTTCCTGTGCATCTATTGCTGAGAGAAGTTGGCACAGCACAACAGATGCTGTCTGGGGCCTGGAGAGGGGTCAGGCTCACTATTTGCCTTACCTCTCCTCCCCCCCAGCTCCTACAGAGCCTCTATGCCACTATACCCAAGTGAAGTATTTGCCCTGTGCTTGGAAGATGCAGCGCCAGAGCGGGCAGAATAGCAAGTAAATGAGAAGCCCCTGCTTATGCAGAATGAAATCAAAACTCCCCTCAGCCCACTGAACCTGCAGTGTGATTGGTGTGAACAGCACTTTGGAAGTTTCATCTTCTCTGATGGCAACATCGGAATGCAATCTGCTGATTGGAAAATAACCCTGTCAGTTACGCAGCCTGCTGAGTCACTCTCCTCCTTCCTTCTGATCTTGAACTCTAACAAACAGACAGGTGCCAGAATAATAGCCAGATATGAAGAGTTCTGAATACGAATGCCATGCATTTCCCCCCAGCCTGATTAATGGTAGTTGTATTAGAAATCTTCAGATCTTACCATTATTCTGGCACCTGAATTTCAGGTGGAATTACTTATGACAACTATATTAGCAAAAGGGCCGTTTTTGTTCAGGTCTTGAACCTACTCTACCTAAAACATGAGTAACATTGAACTGCCTGAGCAGGGTTGCTGTGAGCCAGACTCTATTCGCAGACACCTAAACTGAATGGGATTGTGCAATTGACCCTAATAGAAGAACCAAAATATCGTAGAGCTGGAAGGAATCTCAAGATCGTATTATGCTTCACACATTACTCCTTTCGTATTCATTTGCAGATTCCTGTCGACATTCTTTACTCAAAGAAAAATGAGAATAAAGCAATGAGCTGAAAATTCAGTACTAACAAGCAGGGAACATGCAAGGACTTGCAGGAGAGTCTGGAGGCTTCCACACAGTTGTGTGACATCAAATCATCTGGTAGCCACCAGTGCACCTGGGTGAGTCATGCAAAGTCAATGGTGGTATGTTGCCTGGTGGTTGCTGCTGGGCCTCATGAGTCCTTCCTCCAGGGCAGGAGGCAGGGGAACAGGTGTGGCCCGGGAGACCGAAATAACCCTGGAAATGGGCCTGTCCCCTCTCCCCCCTGCCTTTTACTGACAGAAATCAAGGTTTGAAGGCTGGCAATATTGTTGTGGTTGCCTAGCAACGGCCACTATAGCCACTGAGAGGGCATTCATTTCTTAAAGGTACAGGTTCTGCTTTTCTTTTTTTTACGGGAGGTTAATCCCCAATTATTCCCCCCTTAGATTTTAGATATTTTTGCAAAAAAAAGAGAGAGAGAGAGAGAGAGAGAGAGAGAGAGAGAGAGAGAGATGGGGCCACATTAAGAATTAGATATGCTGATCCGAGGCTGAGGAAAGATCAAAGGGGGTGCCACAGAGTGTAGAAAGAAAAGTCAGGTCATGTTAGAGAGAAGCTGATAGCCTTTTCTTTAGCCAGCAATACATATTTACAAAGTTCAAGGATTAGACCGGGTCTATGACAATCTCAGCATTCCACCAGACTGCCATCTGCTGAGTTTTTGAGGTAAGCAATACAAACTCCCACAATGGTCCACAAATGCTTCATTTTACTCCTTTCCCTACAAGAAATGGAAGGTAAATACAAAGAGGCGGGTGGTGGAAGTTTCATCTTCACACTTTTGCTTCTCTCTCAGGTTGTGAGGTGGCTCATGCGCTAGGTAGCCTAAGGGCGGTAGGTAGCCTAGGTAGCCTAGGGCGGCAGAGGCAGAAGGGTGCCAACCAGCCATTCGCCCCCCTCCAGTGGCATCTGGGTCTGCTGTGGCAAGCGACAGCCCAGGAGTAGGGTTTCTAGCTGCTGCCCCCGGCCACTCGCAGGAGGTCAGCGGGTAGGACTGCAAGATCCAGGCTGGAAAACTGCTGGAGATTTGGGGGTGAAACTCAGTGGGGTACAGTGCCATACAGTCAACTCTCCAAAGCAGCCATTTTCTCCAGGGAAACTGATATCTGTAGTCAGCTGTAATTCCGTGGGATCCCCAGGCCCCACCTGGAGGTTGTAGTCTCTACCCAGGTGGCACCTCCTGGCCCTGTTAGGTGGCTGTGGGGATGTGCTGTTTATCTCCTTCCCTATTTTCGGGTGTGTGGATCCAGCCAATCTTCTTTCTTAGGGTTGTCAACCCCAAGTTGGGAAATTCCTGGAGATTTCGGGGATGGAACCCAGGGAAAGTGGGGTTTGAGGAGGGTAGGGATCTCAGCTGGGTATGATGCCATACAATTCACCCTCCAAAGCAGCCATTTTCTCCAGGGGAACTGACCGCTGTACTTGGATATCAGGTGTAATTCCAGAAGATCTCCAGGCCCCATGTGGAGGCTGGCAACTCTATTTTCTACGCACTGAAGGACAAAGAAGGTGGGTTGTGGCTTCCTTCCCCAGTGGGGTAGGTAGCAGCTAAGGGTGGAGAGAGTGTGAGCTTGCCTAGAGGGCATCAAAAGTGCTTGGTAGGGTTGCCAAACTCCTCCTGCTTCCTCGAATGGCCCCTGCCTTTTAAGTTTCCTTCTCTTTTGCCATTTATTTCTTCCCATAGCCATGTAGGGTTGCCAGTTCCCCCCTGGCCACCAGTGGGAGATGAAGGGGTAGGATTGCTAGATCCAAGTTGGGAAACTCCTGGAGATTTGAGGGTGGAGCCTGGGGAGGACAGAGACCTCAGTGGGGTACGATGCCATAGACTCCTCCATCCAGAGCATCCATTTTCTCCAGGGGAAAGGATCTCTGTAGTCTGGAGATACTGCAATTCCGGGGGATCCCCAGGTCCCACCTGGAGGCTGGCATCCCTATAGCCATGCCAAAACTGAGGCCCTGTGGGATTTAAAAGCCCCAGCTCAGAGATCCAGCTCCACCCAATGCCTTGCCAGAGCCCAAGAGCCTGTGACCCCATGCTAGGCAGCAGCATGACCATCTGCAGCTCTTAAGCCACCCTGCCTGCTTGGCCTGCTCTCTCACTGGACCTTCCCAGGTGTAGTGGTTAAGAGTGGTGGTTTGGAGTGGTGGACTCTGATCTGGAGAACCGGGTTGGTTTCCCCATTCCTCCACCTGAAGCCAGCTGGGTGACCTTGGGCTAGTCACAGCTCTCTTAGAGCTCTCTCAGCCCCACCTCCCTCACAGGGTGTCTGTTGTGGGTAGGGTTGCCAGGTCCCTCTTCCCCACTGACGGGATATTTTTGGGGCGGAGCCTGAGGAGGGCGGGGTTTGGGGAAGGGAGGGACTTCAATGCCATAGAGTCCAATTGCCACAGCGGCCATTTTTCTCCAGGTGATCTGATCTCTATTGGCTGGAGATCAGTTGAATTAGCAGGAGATCTCTTGCTACTACCTGGCAGTTGGCAACCCTAGTTGTGGTGAGGGGAAGGGAAGGTGATTGTAAGCTGGTTTGATTCTCCCTTAACTGGTAGAGAAAGTCGGCATATAAAAACCAACTCCTCCTCCTCTCTGCCAAGCCAGTGACTGAGAGCCTGCCACCGGGCCCAGCCCCTGCTGGAGCGGCCCCAGGCTCCTCTGCTGGCTCAGCTTTCTTACTGGCCTAGAGCCACCACAATGCAGCACAGGAGATGTCCAGAAATGATCAACACTTAGTTGAATCAAAATGCAGAAGTAACCCTAGCTGGAATGTGGAATTTGGGGGACTCCTTCCAGCTACAAATTTATGGGGATTTCTTTTATTTCAAGGTCATACAGAGAAAGCTGAACTGCAGATTAGCATGTGAAGGTATGTTTGCCTGAGTGCAGGAGACCCACAGACAAATGCTCTAGGATTGCCTGCGTGGTGTAGTGGTTAAGAGCGGTGGTTACTAGCGGTGGACTGTAATCTGGAGAACCGGGTTTGATTTCCCACTCCTCCACATGAGTTGCAGACTCTTAATCTGGTGAATTGGATTTGTTTCCCCACTCCTTCACATGAAGCCAGCTGGGTGACCTTGGGCTAGTCACAGCTCTCTTAGAGCTCTCTCAGCCCCACCTACCTCACAGGGTGTCTGTTGGGCGGAGGGGAAAGGAAGGTGATTGTAAGCTGGTTTGATTTTTCCTTAAGTGGTAGAGAAAGTCGTCATATAAAAACCAACTCTTCTTCTAGGATTGCCAGCCTTCAGGGGCCCTGGAGATCTCTTGGAATTACAACAGATCTCCAGACTACTGAGTTCCAATCCTCTGAAGAAAATGGCTGCTTTGGAAGGTGGAGTCTATAGCATTCTACCTAGGGTTGCCAACCTCCGGTAGTAGCTGGAGATCTCCTGCTATTACAACTGATCTCCAGCCAATTTATATCAGTTCCCCTGGAGAAAATGGCCGCTTTGGCAATTGGACTCTATGGCATTGAAGCCCTCCCCTCCCAAACCCCATCCTCCTCAGCTCTGCCCCAAAAACCTCCTGCCAGTGGCAAAGAGGGACCTGGCAACCCTAATTCTACCCCACAGAGGCCTTCCCCATCTCCAAACCTTGCAATCTTCAGGCTCTACCCCCAAATCTCCAGGCATTTCCCAACCCAGCCCTATTGGCAGCCCTATTAGGAACTGTTTGCTAACAGCACTGTCTCCCCTTCTCTAAAATAGTCTTGTGCTCTAGAGTATATTTCATTTACCCTGGTGAAATACAAAATTGCAGGAAATTTGCATGCAACTGATGCAAATAAAATTGATTGCAGCCCAAATAGCTTTCTAATTTCCGCTCTCTGTGGTTGCAGACCACATTTAATGGTAACAATCTGCATTCAGTTAAATGATTTCCCCCCACCTCACAGGAACAATTATTTGGAAAACAGTTTGCTGACACATTCAGGCAATATTTTCAATCCCATTAGGATTGTTTTATTTAGATTGAGTGGATGCTGTCTCTAGCCCCACTGCAGTTACCCGATTGCAAACCATTCCCTCCAGCTCAGCAACTCATCTCCTAATACCAGGTAGATAGATGCATATGGTACAATGCAGAGAGGGGGAAATACTGTTCACATTGCCAGAGTACTCTTAGCACCTGTTTGTAGTCCTGGTATTCAGAGTAGGGTCATCCTGGGTGCAAGCTGATTTAGATCAGGGGTCTCCAACGTGGCACCTGTGGGTGCTGTGGCCCCCGCCAATTAATTTTTTGGCGCCCACCAAGTGTTTTGAGAATGCGGGTGGGGCCAGGTGAGGCTTCAGCCAAGCAGGGCTTCTGATTGGACACTGGAGATCTGATGGAATGTGCAGATTAAAATAAAATTATTTTGGCAATAGCTGCCACTACAGTGTTGATTTTTTTCTCTCACATTCTCATAAGAACATAAGAAAGGCCACACTGGATCAGACCAAGATCCATCAAGTCCAGCAGTCTGTTCACACAGTGGCCAACCAGGTGCCTCTAGGAAGCCCAAAAACAAGACAACTGCAGCAGCATTGCCCTGACAACCTTGGCAACCCTAGACAGGACCTGACGGCCCTAGATGGAACACACTAGTATATCTGCTTTGTTTTTGGTCAGTTCCCTAAGAGTCCCCAACCAGACCCAAAGAGTGCCATAAGCTATGTGCACTACTTGGGAGTAAATCCCATGGATGCTGCTCCCTACCAAGGTTAACTTCATCCCCAATAGAACTTTGATTATTCTGCCAACGTATCTATTTTTAACACTTTGATTGATTGATATAAATCAATCAGTGATGTCGACAGTTCATAATTCCTTGATCTGACTGGAATACAAATGTTAGCAAGTCATAATGCTCATCTTCAGTACAAGGAGAACATTACAGCCCTGTATTCTACTCTGCCTCAGATTGGAACAGGGACCAAAACAGTACACCTCCCTTACTCTCGGCCACAAACTTAATGGCTGCTGTCCCCCTCCTCTGAGTGGCAGGGGGAGGCTGTTCACCCCAGTCATGGGAGGAATATCAGGTAAAGCAACTGGGGAAAGGGATGAATTCCTGCTGTAGTCAAAATATCATTTGCAGTTCCTGGATCCAGGAAGGACCCAAAACACATACTACCACCATCTAAATTTCAGGTACCTTTGACCTGAATATGTTTTATAGCTTCGCACTACAGGACATAGAAGAAATCCAATATTAACAGAGGGGAAAGCTCCTGTGTGTGTGTGTGTGTGTAAAGTGCCGTCAAGTAGCAGCCAACTTATGGCGGCCCCTTTTTGGGGTTTTCATGGCAAGAGACTAACAGAGGTAGTTTGCCAGTGCCTTCCTCTGCACAGCAACCCTGGTCTTCCTTGGTGGTCTCCCATCCAAATACTAACCAGGGCTGACCCTGCTTAGCTTCTGAGATCTGATGAGATCAGGCTAGCCAAGCTCCTAGGCAGAACCAAATTTGGCACAGGTATGGCAGAAGGTGGAAGTTCAGGACATAAGGACATAAGAAAGGCCATGCTGGATCAGAACAAGTTCCATCCAGTCCAGCAGTCTGTTCACAGTGGCCAACCAGGTGCCTCTAGGAAGCCACAAACAAGACAACTGCAGCAGCACCATCCTGCCTGTGTTCCCCAGCACCTAATATATTAGGCATGCTCCTCTGACCCTGGAGATAACCAGAGGAGAATCTCCTTTCCCCCAGTGTATTTTAAACCCATTATTCCTCTTGTCCCCTGCACTTGGGCATCCTCTGTGTTTGGGGGGGGAGGGGGCTCCGCCTCCGGTGGCAGCCATTTTTGTGGTTGCGCTTTCCGCCCTGCGTCAGAATCCCGAAGGTGCCCACTGACTCAAAAAGGTCGGGGACCCCTGATTTAGATCCTTCACAATAACTTATTTTTCTGAAGTAAGAATTGGTGGCCCGAACATTATGTCTCTTCAATGCTTCAGGCTGCTTCCCATCATAAAGCCAGATGTAACAAATTTGGTCTGCTTATTTGTAGTCTCCCCATCTCTCTTCAGTAAGCCTTTTATACCTTTACTTTCTAATGTTCCCATGGCTTCCCTTGCTGGTTTTCTGCTTCTGATATATTCTGTAAAGTTCCTGCCATTTGTCCTAATGCTTGTAGCACTGCAATCCCTTTTTTTCCTTTTCTTGTCTTACTGCTGTCTTGCATTTGTTTGCCAGAGTCTGTGCTACTTCAGTTCCCCCACACACCCTTCCTAAAGGCAGCCTTCTTGCCTTTTATGGCTTTCGTTCCTCCACTTGTTAACCGTGCCAGCTTCTTCTTAGCATTGTTTCTACCATAAAGCTGAAAATTAAGGAGGGACAGCTCAGGGGACATCTACAGACATGTAGCCCAGACTTGTAGAGGCAGAGCAAAGAAAAGTAAAGTTCCTGAGGCTGTGGAACTGACAAGAGATGCCTACAGCAAATTAAAGGGCTTCTTCAGGTAAGAGAGAGAGAGAGTGGGAGAGCAGGCTGAATCTCTTGCAAAGGAATATGTGGGACACCTTAAGAACAGCCAGGATAGCCCTGATGTGGATAGCATAGGCTAGCTCGATTTTACCAGACCTCAGAGCTAAGCAGGGTCAACCCTGGTCAATATTTGGATGGGAGACCACCAAGGAATACTACGGTCACTGTGCAGAGGCAGGCAATGGCAAAACCACCTCTGAATGTCTCTTGCCTTGAAAACCTCACAGGGTCATCATAAGCCAGCTGTGAGTTGATGGCAAAAAAAAAGACCCCAGCCAGGACTCTACCATGTAGTGTGGCATTAATTATCTCTCTGACTATTTTGACCTACGGAGGGAATTGTCTTTCTCCCCCCACCCCATCCTGTAGTTAAAGGGGTGAGGTGGGGTTGCCAGTTCTAGGTTAGGAAATTTCTGCGGGTTTGGGGTGGAGCCTGAGGAAGGGAGGGTTGAGACCTCAGCAGGGTTTAATGCCATAGAGCAGGGGTGGCGAACTCATTTGTTACGAGGGCCGGATATGACACAAATGGTCGGGCCAGGCCATGCCTCGCCAGCCCAGATCAGGACTGGGGTGTGTGGCTGCCTTGGCTGGCTCACAGGCTGGATAAGAACTCTCAAGGGGCTGGATCCGGCCCGCGGGCCATATGTTTGACACCCCTGCCATAGAGTCTACCCTCCAATGTAGCCATTTTCTCCAGGGGAGCTGATCTCTGTACTTTGGTAACAGGTAAAGGTAATCCCCAGTGCAAGCACCGGGTCATTCCTGACCCATGGGGGGACGTCACATCCCGACGTTTACTAGGCAGACTGTGTTTACGGGGTAGTTTGCCATTGCCTTCCCCAGTCATCTTCCCTTTACCCCCAGCAAGCTGGGTGCTCATTTCACCGACCTCGGAAGGATGGAAGGCTGAGTCGACCTTGAGCCGGCTACCTGAAACCAACTTCTGTCGGGATCGAGCTCAGGTCGTGAGCAGAGCTTGGACTGCAGTGCTGCAGCTTTCCACTCTGCGCCACGGGGAGATCTCTGACTTTACCTGGAGGTGAGCAGCCCTAGGGTGAGGTGGGAGACCAATGAGATGAGGAACCTGTACCCCATCCATGTGAGAAGCCAAGCCTGTTCGGAGAAGTGTCTAGAAACCCACATTTTTTTTCCTTTCAAAGCCATTTGCTGGAGGAACGGTTCATCACTGAAGACGAGTTTCCATTGTAAGCTGTTGTGGTGTTTAAAAAAAAAAAATCTCCGCCTCCGTTTGTAAAGACATTTATACCTTGAAAGACAACCTCATTTGAAACTCCTCCGTTCCATTTTCCAGCCAGGCTTTCTGCAGAGCTTCCTCCTCAAAGTGCTGGTGGCCATGTTTCTCCCCCCTGAGTTGCTATGGCTACATCAAGGCTCAGAAAAGGGAGATGCCGATTTTGTAGTCCAACAGGGATTTTTTCTTTTTACTATTTGGGAAGTGGTGAAATTTTCTTAAATTGCAGAGTGAAGAAAAGATAAAAAGATTTTCACTGAGGTTTCTGTTGTTGGCAGGATATAGGTTGTCATTTTCCTTCCTTTTCTGGGTTCGTCCGCTCCAGATTGTTGCCATTTGTAAAGCATTCTTTTACTCATTTTTTAAGGGAATGGGCAATAATCAGGCACCTGCAAGAAGGAGGGGGCTTCTGGGGGCTTCTCTCTGTCTCTGCCACACTGCTTCTGGCCTCCCGAGGGTTGCTAGGTCCCCACCCCTGGCCATCGGCAAGGGATGGGGAGTAGGGTTGCCAGATCCAGGTTGGGAAACTTCTGGAAAGTTGGGGAATACCTGGAGATTTTGAGGGTGGAGAGGGGGCTTGGAGAGGGGAAGGGCTTCAATGCCATAAAGTCCAATCAGCCATTTTCTCCAGGGGAACTGATCTCTGTCTCCTGAAGATCAGTTGTAATAGCGGGATATCTCCTGCCACCACCTGGAGGCTGGCAACCCCAGTCATAGACTCCACCCTCCAGAGCATCTGTTTTCTCCAGGAGAACTGATCTCTGTGGTCTGAGGATGAGCTGTAATTCTGGGGGGTCCCCAGGTCCCACCTGCAGGCGGGCATACCTAGGCCTCCCCCTCCCCAATTTGTTGCTCCAGCTCTCCTCACCTACTCTTGTTGCCTCCCTGTTGCCCGATCACACCAATTGTTTTGCACATCTTTTTTTCTATGGCAGCCCATAATGCTTCCCAAGCTCTGCAAGGTTTTCTTTTTGTGGCATCTGCACATGCACAGGCATGATCATTAACTTGGATGAAGTAACCCTAAAAATTTGTATTTTTTAAAGTAAGATTATTCTGCAAACTTAGGGGGAGAAAACAGGTTTGCAGAACCCTAAATGGTAGTCATGGCTGGCCTCTTTACACAGATTTGTTCATCTGCATGAAGCCCAACCTCTGGCTAGGAGATATTGTGATAAAATGGGAAAATAAATCCTGCTGTATTTTTCAAAAGATCCAGAAGATGGCAATAAAGATTTCTGCAACAACACGTCAGAAGCCAGAAACTTCCTTTCTGTGCTCCTCCACAGCTAGCTGTTTGGCTAGGATTGCCAATAAGGTTGCCAACCTCCCGGCACTAGCTGGAGATCTCCTGCTATTACATCTGATCTTCAGCCGATAGAGATCAGTTCACCTTAAGAGAATGGCTGCTTTGGCAATTGGACTCTATGGCATTGAAGTCCCTCCCCTCCCCAAACCCTCCCCTCCTCAGACTCCGCCCAAAAAATCTCCAGGTATTTCCCAACCCAGAGCTGGCAACCCTAATTGCCAACCTCTAGGTAGAAGAAGAGTTGGTTTTTATATGCCGACTTTCTCTACCACTTAAAGAAGAATCAAACTGGTTTACAATCACCTTCCCTTCCCCTCCCCACAACAGAGAGAGAGCTCTAAGAGAGCTGTGACTAGCCCAAGGTCACCCAGCTGGCTTCATGTGGATGAATGGGGAAACCAACCCGGTTCACCAGACTAGCCGCCGCTCCTGTGGAGGAATGGAGAATCAAACCTGGTTCTCTGGATTAGAGTCCACCGCTCCAAACCGCTGCTCTTAACTACCACATCACGCTGGCTCTCAACTGATCTCCAAGTAGGGCCTGGAGATCCCCCAGAATTACAACTCATCTCTAGATGGCAGAGATTAGGTCCCCTGGAGAAAGGGGCTTCTTTGGAGGGTGGATTCTATGGCATTATACCCTGCTGAGGCCCCTCCCTTCCCCAAACCTTTCCCTCCTTAGGCTCCACCCCTAAATTTCCAGGAATATCCCAACCCAGAGCTGGCATGTGGCAACTCTATGTTTTGCTAAGAAAAGCTTTGTGCCTATAGCTCTTGTTTTATAACCTGGTGTATGCTTGGTAAAGGTTGTTGACCTTTTGCAAATTGCAGACATGTTTGCACATGTGGAATAGAGCCGAGCTGGCAAAATGAGCTATAAAAAGAGGAAGTGGACCTATAAAGAGTAACACGCATTACTGTTTTATAGATCCGCTTCCTCTTTTTATAGCTCATTTTGCCACCTCGGCTCTATTCCACATGTGCATACATGTCAGCAATTTGCAGAAGGTCAAAGACCTTTGTAGAGGGGGGCACGTCAACAGAAAATGTGGTGAAGTATCTGGAAACCCCTTAGCACAAAATACTGCTTTGACATTTGTCCTAGATTGTTTCATGGTGAAAGATGGTCCTGTTCTTTGATAAATATTACACAATATTACAACCGCTTATGGATATACATTAGACACAGAGTATGTGAAATAAGTCCTGATCTGGATGGCCCAGGCTAGCCTGATCTTGTCAGATCTCAGAAGCTAAGCAGTATCAGCCCTGGTTAGTATTTGGATGGGAGACCACCAAGGAATACCAGGGTTGCTATGCAGAGGAAGGCACTGGCAAACCACCTCTGTTAAGTCTCTTGCCATGAAAACCCCAAAAGGGGTCGCCATAAGTCGGCTGTGACTTGATGGCAGGTCACACACACAGACACGTGAAACAATGAGGCATAGGATTCTATTTATTTATAGTCTGCCTTCCTCACTGGGACTCAAGGCAAATTACATAGAATAAATCAGAACAGTCAACAGAGTGGGACATCAAAAAGACAATGCAACAGGCATTTGACTTGTAGAGATCTGGAAAACCAACCAGAGGTAAAGTACAGCATAAGTATTAACATGACCTATTAAATGAAAGCAAAAATTACATAGATGCCTGCTTACAGTAACAGACAGTACAAACTCTATACAACGGTGCAGTGCACAGTTCCCAACCCTCCACTACAGCCCTCTCTCTGAGCCACATTGTTACAGCGCAGCCCTATATTTTTGTTTGCTGTCAGTTCACAGTTGACTTATGGTGGCCCCGTAGGGTTTTCAAGGCAAGAGACATTTGAAGGTTGTTTGCCATTGTGTCATGGCCCTGGTATTCCTTGGAGGTCTCCCATCCAAATACTCGCCAGGGTCAGGGCTGAGAGTGTGTGAGTAGCCCAAGGTCACCCAGCAAGCTTCCATGGCGCGAGTGGGGATTCAAACCTGGGTTTCCCAGGTCCTAGTTCAACACCTTAACCACTACACCACGCTGGCTCTTGCAGCCCTATTACCTGTGCAAAAAACCCTCTTGGAGGTGGAGACAGATATTACATAAAATGCTGAATCAAAAGAACCAAGCAAGAATAATCCAGCACATGGGGCAATATCTATTAAGACAGAAATTCCACCAAGACACTCACTAAAAACTAGGGTGTTCTGTGTGGTCAAATGGCCCCTTAGGTCCTTGTTTTTACCATATGAGAATGAGGGATTTACCCAGCAAGCTTTGATCTCAAGCTACTAGACCATAATGAGTTCGTCTTTCCCAGCTTTATCTCCACTCACTAGCATTTAGGAACAGTTACCCTCTGCTGCCACCAGTAGGCCACAAAGAGAATGGAAGTCTGATGGCCTGCAGTCAGACTCTTCTGGAAAGAAAGAAAGAAAGAAAGAAAGAAAGAAAGAAAGAAAGAAAGAAAGAAAGAAAGAAAGAAAGAAAGAAAGAAAGAAAGAAAGAAAGAAAGAAAGAAAGAAAGAAAGAAAGAAAGTCTCCTGTGTAGTTCAGCCAATGTGGAGGCAGGGGGGAATTCTTGAAATTTCCATTAAAGAAATAATGCCAGCAGTACTAAATTTCATTTCCCCCCTTTACTACAACTTCTCACATACATAATTTTCAGTTAACTGAGTAGTAGTGAGAAATTCTGCATTTGGCAATGCTTTGCTAGTAGTGATCATGACGATTGCATTTGGGGTCAGCCGCTTTTGCATCACTGCACTGGAGGGAGCCATTGGCTTTGCTGAGATATTCAGTGGAACTGAAGTGCAGCTAGTACTATATCTGGAACTGATTATGCTAAAAATTCCATGTATCTGAGAAGTGGAACCATTTAAATATGTTATTAAGAGGTCTTTTTTTCTTTTTAAACGTTTAATCTCCAAGTATGATGATGTTCAACTAGGAATTGCATTACTCTTCTTGCTATTAAATCATAAAACAATTTTATCTTTCTTAGATATATATATTTGCCATCCAGTTGCATCTGACATAGGGTGATCCCATAGGGTTTTCAAGGCAAACATATAGATAAATAAAAAAAGATCTTTCAATGCTGCTTTCTGTTTTGACAACTCAGATCCTCAAAGCAATGTCACTCTGTGTACATCAGACAACGCTCAATGAAGGCCAAACCACATACCACATGCAGCCATGAGCATCTTTGCTATGACATTTTTAACTGTTCCCAAAGCTATGGATTTCAATGGCAGGACAGCAAACCTGGCAATTTTTCTACTCAAAATCCCTTCAACTGCTTGTCACCTTTGGGGAAAGGAAGGGACCAAAATTTAGAGCTGAGGTCCAGGACAGGCTCTTAAGATAAAGTATTATTTACCAAGGACTATGCATTGAAAGCCAGTGTGGTATAGTGGTTAAGGTGTCAGACTAGGACCTGGGAAACCCAGGTTCAAATCCCTGCTTGCGCCATGGAAGCTTGTTGAGGGACCTTGGGCCAGTCAGCCTTGACCCTGCAAGTATTTGGATGGGAGACCTCCAAGGAATACCATTGTAAGGAGTCTAATGCCGTCTACTGCTTTCTGTAACCTGAAGGATGAGAACTACAGGAATTCTTACATACTTTACAAATCAAGATGCCCTCCTTCCTCAGAGCTGAAGGAACCCTCACGGTGAGTAACCAAGGTTCCGATCTTGTTGCTGGGGTATTTTTTCACCCCAGGCAAGGTAACATATTGAGATTTTTTAAAAGGCCCGTTCATTTCTGCTAAGAAAACCTGATCCAGGGAAGCACAGAAATGAAGTGTTCTAGTTGTCAGTATGCTAGTACCAACAGTGGGCTTCACTGGAGAACATATACACCACAGATAGATATCTGCTAGGGATAGAAAAATAACCCACAGCTGCCAATCATCCTAATGAGAAATAATAGTCGTTTTTTTTTTCTTTTACAGTTTATGATGGTTTTACTGTACTTATCATGAGCCAGCGTGGTGTAGTGGTTAACAGTGGTAGACTCTAATCTGGAGAACCAGTTCGATTCCCCACTCCTCCACATGAAGCCTGCTGGGTGGCCTTGGTCCAGTCACAGTTCTCTCTGAACACTCTCAGCCCACGCAGAGGCAGGCAATGGCAAACAACCTCCAAACATCTCTTGCCTTGAAAACCCTATGGGGTCGCCATAAGTCAGCTGTGACTTGACAGCACTTTTCACCACCACATACATCTTGGGTTGAAAGAGTGTTTGTTGTAAAACAGTTCTGTTGCCACAAACATGGATTTGCTTGGCGACATTTGGAATCTGGCTTGTGGACAATGAATAGATGCTAAATTAAGTTTTCCAACTTTTTGCATGGGTTTTCCACAGCTTTTTGAAGGGTTTTTCCTTCCAACTTGGTACTAAAAGTCACTCCTGCCTACCATCAGCTCGACTAGCCACATTATATATTGTGTGGGAGGTTAACAAATAGAAACACAACCATAAAGAAAAAAAAATACTCTCTAGCAAACGGCAAGCAGCAAGTTTCGGAGATCATTTCTCATTATGAACTTGTGTTGTCAGAGTGTGACATTATAATCTGAAAAAAGACCAAGCATGTCAATGAAAATGTCAGTCTAGCTGCCTGGTCTTGCAGAAGAGGGCTTCATTTTCATAATGAGACAGGTCCTAATTTAATAGAATTAACTGTGCCTTCTTAAATGACAGAAGGCAGGCACGTAAGATTTTAATGAGAATAAAGGCTTGTTTTCCACCTGAAAATGGCTTCTTGGCAGTGACAGGCTGCATGGCTGTCATCTTGCATTGTGTGGCTATAATTCCTACTTTCCAAGCTGTCATAAAAAAAATTATCCTGAGCAGAATCTTTGGGTTTTGTACGTGCTCAGATTTCATTATAGAACCTGTTTATCCATGTAGAAAGTGAATTTTGTTGCAATATACCCATTCAAATCCTGAATCACTATTTTGAGAGACCCCTGAGAATACATGAATGGCAGGATGTTGTGGAATGATTACTATAGTGGGTAGTACTTAGGCTTGTCATTTCTCCGGTGGGGGCGTGTTCCCCAGCCAGTTCCACACCCCCAGTTCCCATTGCCTGCTGCTGATGTCATGTGCACAGCTACGTCACTTCCTGTAAAAACCCTGAAGTGACATAGGGTAGCTCTAGAAATCGCCAGAAACTCTTTGGTTTTACCAGGATTCCTAGAGCTACCCCATGCCACTTCCAGGTTTTTACTGGAAGTGATGTAGCAGTGCATGCAACATTGCACCCCCCATGTCCCTGCCCCTGAACCTCCTGGAGGTTGCTATGGATGGCTTGGAAACCCTATTCCAGCTTCTTATGTCTGTCAAATCAGCCATTTATTCAGGGAGGACTTGAACAAGCATCCCTTGAACTCCCTAAGCCACACTAGGCCCAAGCCAAATCTCCTCCCTTCTGCTTCCTGTTTCCTTTAATTGTACTCAGTTGCATGATGTAACAGAACTATTTAATTGTTGTCCAGTTGAGGAGTTGAGGGGAAGCTAAAGGAAGAGTCCCGCATGCTCTGCTGAAGGACCTTCTAGTGGAGGTCTAGATATACCCATCTGAAGCAGCCAATGGCCATGCTATTGATACACAATATGGGTGTTGTGCAAAATGGTGCTAGATGTGAGCTGTGACTCATGAAAGCTCATACCGTGCCAGAAATTTTGTTAGTCTTTAAGGTGCTACTGGACTTGTTTGTGGGCTTCTTAGAGGCCCCTGGTTGGCCACTGTGTGAACAGACTGCTGGACTTGATGGGCCTTGGTCTGATCCAGCAGGGCTTTTCTTATGTTCTTATGACTCTTCCTCTTTTCTACCACTACAGACAAATTAACACAGCTACCCATTGTGATCTGTACAAGTGGAGGACATTTTCCAAATCAGCAAAACAAAGAGGAGGGCAAGAATGTGTGGTTGTGTGTCCAGTGGACTGTAGACCACTCTTTCCCCCCAGAATTGTATAGGGATCTACCAGACTGGAAATGGTGAGCGTACGGAAGGGACAGGAAAGCAATTTGTAATTCCTCTTGAAGCACAGCAATGCCTCTTTGCAATCACTTCCCCTGCTCATCCTGACCATCCAAGACAGGCATGCCTACTATGATCATGCCTTGAGTAAAGAAGCATGTGATAAACAAGCTCCAGAAGAGGGTAAAGGGGCAGTTCCCATGAATTGCCTGGTACTTGAAATTCCAAGTTTCCTTTTAAATTGCATTCAAGTTCTTTGCAGTGCATTGCGGGTGTCGATTATGGTATGCTTAATGAATGCCCCTCGAGCTACAACAGGCACAGAGAAGTGTTACTTTATTTCAAGAAAACTGAAGGACATAAAGCACAGTTTTGTACGTTTGTAATTAAAATCTCACTTGATTGCTTTTTCAATTAATCTTTACAGTCCTAAATGTTATGTGCACAGCAGATCAGCTTGCAGAGCTACTCCCTTGAGGATGCTGACCTTGAGGCTGAATTAGCTGCACTCTGGACAGAGACAGTGGAGAAGGAAAGATTCTACCCTGGCTTCCTGAGAGAGAATCAGGGGGTATGATAACCATCTTCAAGTACTTGAAGAGGTGATATGATCACCATTTGAGAGGGGATATGATAACCATCTTCAAGTACTTGAAGGGCTGTCATATAGAGGAGGGCGCCGAGTTGTTTTCTGTTGCTCCAGAAGGTCGGACCAGAACCAACGGGTTGACATTAAATCAAAAGAGTTTCTGTCTGAACATTAAGAAGAATTTTCTAACAGTTAGAGAGGTTCCTCAGTGGAACAAGCTTCCTCAGGAGGTGGTAAGCTCTCCTTCCCTGGCGGTTTTTAAGCAGAGGCTAGATGGCCATCTGTCAGCAATGCTGATTCTATGACCTTAAGCAAATGATGAGAGGGAGGACATCTTGGACATCTTCTGGGCATGGAGTAGGGGTCACTGGAGGTGTGGGGGGAGGTAGTTTGGAATTTCCTGCATTGTGCAGGGGGTTGGACTAGATGACCCTGGTGGTCCCTTCCAACTCTATGATTCTATGATTCTAATCTAAGGGCCAAACTCAACAGTCAGACATACATGGGGGAACTCACCTTAAAAAGTGCTCTTTAATTTGGCAGTGGGAGGGAATATTGTGAGGGGTGAGAACTTTCTGGTTTCCCTCCCACCCTGCTTTCGGAGTGGTTTTTATATGCCAACTTTCTTTACCTTTTAAGGAGAATCAAACCAGCTTACAATCTCCTTCCTTTCCTCTCCCCACAACAGTAGGGTTGCCCACCTCCAGATACTAGCTGGAGATCTCCTGCTATGACAACTGATCTCCAACCGATACAGATCAGTTCACCTGGAGAAATTGGACTCTATGTCATTGAAGTCCCTCCCCTGCCCAAACGCCACCCTCCTCAAGCTCCGCCCCAAAAACCTCCTGCCAGTGGTGAAGAGGGACCTGGCAACCCTACACAACAGACACCTTGTGAGGTAGGTGGAGCTGAGAGAGCTCTAAGAGAACTGTGACTAGCCCAAGGTCACCCAGCAGGCTTCATGTAGGGGAAACCAACCCGGTTCACCAGATTAGAGTCTGCCGCTCATGTGGAGGAGCCGGGAATCAAATCCGGTTCTTCAGATTAGAGTCCTCCACTCTTAACCACTACACCCTGAAGAAACAGGACGTTAGACAGGAGGAAACTGAGAATGAATCAAAGGCCTATATTGAGTAAGGCTTCCTAATTGCTTACGGAGTATCCATATGCATCCAGAAAAACTCATTGATCCGGATGGACAGTGCTTTGGGCATTTAGCCATTGAGTACTGGACATTCTTTGAAAGTTTCCACATGTGTTCAGACTTTCGTTGTGAGTGGAGGAGCTATGGGTGTGACAGAGGAGTGTGCTCAGATCATTCAGGGCAGTGGTAATGACATGGTCACCAATTGCCTGTTATCAGCATCCTGGAATTTGTCATTTTTAACTCCCCACCTTCAGTATTTTCCATGTGTCACCAATACTCTGCAGTGGGTAGCCGTGTTAGTCTGTCTGCAGTAGTAGAAAAGAGCAAGAGTCTAGTAGCACCTTAAAGACTAACAAAAATATTTTCTGGCAGGGCAAGAGCTTTCGTGAGCCACAGCTCCCTTCTTCAGATACCAATACTCTGAATACTGAAATCTTGAGTTCAGACTTATGCAACAAGGCACATAACTATGTGCTACCTGATTTTGTTTTTCTTCTGTACGGAATTTGACCTTTGAGATCCAAAGCTAACATTGACTTGTCCCTAGTGCTTGATCCCGAGTTCCAGGGTAAACTGTAAATTGAAAGCAACTGGGAAGGGGGGGGGGAGCCAGGAAGCCATCCTGTTAGAGCCCCGGGGTTGCCATGGCAACTACTGCATAATTAAAGGCTCCTTCTCTGCCTTTGTGTGCTTCAATTGTGCTGCTGATGACTTGCATCTTTGGCGCTCGTAAAGCAAAAGGCAACCATTTCTGTTTGCAAAAAACCGAGCCCGGTCATAGCTCGCTTGTATCAGCTGGAACGGGGTTTTCTCAAGCCCCTTCCGCAAAACCATTTGCCCCTTTTAACACAATTTTTCATTTTTTTAAAAACTGTTCTGATATAACATTCGTTTCAGTGAATTCCAGGAGGTTGGGAGGTGCGTGGCTCAGTGGTAGGACATCTACTTGGCATGCAGAAGGCCCCAGGTTCAATCCCCAGCATCTCCAGTTAAAGGGACTGGGCAAGTAGGTGATGTGAAAGACCCCTGTCTGAGACCCTGGAGAGCCGCTGCCAATCTGAGGAGACAATACTGACTTTGATGGACCGAAGGTCTGATTCAGTATAGGGCAGCTTCATTTGTTCATGTGAAGGAGATGTTGGCGCTCTCTGGGTCTGGTTGGGGACTCTTAAGGAACTAACAAAAAACAAAGCAGATACACCAGCGTTTCCTGTCTAGGGAAAAAGCAGAGTTACATAGGGTTCAGGGGCCGATAAAGAGGCAGGAATAGAGCAAGTACCCTGTCTTACCTTAGGGAAATAGTAGGTTAGGGACTTGTGAGGGCATTGAGCGAAATATCCCAATAGACAAACTGACCCTATTTCAAGAGGCTAAGATTCTTGGCTTTAAGGAGGAGTTCCAAATAAAACCATTCCTCCTCTCTCACTGACAGAAATACCCCGTCAGTTCGGGAAAGCTGTGGGTGTGTGAAACCACATTTCCGCTGTTCCTTGCTGTAAAGAACCCTAATTTGTTCCATCTCTTGTCTTATCCACCACTAAGCATCGAGTCCTTCTGAAGAACAGACAATAAACTAACCTTTTTCTGTTGTGAAAGGAAGGTGTTGGTGTGAATCACTGAAGGAAGAGGGGTGGGGAGTAGCAGAAAGTAGCTCAGATTCCTATTCTACCTCCCCAGGCCTCCTCTGTAATAGCAGGGCGTGATCCAGTGGAGTTATTCATTAGGAGAGAGGCCATGGCTCAGTGGTAGAGCATCTGCTTGGCATGCAGAAGGTCCCAGGTTCAATCCCCGGCATCTCCAGTTAAAGGGACTAGGCAAGCAGGGGATGTGAAAGACCTCTGCATGAGACCCCGGAGAGCCGCTGCTGGTCTGAGTAGACAATACTGACTTTGATGGACCAAGGGTCTGATTCAGCATAAGGCAGCTTCATGTGTTCATTAAGATTGCCTTACTGACCAGTCACAACCCACGCCATAACTAAAATCAACTTGGTCATTGCTCCTAAAAAAGGTGTGATGGGGATGGTGGGGAGCTGAGAACGCACCTGGCCGTGGACTAAAATAACTCTGCCTGGGATTGCTCTGTACAGCTGCCAGGCACCTGGAGACAAGGAATTCCTGTGAGCTCATCCCCTTGCGCTCTTCAATTGATAAAAGTCCACATTCCTAAGCTAAGTAACTCCTTTCAGACGCTTCCCCATACACTCACAAGGCACAGCCTTTGGCAGGCCACATTCTTCACATACCAATCCTATTATCTAGCCAAGCGCTGCCCCTCCACCTAGTCCTTGTAGAGCTTCCCTGAAAACGGTGGAAAGGGAACAAATCACCGAGAAATTAGCAGTTAACAATGTGAACCAATGGCTAAGGCTGGAGGTGGTAAATCTGTGTCTGAAAGGGCTCACATGATTGACATTCTCTATTAAAAATCCCTGCGTGTAGCTTTCCTTTCTCTCCATGTGTGTGGACATGAATTCTCCCCCCATTGAGGAGCATTCCTTCATGTGAATTCTGCTTGTAGTCTCTCTGAACCCAGTATAGTCACTTGCTGAGGAACTGGGTCTGGCATAATGTCCTTGAAATGTAAATTAAAATATTATAGCATAATACAATTTTTCTGGTGCAGGAATCAGAATGCTTAATTTTTCTGGTGCAGAAATCAGAATGCCAGCGTGGTATAGTGGTTAAGAGTGGTGGTTTGGAGTGGTGGACTCTGATCTGGAGAACCAGGTTTGATTCCCCACTCCTCCACATGAGCGGCGGAGGCTAATCTGGTGAACTGGATTTGTTTCCCCGCTCCTACACATGAAGCCAGCTGGGTGACCTTGGGCAAGCCATAGCTCTGTTAGAGCTCTCTCAGCCCCACCTACCTCACAGGGTGTCTGTTGTGGGGAGGGGAACGGAAGGTGATTGTAAGCCAGTTTGAATCTCCCTTATGGTAGAGAAAGTTGGCATATAAAAACTAACTCTTCTTCTTCTTCTTCTTCTTCTTCTTCTTCTTCTTCTTCTTCACATAAACCTAAGAGTTAGTGTGGTCTAGTGGTTAGATGAGGGTCTAGGAGGTCTAAATTAAGACTCACTGCTATGAAACTCACTGGGTTACTTTTGGCCAGTTGCTCTTTCTCAGCCTTACCTGCCTCACAAGGTTGTTGTGGGGCTAAGATGAGGAAGGGAGAGCTCCAATGAAGATCTTGGAGGAAGGACTGGCTAAAAATACACTAGGGAGATACAACGAAAGGGGCAAGTACATTGTAATATAAGAGTACCTGAATGAGGAATGGTTTAAAATAACTGTAATATGAACAGAGACTGCAACAATTTTTACAAGAGTTTCTAAGTCTTGTTCTAGAGCTGAGGTTGTATTCTTTTCAGGAAAGACCACCAGTTGCCAATTCCCAACACTGTAAAACACATTTACAGTATTTATTTAAAACATTTCTGTGCTGCCTTTCCACCCAAATAGGGTTTCAAAGGGGGTGAACTTCAAGGTGTTAAAACATTTTAAACATTAAAACGGTGTTTAAAATGTATGTGTAAAATATTTAACAATGCAATAAAATATATAAGACATACAGACCCAACACAACCAGGGAGGAGGGCCAATAAGAGTTTTCTGAGGGTAAGCTGAATGAAACAGAAAAGTCTTTACCCACTGGTGGAAGACAATGACAGAGGAAGGCAGATGAATCTCCCTGGGGAGGGATTTCCAAAGATTTAGCATAATGACCGAGAAGGCCCTCCTTTCTCAGGTTGCCACCTGTCTAGCCTCAGACAGCGGGGGCACCCAAAGCTAGGCCTATGAAGATGGCCAGAGTGTATGGGTGGGTACATAAGTCAGTCTTATGTAAGGCAATGTCTCTACATATAGGTGTGGCAACAGTACACGTGAAAAGGGTCTAGGTATTTTACAGTGCAATCCTATGCAGAGGTAATCCGATCTAAGTCCATCAGCACAACCATCTAATTTTCAACATGGCCCCATCTGTGGATACTTGAATACTTGGCTCCATATATTGGAGCCAAGAACAGACAAGACAGTAAAAGGTAAAGGTAGTCCCCTGTGCAAGCACCGGGTTATTACTGACCCATGGGGTGACATCACATCCCAACATTTCCTAGGCAGACTATGTTTACAGGGTGGTTTGCCATTGCCTTCCCCAGTCATCTACACTTTACCCCCAACAAGCTGGGTACTCATTTTACCGACCTCGGAAGGATGGAAGGCTGAGTCAACCTTGAGCAGGCTACCTGAAACCAACTTCCATCGGGATCAAACTCAGGTCATGAGCTTACCACTGTGCACCATGGGGCTCATCTACAAGACAAGACAGATCTTCCTACAAACCCAAGAAAAGCAACAGGTTTTCAGGAAAATCTGAAATCTTTACCTCCCCCCCAAAAAAGGATATTGGGTGTTCACCCCCCCCCCACACACACACACCCAATGACAGAAGCAATGCCTGTACCTTTAAGAAACAAATGCCATCTGATTTCTCTGACCATTGTGTGGGTTGCTAGGCAACCCGCAAAATATTGCCAGCCTTCTAACCTTGGTTTCTGTTAGTAAAAGCCAGGGAAGAGGAAGAAGGGGGCAGGCCCCTTTCCAGGGCTGTTTTGGCTTCCCAGTCTACCCCTGCTCCTATCTCTCATACCCTAGAAGGAGGACTCATCGGGGCCAGGGCCAGCAACAACCACCAGGCAATTTGCTGCCATGCAATATGTACAACTCACCCAGATCCATCAGTGGCTACTACTTGTTGCCACACAACTCACCTGGGCCCAGCGGCAGTCTCCACAGAACTTGCACAACTTGGCCAGGCCCAGCAGCAGCCAGCCACCACACACCTCGCCTGAGCAACTTGCTACCACATGACTTTTGCAATTGTGCCAGACTTTTCCCAGGGAGGGGCTGCCGGGGGATGGAAGGAGGGAAAGCTGAGAGCCAGTGGTGTGTGGTGGTTAAAGTGTCAAGACTAGGATCTGGGAAACCAAGGTTCGAATCCCCACTTGGTTGTGGAAGCTAGCTTGGAGGAAATGGGGCCAATCACTCTTTCAGCTTCATCTACCTAACATGTTGTGTGTGGGTTTTTTTTTTTTTAAAATAAATGGAAGAGAGGAGAATAATATAAGCTGCCTTGGGTTTCCACCAGGGAGACAGGTGAGGTATAAATGAAGTAAATAAGTAATAAAACTGAATAGTGAAAGGAGCAGATAAAAGAAATTTGGTGAATGGGAAGGAGAGAAGGGAGCAGGGAAAGGGAGATGATATAGGGGCTGCCAGCAGGAAAGAAAGAAGAAATAATGTGGGAAAGGGGATACAGGAGAAAACGAAATGACCCCTGCAAATCCTTGTGGGTTCTATGCTTGTTAAAGTCTATTTTGCACAGGCCTGTCATGTCAGCTCCTGTACCAGAAATGAGCTACATTTCAAAAGATATTCAGCTATGGAAACATTCAAATCTTGTTCTTTTTGCCCCTTAAATGGCCAAAATATATATTTTAAATACGGGAACCAAGGGAGCATGCTTGATGCATTCTTCATTCATCAAGCAATAGAACCGGATCCCCTTCCCAGGTTCCCTACTTACACTCTCCTCTACCTACGGATCTATTTTATCTTGAATTGCTGACGCTGTAGTCTTGGCTTCACGTAGCTCAAGTAAAGATTAATATTGCATTACAGCCTGGCTCTTACAAAGCCTAGGATGTGAGGCAAGGAATTGCAAGAAGTGAAGTGGCAGGAAATTCTCCTCCTGAATGTAAGGTGAACTCAGGAGACCTCAGGAGATTTAAAATGTCAGTTACACATCTCAAATAGAAGAGCAATAAGCAAAGCTGTGATCCCTTCATTTGCATTAATCCTTCTGTGCTAGAGATTCTTAAGTCAGTGACCTCTGCAATATTGAATGGTTCTTTCAAACTGTCTTAAATGCAGGCTAGGATTACAACTGGAAGAGATGGCGGGGTGCGGGGGGGGGAGGACGTGCCGGCCTCTTTTAAACTCCAGGCTTCTATCTAACCTGCTATCACTGCTGCAAAACCGACTTGGCTTTATTGGTTGAGGCTTCCTTTAAGATCAGCTTGCCTGTGCTTGCATTCCTTCTTATCTTATTTTTCTTAGCAATCACACATCGTTCTTTTTTTGTCTGGCATTCTGTTTGGCTTTTGTCCGTATGCTGCAATTCTCTCTCTCAATGTTAAGTTCTGACCGAAGGGAGCTTTGTAGGGTTGCCAGGTGCCCGCTGGTGGCGGGCAAACCCCCGACAATTTGCCCCTCTGCCTGCCGACCACCTGAGGGTTGGCGGGCAAACGTGCACGCGTGTGTGCATACCGCACGCGTCACTTCCGGTTTAGAACTGGAAGTTCCACCTTGCAAGGGGCTTTATACCTCTTAGTTTGAGTGGTAAAGGGCAACCCTAGCGCTTTGAGTCTCAAAAGTTTAGACCCCCAAATTCTTGTTGGTCTCTAAAGTGCTACTGAACTCGAATCTAACTGTAAAAAACAACAACACAGCTGTTTCCAGTAAAGGTAAAATTCCCCTGTGCAAGTACCGGGTCATTCCTGACCCATGGGGTGACGTTACATCCCGACGTTAACTAGGCAGACTTTGTTTATGGGGTGGTTTGCCAGTGCCTTCCCCAGTCATCTTCCCTTTACCCCCAGCAAGCCGGGTACTCATTTTACTCAGTACAGAATGCAAATCAATAGAATGTGCAACTAAATTCAGCATCTTATGCATAATGCTCCATTGGTACACTTTTCCTCAACCTGCCACTCAGGATTGCTAGAAGCCGTGAAAGAGTGTAAATGAAGAACCCTATTAAAAGAGTATCCTTTCTGCACCATAATAGGAACAGGTTAGTTAAGGTTTGCCTCAGAAATGGTCAAGTTTAACTTTAGAAGGTCAACAGATCTGCCAGGCTTGATCCATGCAATCTACCATTTCCAGCCCTGTCGTCTTAAGGCCGTGTACAAATATGACAATCCGCTTCAGTCTCCTGTTGCTCTGTCTCCACAGTTGCCATGCAGAACAAATTGCATACTCCCCTTTTAATACAGGGGAGCAAGTAGCAAGTAGCAAAATGAAAACTGACAGCCGCCACGCCAGGTGGAAGTTCAACATAACTATGTACAAATAGAAAGGGCTTGCTGAAGCTATCTGCCAGCTAACTAGCAGGCTGACTATGTAGCAAATCAATGTGAAAACAGTGTACATGGAGAGGAGAGGGGGGAATAATCTTAATTTTTGTTTTGTGACTTCATTTACAATTGTTTGCTGGAAAACGTGGTTTTAGTGCATTGCAGTGAACTTTTGAATGCCTTTGGAAAGTGCCGTCAAGTCACAGCTGACTTACTGTGACCCCATTGGGTTTTCAAGGCAAGAGACATCCAGAGGTGGTTTGCCATTGCCTGCCTCCACGTCACAACCCTGGTATTCCTTGGAGGTCAGGGCCAACCCTGTTTAGCTTCTGAGATCTGACAAGATTGGGCTAGCCTGGGGAAAGTCTTGGGGGCAGAAACTAGGATCAGACAACAGGCGATCCCTTAGATACAACCATCACCAGGTATAACACAACCACCATTATATGAGTCTTAGTTTACCAATCTCTAACTATTCATTGGATTACTGTTCTCACATATTGTAATGTAAACATAGTTCTTTTTCAAGTTATTTTTAATACTATTGTTATTTCCATGACCTTCAATAACCATTCCTTTTTAGAAGTTTTTGATCCGGATTTCCAGGCTGTTAATAAAGACACCTCCACATCAAGAGATACTGAGCTGTTGCTTTTGGCCTGCTGTCACTGCTGATAAAATAGGCAATGGTAGTTTGTGAGTGATTTTGTTGTTTGTTTTTTAAACTCTCCAAAAGCCTGAGAGATGACAGTTGATACACATTTCATGCACAGCAACGTCTCACCTTCCATTCTCTGAAATAACAATGATCTCTCTCCCCAGTGTAGCAATGTGAAAATGGACGAGACAACGTCAGTTGCTAAGCAGAGCGGTTCTCATTTCTTCCATGCCCTTTAAAATGCCATACTCCAAAACACTTAATAATCTGTGAGAGGAATCATTAACCTTAATTACCACGGCCAGTGGGAAGTCATTATAACTAACCTATTTGTTTACAGTGACATTATGTGATGAGGAAGTCCAACCTTCAGCAGACTGTATAATACCCCAAAGAACCATGAAGGCTAAATTAGCCTCTGGAGTTTTGCCCTGGGTGATTCTTTAGTGTTAACAACAAATTGATGAACATTTATCTCATGGTGATAACTTTTGTATCTTCCAGCAGAATGGAAAGTTGTAAACCTACCTGAGCTGGAAAAAAGCTCAAGGCCGATTCGTATGACCACTGGGCCAGGTGGACTGGAGCAGTTGGCAGGGTGTACAAGTTGTGTCAAGTGAGTTCCAAAACTTGGCTGAAAAGTAGTTGCAAAGCCCACTCTTGGGGGGAACACTTTGCTATGCACATCAGTGGATCATACACAAATGGTGTAAACAGTGAAGGAGGAATGGAGCACTGGACTTCTTTGAAAGGCTGAGATTTGGACAGAGGGGAGACGGAACATTTCTCATTTCTTCCCTCAACTTTAGGGCAAACAGTATCCCACAGAGACCTGGGACCCCATAGAAAAGGGCAGCTTTTCTATGGGCTTTTACTGTATTCTGTACGTTTTTAATTTGAAATTTTAAGCCACCTTGAGTTATGGGAAAGGCAAAGTACACGTGCAGTAAAGAGAAAATAACATCAGCTTCCTTCTGGATGGCCCAGGCTACCCCAAACTCATCAGATCTCAGAAGCTAAGCAGGGTTGGCCCTGGCTAGTACTTGGATGGGAGACCACCAAGGAAGTCCAGAGTTGATACGCAGAGGGAGGTGATGGCAAACTTCTTCTGAACTTCTCTTGCCTTTAAAACACTACGGGGTTGCCATAAATTGGTTGTGATTTAATGGCACTTTCCACCACCACTACCACCACATACCCTTGGTTCACAGCAGCTAAGTCTAAGAGGCCTTGTGAAACAAAGAGTGCACCAGAGAAATAGGGTGCACTGGAGAATTGCTGCAAGAAGCAGAGGATCCAGAGCAATTGGACAGATGTGGTTCTTGAAGCTATGAAGTTTGAAGACCAATGGTTCCGAGCCACGGTCTGTAATGTTTTGAGACCAAGGATCAATGCTATTGTGCCTCCCTTTCTAAAAAATGGGGTTACGAAATCTCAGGTAGAGATCCCTAACCCCATTTTATTAAGCTACAACGTCCATTGTACCTCCATCATGTCTCTTTCCAGTACTGGTTTGATTCTCCTATAGGGTTGCCAATTCTGAGTTCAGAAATGCCTGGAGATTTGTGGATGGAGCCTGGAGTTTTAGGGAAAGGAGAGACCTTGTTATGTATGTAGTCTGGATATCAGTTGTAATTCCAGGAGATCTCCAGACCCCACCTGGAGGATGGCAACCCTACTCTCATATAGTTCTTGAAATATGAATGTCTAATCCTGCCTATCTTCAAGGTAAAGCAGAATAGATGGCTTCTCAAGGTATACTTTTCAGCCTTCAAAATTCCATGCCACTGGGTAAACTTGGCCCAAACATTTGCTTCCAAAGAGATATTCTAGCAGGCTTCAATCTGTCCAGTGCAGTCCGCTGAACTGCTTCACTTACTGTGACCTTGGATCAATGAAAAACAGAGTCATTCATAAACAAAGGCAACATGTTTCAATTTGCAATGAGAGAGCCATGCACAAAACTGCCAGAAGCTTATCTCCAAAGGTTGAAAGGCATCTGAGTGAAGGCCTTGACAAGATACCCTTTGTTTAGAATGTCATTTGGGTCAGAATTAAGGAAGGGCAGGCTTAGAGGAGAAGTGGGATGCTGGCTTGCTAGGGCAGAGCCAGAGAGAACTTGCCACTGTTTTATTTTTAAATAGCATCCCTGCATAAAGTATGACAGTTACTCATTATATCTGCATACATTCTATGAGTAATTTACAATTCTCAAACTATGAAGGAGGATCTCTACATGTTGCATGCAAGCATATATGAGAGCACCATGGTGTTGGGTTTTATTTTGCTGTATAAAAAGAAAAGCAGCTTCAGGAAAGGAGGAGTTTGGAGTTAAGATTGCCAGGTCCCCCTTGGCTTCCGGCAGGGGATGGGGGGGGGGGGCGGGTTAAGGTTGCCAGATCCAGGTTGGGAAACTCCTGGAGATTTGGGGATGGAGCCTGGGGAGGACAGGGACCTCAATGGGGTACAATGCTGTGGAATCCACTCTCAACAGCATCAATTTTCTCCAGGTGAACATACCTCTGTAGTCTGGAGATGTGCTGTAATTCTAGGGGACCCCAGGTCCCATCCGGAGGCTAGCATCCCTAATGCAAATACTTAATGCATATGCAAATAGACTAGAGTTGCCACTTCGGGGTTGGGAAATAGATGGAGATTTGGGGGTTGGAGCCTGGGGAGGGCAGGGTTTGGCGAGGAGAGGGACCTTAGCAGGGTATAATGCCATAGAGCCGACCCTCCAAAGCAGCTATTTTCCCCAGGGGAACTGATCTTGGTCATCTGGAGATCGATCGTAATAGTGGGTGGTCTCCAGGTGCTACCTGGAGGTTGGCAACCCTAAAGCAGACTGAGAAAGCTTGATGCAAGAGGCTCTTCTAAACCTAGACAGTAAGTCTAGAAGGATAGCTAGGGTTGCCAACTGCCTGAAGAGAGAAAAAATGTCCTTTCCTTTTAATAGAGGCTTAATGGGATGTTATTTACTTTCACGCTGTGCAAAGCTTTGGTGGTCCATTTCCACACATTAAGCATCTATAAAGAGACAGGACATCTTTCTCCAAACCTGTGAGCAATCCTACAGGTAGCAGGGTTAGACTGTTGCATCCAAAATAAACAAGAGTCTTGTAACATCCAACAACATTTTATTCCAACATAAGCATTTATGGACTAGAGCTCGCTTCTTCAGACACTGAGGGAATCTGCACTTTGCATTTATTTTATTAGGGAGATTTTGTTTTTTTGTTTTTTTTAAAAGCAGGGTCAGGGTGAGACAAATTGCAAGATGTACCGATGATCTGTGGGAAGATCTCACTGGACTCAGAGATGGTTGCAACTGTGATTTGGCAGAAGCCCTGGTCAGGCCCAGCATTTCCATGGAAACATCTTCCAAAAGAGAGGAACGGGAGCCCTCAGTTCATGGCAGAAGTCCAGCTCAAGTAATTACATTGTGCCAATCTGAAATTCCTTTTGTAATTGAGAGAGAGAAGAGAGAGAGAGAGAAGAGAGAGAGTAGTTGGTGTGGAAAAGAAAGTTGCTATAATGTTGAAAAGTGAAATGATTCTGAAGATTTATTGACTTTGAATGATATTCCTTTTTTAAAAAAATTGCTGCAACATTTTAAGCCAGGGAAAGATTTTCGAATATTTGATGCTTCTCTATTGAGTGGTTAAATGTTTACATGTCTAGCTGGGATGTAGTTCGTATCCTTCCTCACAGTGAGGGTTTTCTGTCCCTGCTTGAATAGGAACATTAATCTTGGGCACCTGTTCTGGATCAGACCAATGGTCCATCTGCATCCTGTTTCACATACTGAATGACCAAATCCATCTAGATGGCTAAAAATTCAGGCAGCTGTTGCTTCCTAACACTTATGGTCAGAGGGTTTGTGCCTTTGGACATGGAGGTTCTATTTCATCATTGTGGAGACAGAGACAAGGGTCAGCCAGCAGTAAAGTACTAACAGACATGCAGAAGGAGGCCCATGAGCACCACTGGTATTTGTGCCGAGACTGGCAAGCATGTTTGGTGTTAGGATCATACTAACTACTTGATACTACCGACATTCTTTTATTATGTTAAAAGTCTATAACTGAGTTTCTCAGAATTCTCTCAGCCCCACCTAACTCACAAGGTACCTGTTGTGGGGAGGGGAAGGGAAGGTGATTGTAAGCCGCTTTAGACTCTTTAAAGGTAGAGAAAAGCACGGTATAAAAACCAGCTCTTCTTCTTCTTTCCTCTCCTTTCAGCCGGTTGTTAGGCTTCATAGCCAGCTGCTGTGTCCCAATTGATGCCAATGTCTCCGGTCAAACCAAAACAATTCAGGGCCAAGACTCACATGCATTTGTGAAGTTGATATCTTGGCTCATGAGTGAGAAAAGCTCTGCTATCTCCTAGGCCAGGGTCTGGCATATTGGGTAAGAGCGGCAGAATCTAATCTGGCCAAAGACCAGCCCTGCTGAGGCAGAATCAAGCTGGGAGAACTGTGACTAGCCCATGGTCACTCAGCAGGCTTCATGAGGTAGGGGAAGAGAAGAGAAGCAGTGAGGGTGGAGAGCAACTCAGCAGTTCTGTACCGGACAGACTCATTAGCCAACCAGAACATTTGGACGACATTCACACCAAAGAGCATCATCCCTGAATGGCATTTTAGCGCATACCATTTCCCTCAGTCACACTACTGGCGAACTGCCTTAGGACAGCCTCCTGTTTGATATAATTGGAGAGCTGCTTCCACATGGGAGCAGAAAAAGGTGCCCCCCCTGTGGAAGCAGTAGCTGGTAGAATGGGAGCAGGCAGGAATGAGGTCCACCCACCCCATTGCTGCACCACGTGCTCCTGATACTGCCCTTCCCCCCTCCCACTTTCGTTCTGTTGTATATTGCAATTGTTATACTGGTCATTGACTGTATTTAATAAATGATTGATTGATTGTTGTGTTGGTGCATAAGCATCAATGTGACACTGACCAAATGGGCTCCTGTGCTGGGGGGGAAAAACCCCTCTCCTACACCATGTCCCATATGTGAAATTTAAAAAGGCCATTAAAGAGCTACACAGGGGTGGAAGAATGTGGGAGCTTAGTTCTGCCTTTTGAAGTTGAAGCTCCACTCTGCTTCCCTTCCCTGTGTTGGCTGTGGGTGGAAATTCCACAAGGATGTTACACCTGCAGCCACCCAACTCCTTTGAGAAAGCCACCGGAGGCCCACAAGTAATGACCAAAGGAGAATGATGTCACACATGCTCGCCAAAATGGTGGGGGCATCCTGCCATCCCAAAGGGTAGGGTGGAGGATCCCTGTGCAGAAATAGCCACTGCCTGCTAGAGCCATTCCAGGTACTGGGGAGGAGGAGGAGGAGGAAGAAGAGTTGGTTTTTATATGCTGACTTTCTCTACCACTTAAGGAAGAATCAAACCAGCTTACAATCATCTTCCCTTCCCCTCCCCACGACAGACACCCTGTGAGGTAGGTGAGGCTGAGAGAGCTGTGACTAGCCCAAGGTCACCCAGCTGGCTTCATGTGTAGGAGTGGGGAAACAAATCTGGTTCACCAGAGTAGCCTCCGCTGCTCATGAGGAGGAGTGGGGAATCAACCCGGTTCTCCAGATCAGACTCCACCGCTCCAAACCACCACTCTTAACCACTGCACCACGCTGGCTACTAAGGGTAGCAACACTGCTTGTAGCCAATGGCAGTGGGCTGGGGGGGTTGGCCTTTGGCTAACGCCCCTCCTGTCGGAAGCCTGCCACATGCCCGGTGCCTTTGCCTTGTATTCCCCATAAGTGGGGGGAGGGCTGCTAGGCTATTTAGGGGGAGCAGCCAAAGAGCTGTTCTTGTTCCATGGGCTCTGCCTCCCCCACAATAGGCAGCCTGACTGCTTAGCAGAGGATAAAAACTTTGGGCTTCCATCTAAAAGCTTCCTGGGGGCAACGATTATGCCCATGTTCTTCCCCCACCACCTCCAAGTGGGTCAAATGAAGCCTTTTGCAGAACACCCCCAGCAGGTTTGGGTGGTTCCATCTCAGCTGTAAAGAGGGGGTGATTTGGGGGTTGGTGTCCAATTTGCAAGAGAGAAGCATTTGGCAGGTGCGTGGATAAGCTTTTATGGCGAACGATACGTAAACTGTCAAGTGGCACAGATGTTAGAATCTGCACTTTCACCATTTTATCACATTTCGATTAAAAAGTGAGCATTCTGCCTATTTTTTGAGGCCAATATGTAGAGGCAGACAATGACTCAGACGCACAAGATATCAATCATGAACTTGATTACGGTGGGCGTGAACATGCCTAAAATAACAGGCATAATTTGGCTGCATATTGCAGCTGCTCCTCTAAACAGATGACTGGCTTACCCCCACCCCCAAAATAGCTCTGCTTAGAAATGCTTTTCAAACTGCAATCTGAATGAAGTGAGAAAGACCTTTTGCGACTCCATTATTACACAAGCTGACCCCCAAATCCCCAAGATGACCTCTACAATTCTTATTGCACTTCTGGGAATACTGAAGAATTTCAGTTTCGTCACATAATCCCTACATGGCTGTTTTCCTTGGGAAATGATGCACATTCTCCTCCCAAATGCATATCACGCTTATAGTGATCTCTGTGGGTTTGTCAATCCCACGTCTCCTGACAGAGTTCGAAAGACGAAGGGTCCTCTGCGCTATCTCAGACAGTGAGCTAGATTCAGAAAATGCCTGACTTTATATGTGCTGTCCATCTCTCTCTTCAAGTACTAGAAGGACTGTCATATAGAGGATGGTGCTGAGTTGTTTTCTGTTGCCCAAGAAGGCCGGACCAGAACCAACAGGTTGAAATTAAATTAAAAGAGTTTCCGTCTAGACATTAGGAAGTATTTTCTAAAAGTTAGAATGGTTCCTCAGTGAAACAGGCTTCCTCGAGAGGTGGTGAGCTCTCCTTCCCTGGAGGTTTTTAAGCAGAGGCTAGATGGCCATCTGTCAGCAATGCTGATTCTGTGTCCTGAGGCAGATCATGAGAGGGAGGGCATCTTGGCCATCTTCTGAGCATGGAGTAGGGGTCACTGGGGATGTGTGGGAGAGGTAGTTTGGAATTTTCTGCATTGTGCAGGGGGTTGGACTGGATGACCCTGGTGGTCCCTTCCAACTATGATTCTGTGATGTCCAATTGTAAATGGAAATCGGGGCTCAATAGGGAGAGCAGAATACTGTGTATAGTTCTGGTCACCACACCTAAAAAAAGGATATGGCAGAGCTTGAGGAGGTGCAGAAAAGAGCAACCAAAATGATCAGGGGCAGATTACAGGCATGGCAGTAGCTGTCTCCTCAAGGGCCTGATGCCATGATCTGCCATGGAAAGCAAAAGGCTGGCAGGATCTGGGCAAGAGCCCTGGGTGCCAGCCACAGTATTGCTGCAATGCAGCATGGTAGAATGGCATCTACCCAGGTGCAGCTGCCCCAGGCAAAAGACAGATGTGGGTTGCGAGGACAATATGAAATCTTATCCCTGGCAATAGGGCTGAATACTCTACCTCAGCCCTTCACATTATGGCAACATGAGCATTGGGGGCCAGCATGGTGTAGTGGTTAAGAGTGGAGGTTTGGAGTGGTGGACTCTGATCTGGAGAACCAGGTTTGATTCCCCACTCCTCCACATGTGTGGCAGATGCTAATCTGGTGAACCAGGTTGGTTTCCTCACTCCTACACATGAAGCTAGCTGGGTGACCTTGGACTAGTCACAGTTCTCTCAGACTTCTCTCAGCCCCACCTCCTTCACAGTGTGTCTGTTGTGGGAAGGGGAAGGGGAGGTGGTTGTAATATTGTAGCTTCACCCACTTGGGGATAAAAGTATGCCCCTTGTTCTTATCAAAACCTTTTCTGCGAAACTGGGGCCCTTCTGTTTTGTCCACACATGGAGCTCCTGTTAACACAATTATCCAACCACTTAAGAGGCCTTTGGGGATGTACAACCAAAGCATGACAGGCATCCTGTGACTGGAATCTGCTGAATTGTGTGCGGTGCAACCCTAAACAGAACTGCCCCATCCTAAGCACCACTTACTTCAACGGATTCAGAAGGGTATGACTCGGTCTAGGTCTGCGCTCTCCCTTGGTACGTTCTGAAAGAAGCTAAGATCGTGACACTTATTTCGGGGCGGGCACATACTGTATGTACTTCTCACACATGAAGTTAAAAGGCAAACATCCACAGAAGCTTGTGAAGCAGGCCAGTCGTTGACACCAGTGAATGCTGCCCTTCTGGGATTGTTTGAAAACAATCCCCCTCACACCCAAAGCAGCACAATAGCACACTATTTCTACAGCGCGCCCACGGTAAAGAATAGCCTGTTGAATGCATCTCTGACAATGAAAGGGTTCTCTTGAGGCAATTCTGTTCCTTCCAACGGGCTACAGAGCGTTCTGCGTTTTTGGAAGGGAGAAACAGCATGTTAAGAGCCGCACACTGCATCTCAAGACTTCCCTGGTCTCCTGCAAAGGAGAAGCACTTTTAGGTGCCAATGATTTCATCCTAAGAAAACGAAGGATATCATTCTCCCATTTAAAAGTCACCCCAAGTGTTCTTTCTTCCCATTTCTAGGGTTGTATGATCACTTTCTTCTTTCAGAATGGCCTAGGTCATGTTGTGGACTGCAGCCTAAACTAATAGTCACAGTTGCCAGCATGCTTTGAAAATGTCATTCCAAACCAAAGCCAAAACTCAGTGCAAACCTCCATAATGATGCTGTTATGGGGACGCTGTGACGGCCAGGGTGCCATCAGCGCATGATTCGTTTAAATGCATTTCTTTAAACAGAGTGGCTGAATAGGACTTGAAACTGAGAAGTAATATGTGCAAGCATGCGCTACTCATTTAATTCATGACATTTCCTACTGCAAAATAGGACCTCACGTGACCCATTAGGCTCTCTTGTTGCACAAAGCTGGTTAATTTTGAAGTGAGCTAGCAACCAGTTCCCTTCCCAGCTGGCTGCTGCTGCAAACAAGATGAACGGATTTCCCCAGAGCTCAATCTGGAAGAGGAGATCTTATGTCTCAGCCAAGGGCGATGCATGCACTTCCAGTGTGGGCTTGCTGCTGAACTTGCACGTGTCTGTTTGTACCTGGTGAGAGCAACATTTCTCTAAGTCTGGGGGGCAGACTTTCTCCTGCCAAGCGATGGGGGGTGGGGTGGGGAGTGTTGGACCAGCTGCAGAGATAGAGTATGGAGGAGCACAGTGAATGGAACTGCTGCTTCCCCTCCCAGCCGTCTCCTCCACTGTGAGTGTTTTCAGCACTCAGGTTTGCTTGGAGAGAGGGCAACAGATACATAGAGGTGGAAGAGACCTCAGGGGTCATCTAGTCCAAGCCCCTGCACAACGCAGGAAATTCACAACTACCCCCCACTCCCCCAGTGACCCCTGCTCTAAGTGCAGAGAAAGGCAAAAAACCCTCCAGGATCCCTGGCCAATCTGGCTTGGAGGAAAATTGCTTCCTGACTCCAAAGTGGTGATCGGCATTACTCTGGGCGTATAAGAAAGGGCCACAAGAGCCGAGCACTGACTCATCCCTTCCTGCTTTCCCTCTCATCACCTGCCTAAGGTCACAGAATCAGCATTGCTGTCAGATGGCCATCTAGCCTCTCCTTAAGAACTTTCAAAGGAGAGCCCACCACCTCCCGAGAAGGCCTGTTCCACTGAGAAATCACTCTGTCAGGAAGTTCTTCCTAATGTTTAGCTGAAAACATTTAATTTTCACTCGTGGGTTCTTGTCCGACCTTCTGGGGCAACAGAAAACAACTCTGTTTCATGCTATATTTGACAGCACATCAAATACTTGAAGATGGCTATCATATCACCTCTCAGTCATCTCCTCTGCCGGCTAAACATACCCAGCTCCTGCAACTTTTCCTCATAGGACATGGTCTCTAGACCCCTCACCATCTTCGTTGCCCTCCTCTGGACACGCTCTAGCTTGTCTGCATCCTTCTTAAACTGCAGTGCCCCAAACTGAGCACAATACTCCAAATGAGGTCTAACCACAGCAGAGTAAAGTCATACCATTACTTTGTGTAATCTGGACACTATACTTCTAATGGATGGAAAACCTGGGGAGTTCCCAAATGGCTCAGAACCTGAAGACCCTGCAGGGCAGGAAGAGGAGTTTGCAGAAGGTCACCCAGATCACATCAGAAGCCTTCGATGGCCTGTCAGTCAGCCCTCGACTAATTCCTGATCCTAGCCAACACATCACACCCAGAGTGCATTTGGTGAATTGACTAACTTGGGCAGTTGGGGTTATTTTTCATACCAGCCGGGATACAAAGTTTGGCTTCTCTCAAACCGCTGCTAGCACGTGACCACTGTGAGATCACAGTCTCTTTTTATTCAAAGGTTAATTCTACTGCAAACACAGCATGTAGAAATTGATATTAAGAAACAGTACTCACCGTGTTTGCAAAGAAAACAGGAGTAGACTAGAATAACAGTCTTCGCCTGCCAAAGTTTCATCTTCTAAAGTGCAGCTTGCCCACTGAAAAAAAGAGATTCACGCAAATTCTCTGCTTCCTACTGTGATCAATGACCTGTACCTTGACTGGCTGTGTCAATATCTGAACACCTTCCTCCAGCAAGAAATCTCGAAAAGTGGCCTCAGAATACAAATTATGGAATTAACATGTTACAGAGAAAAAGTATTAGGTTTAATGATATCTATCATTTTATGTACCTGCCTCATGAATCATTGGTCTGAGACCCAGGAATGGCTTCATAATGGGAAAGCAATAATTTAAGCAGCAATCGATGGCAAATTTGTTAAACTGGATTGCAACCATGACTTATCATATATTATAAAATGCAAAACCTATACAACAAGCAAGGACTTTGCATATTTTGTGCAAGGACTGGAAAACTGAAATCTGGGGTTGGAGAAGACATTTTCCAGCTTGAAAAATTGTGCTTTGGATTTCCAGGTGTGTTATTTAAAATGAATTTTAAAAATTCTCTGCAAAAATGAGATTGAAAGTGTGAGGATTCTCAAAACCTCCCAACCCAGAGTGCTTAGTAGGATTTATAGTCATCAGTGTTCCATGTTTCTCCTTGCCTTACTTCATGACTAGCCGAAGCGCATTAAATCACATAAAAATAGACAAATACCTGGAAATGTTTGTAATTTGATCTTGTTCTGGGCAAACAAAGGTGGTGGTTTTCAACCCATTTGTCAAGATTTCTAGGTGGGTCACAAGCCCCTACATAGCAGCCACTTTGGAGGGGGCTGTCTTAAGAAGGGTCTGCTCCTAGTGTGTATGAGTGGAAGAGCAAAGGCACCATGCTTCCTGTCTCTGCATGCATACCAAGAGCAGCTGTGGTACAGCACGCAAGGGCCCTGGATGGTGAACAAAGTTTATTATGGTCATCAAAAATCTGATTTCAAGAGATTTCGGGTTTATTTTCAGTTCAGGTTTATCGATATACACATCCCTACAATGCAACAAGTCTGTGACAATGCTGAAGACCACTGACACTATGGGGACCTTTTAATGCATAGGCCCTCCCTCCATGTGTCCCCACATCTTCATAGCAGGCATGTCTCCATCTATGATGGCCAGTTGTCAACATTTTATCATGCTGTAAGTCAGAGGAACCCAGCTTGGTGCCTGTGGGCGCCATGCTGCCTGTCAACACCTTTCCCGAAGCCCACCAAGTGTTTTTAGAAAGGTGGTGGGGCTGTTGTCCAATAGGACTTCTAATTGGTCACTGGAGATCTGATTGGCTGTGCAGATTTTTTTTAAATTGCTTTAATAGCAGCTGCCACCACAGCCAAGGATCTTCACTGCATGACTGAAGGTGTCAGAAAATACATTTAAACAATATGCTAATTTTAAAAGGCATCCTGAAGCACAGCATTGAAAAAAATACTATTACAGTTCTGCATAACCTCTCTCCTGGACAATTTGTGGCTGGCTCCACCTCCTGCAGCAGCCATTTTGTGGATGCGCCCACCACCCTCGGTTGTGGGCACCCAAAGGTGCCCACAGGCTCAAAACGTTTGGGAACTCCTGCTCTAAGCCCTGGGCAGACATTTGAAGCAGGATTCAATGAATGGGTGGACATGCACAGAGGCCTATTTGTACACTACTCAAATAGAGATAGGCTCTCTGTTGGGGGGGGGGAGGAAATTAACCCAATCCCTTCTTGGGGGGTAATATCCCAGCACTGACTAGATGCAGGATATTCCACCTCTTTAACAGCAGAGTCCTTAAACAGCCAATTCTATGAACGTGGAGGAATTTTGAATAGCACACATATCAAATGTTTAAGAAAAAATTGTTTTAATAAATGTTCATAAAGTCTTTCAAAACAAACAACATTTTCTTTAAGAGTTTTCTGTAACTGTTACCTCATCTTAACTAAAACAGTGTAACATCTTGAGAGAGAGTGTGAGGCAGACAGAGACAGGCAGTTGTCAGTGGCAGTTAGCAGCATCAGTTAGTTACAGTAACTGTCACCAGAAGGGAGGGGCTGATTCTTGAGGAGGAAAGAATCCTCTGTCACTCAAATTAGGCTTCAGAGATTTTTTCCAACACTCTCTACCATGATCCATTGGGATATAAATAACATTAGTATGAGAATGAGCTGGCCTTGGTGAGCAGGAACAGCACCAGCAACAGAACAGAAAGCAAACAGCAACCTGCCTGTAAAGAATTAAGAAAGCCCTCTCTCACTCAAGAAAATCAGGCAATGACTGGCTGAAGCCAAAACACTCGCTGGGACAATCATCTTTACTGGGAACATCTGCAAATTCTTTTGGTTGGAAAATGCCTCTGGCAGTTAGACTGCTCTCAGTTTATATTACACATTTAGATCTTGTTAATTTCCAAACATTTAGATTTCGTTAATTTCCAAAAATCACATTCTTAATGAACCATACCCTCTATTTTTTGCAGAGATCAAATCCCACAGTCATATTCTAAGCTCACTGGAATGGATGCACGGAGGCCTCCATGCAGAAGGGACCCCAAATGCCCACAGGATTAGGGTTTCCAGGCAGAATCCTGAACTCAGCTCTTCATCTGCAGACTCTGTTTCCACTGGTTCAAAAAACAAAGAGAATGAGCCCCCGAAGCCAGGAACAGGCTTTACCCTCAATGCCCACAATCACTGGAGTCATTGGAGTTGGGGAAAGGTCCAGGATTAGGCCCAACCCCAAATTATTCCCGAGTGACTCCCTTTTCTTTCCCCCATGAACTGTTTCTATAGGGGAGAAATAAAATGCTGTTGGGGGGGAGGGGACAGACAAAGCAGCCCTACATGATGTAGTGATTAAAAATGGTGGTTTGGAGCGGAGGACTCTGATCTGGAGAACCAGGTTTGATTCCCCACTCCTCCGCATGAGCGGCGGCCTCTAATCTGGGGAATTGGGTTGGTTTCCCCACTCCTACACATGAAGCCAGATGGACTGACCTTAGGCTAGTCACAGCTCTCTCAGCCCCACCTACCTCACAGGGTGTCTGTTGTGGGGAGGGAAAGGGACGGTGATTGTAAGCCGGTTTGATTCTTCCTTAAGTGGTAGAGAAAGTCGGCATAAAAAAAAAACTCTTCTTCTTTTGGACAGATCGGCATTGTGTGTGTTGATGTGTACATGTGTGGGTGAGTGCTTGTGTCTGACTGAGCAAAGCCAGTTACCAAGTACATTCTGAGGATCTTCTGCTGGAAAATGAAGCTCTCTGTTGCATTAATAGCAGCCCTCACCCTCACTACATTAGCTAACTTTTCAGCCATGTGAAAAAATTCTTCTACCCGTGGGACGCCAGGTGTCCCCCAGTCCCAACCTCTGGCAAGGAGAGCCAGGTGCAGATGGAGGGGTGGCACGGCCAAGAGAGCCCATGGGGTGAGCCGGCAAGTGCTATCCATGCCACCCCAACGCGATATGCCCCTCCAGCCGGGGGTGGGGGCTCCAGCTGTGGCTGGGCAGCCAGCACAGCTTGGGGCGACCCTTCTGCTTGCCCACGAACTGCGCTGGCTCTCCAAACGCCTGGTGGAGGCCAGGCCCGTGCCCTCCCTCCAGTGGCGGACTGGCCAGGGTATCAGCTTGCCCAATGGCAAGTTGTCCCTGTGGGCCCCTGACGAAGTGGGGCCCCTTAAACATTAGGCAACATGTCAAAAACGTTCATGACCTTCCAATAGCTTGAAAACATAATCGAAGCTCCAATATTATTACTGTATGCAACCAAAATTGACGTTGCATTACGATTTTAACTTTTTTAAAAAATAAAATCATTTCCCGAGGATGCTATATATTTAAGAATATAATAAATAACTCTGAAAAAATCATTCTGGTTTGACTTGTAGGAGGGCGACCCGTTATGTAGGCTGGGATCTTGACCATTGCGTCTGAGCAATGAAGCTTAGCCGGGAATTTTGACTGTACCCTTTTCCCACTTGTGGTATTTTTTTTTTTATATAAAAATGTCGTTTATTCCTTATGGAAATTAAACGACGGCCTTGTGGTTGCGGGCGGGGCCTCCTTTGCCTCGCGGCCACCCATGCCTCCAGACCCGGCGGGCCACGGGTTCCCTCCCGGGCTCCCTCCCGGCTGGCGGCGGTGGCGGTGGGAGGGGGCGGCCCCCTGAGCCCCGCCCCGGCCCCCTGAGCCCCGCCCCCTGCTCCCATATGACATCAGCGAGGAGGTCCCTGCGAGTCCCCCGCCTGCTTTTCCCCGGCCGGAGGGGCGGACGGACGGAGGGGCGCCGCCAGCCGCCGTCTTGCCGGACGCGAAGGGGGCAGCTGGTAAGTGGCGGCCGGCCGCCGCCGCCAGGGAAGCCACGCTGGCGGGGCTGGGGAGGGGGGCTGGGGGCTTCCCCTGGCCCCAGGGCGGCCCCCGCCCAGCATTCGTGCCCGGGGACGTCGCCGCCTCGGCCATGGAGCTGGGGGGGGGGGGTCTTCGTCTGGCTCACTTTCTCTGTGCTGGAGCCGGGCGTCGACCCCCCGAGCCATTTCCCCCGGGCCAGTTTCCCTGTACCCCCCGGACCAGTTCCCCCCCCCCCGGACAAGTTTCCCCGGACCCCCCATCCCGGGCCAGTTTCCCCGGACCCCCGGCCAGTTTCCCTGTACCCCCCCCCGACCAGTTCCCCACCCCGGGCCAGTTTCCCCGGACCCCCAGCCAGTTCTCCCCCCGGACCATTTTCCCCGGACCCCCCACCCCGGGCCAGTTTCCCTGGACCCCCGGGCAGTTCCCCCCCCCGGACCAGTTCCCCCCCCGGACCAGTTTCCCCGGATCCCCCACCCCGGGCCAGTTTCCCCGGACCCCCGAGCCATTTCCCCCGGGCCAGTTTCCCCGGATCCCCGGGCCAGTTCCCCCCCCCGGGACCAGTTTTCCCGGACCCCCGGCCAGTTCCCCCCCCCCAGGACCAGTTTCTCCGGACCCCCCACCCCGGGCAGTTTCCCCGCAGGAGACTCCCGGTCCGGGAGGGGACGCGAGGCGCGCTCCCCGGCCATCGGCGTGGCCGTCTAGCCCCATGCATGCAAATTCTTGCAGGGGGCGGGGGGCTGCCGTTGTCCTGGCCCTTACTCGAGAGGAAGCCCCCTCGGAGCTCTCGGCGAGGAAGCGTGCTGGGAGCCTTGGAGGGCTAAAAAAAAAAGGGCTTGGAAGGGAAGGTCTACAGTCGGGCTCGCCGGATTTCTAAAGCGCCCCCCCCCCGGCTTTGACTTTTAGGGGAAAAGTTAAGTGAGGTTGTTCCTGGGAGGCTGTCCGGTGCGGTTGTGGGGAAAAGGGTGGTAGTGGTGGGGAGAAGGACTGGAGGAAATGGGAGTTTCGGGATGTTTTTACTCCCTTCCACCTCAAAGCTCCAAATTACTTCCAAGATATTGTAATTTAAATCAGCTGAAAATGTTAGGGGTTTGTTGCAGGGGGCCCCCATCCCTGATTGAAATGTTTATGACAAGCTTTTGGTAGTGGAGGGGGGGAAATTACTAATCCATCTGGCAAAAGAGTAGGAGAAATGCAGGACATAAATAAAAGGCTCAAACACAAGGCACGCTCTCTAGGGCGATATAATTGTGTTTAGTTTCAAATACTAAGGGGGATAAAAAAACTAGATGTTTTCAGTTTCCCAATTTCATATATCTGAGAACGCTGTACACTTTTGTGGGGCGCTTCTTTAAGTTCAGTTAAGACGTTTTAAGTGTTTGAGATGCATTTATAAAGCGAAGGATCCGAGTTCAAGTTAGCTGAAGGGACAAGTTATGATTGCCTGCGTGGTGAAAACAGACGTGTCCAGTGATTTCCAAAGAGCAGGAACTGGTGGGCCATGTTTTTGCTCAAAACACTGAGCCAAAGGCATCTTGGCTGGGCCTCCTGCTGAGAAATCCCAGCAGAGGTCGGGTCTGTTGTCTTTGCTGTCCTCTTGTTGTGTTCCAGCCCTTCCTTCCACATCGCCTGTTCGTTCCCTGGAGCTGCGGTTTAGAGAGCGTTCCCTTGGTATTATTTCGGAAAACAACTGGAAGAGAGGGGCTTTTAAAGCGACTGATTTTTACAGAGGGCCAGGTCAAGATGTTTGCCCGTCCAAGCGGTTGCAGGGCATAAAACTGAGAGGTGCATCCCTTGATACAAGCTCCCGCCAGGTCTGGTGGTGGTTTGGCCGGGCTAGCAAGCTTGAGTGCCCCGCCTGGGCAGAGATTGGGTGTGGTTGCCTAATTATAGAATCAGAGAATCATGGAGTTGGAAGGGGCCATACAGGCCATCTAGTCCAACCCCCTGCTTAATGCACGATCAGCCTAGAGCATCCCTGACAAATGTTTGTCCAGCCTCTGCTTAAAGGGCGAAAACGCATGGTCGCATTATCCTCCTTTAATCCCTGTTTCAGCCAGGATTCAGCCTGGATCGAGCGCGTGCGTTTCGCCTAATGTGCGTTCGATCCTGGCTAAAACAGGGATTAAAAGAGGATAAAGTGACCATGCGTTTTCGCCCAAAGACTGCCAGTGAAGGGGAGCTCACCACCTCCCTAGGTAGCTGATTCCACTGTTGAACAACTCTTACTGTAAAAATAAATAAATCCTAATATTCAGCCAGTACCTTTCCTCCTGCAATTTAAACCCATTATTGCGAGTCCTATCCTCTGCTGCCAACAGGAACAGCTCCCTGCTCTCCTCTAAGCGAGGGCCCTTCAAATACTTAAAGAGAGCAATCGTGTCCCCCCTCAACCTCCTCTTCTCCAGACTAAACATTCCCAACTCCCTCAGCCTTTCCTCGCAGGGCTTGGTCTCCAAGCCCCTGAAGCACACAACTAGAGAAAAGAACAAAGGGGAAAGAACAAAGTTGAGCCAGCCCTGGTCATAGAAACGATGGTTTGAACTCTAGAAGGAACTGGGCGTTTCATCCCTTCCTGCCAACCCACTCACACCCCTGCGGGAGATACACACTCCCTGTAGCCTTTCCAGCCTGCTTACTGTGTGGCGTGTGTAACTAGGGGTATCTAATCTGCATTTGAAGGGGGTCGCTAATCTGCATTAAGTGATCTTGAAAGTTCCCTAGGTTTGCCACCTCCAGGTTGCAAAATTCCTGGTGATTTGGTGGCAGAGCCTGGGAATTTGGGGAGGGACCCCAGCACCAAAGAGTCTACCCTTCAAAGCAGCCATTTTCTCCAGGAGGACTGATCTCTGGCGATCAATTGCAATTCCAGGAGATTTCCAGGCTCCTCAGCGTATTTTGTTGGATTAATTGTGTGTGTAGTTCAGTATCTTGCAACCAGGCCTGCTATCTTGTGCCGACAGGGACTTGTTGGTGGTTGCTTTCCCCAGCGGACATGTGCAGGATCATGCAGTAAAGGGGTCAAGATGTGGTTCTACCACAGTTGCTTGCTTTGAGCCTGGGATGGGGCTCACCTTGCCTTTTAACAGCTGTGTAGAACAGCTGTGACCCTCAGACAACAGTCCTACATCTATTCCCTTAAACAAAATCTTGTGCGATTATGAAATGAGGCCTTGAATTGTGGAACAGAAACAGTTCCAGAGAAACCTGCCAGAGGACCACAAATGACTTACGGTAGGGAGGAAAGGGTTGTTGTGATAATCAGTTAGATGTAAAGATGTATCTTGAAAGCCTGTAATTTTGAAAAGATGTTTATTCTTTTAAATTATTTGGCATTATACCTGTAACTGCAACATAATTTTAAACATGTTAGATAATATATGGTTAGAAAATTGCTTTTAAAAACCCCTCTGTTAATTTATGAATGGGTCCAGTAACTAATGATATATTATTGGTGTGGGATGAAAACAATGCAGCAATGAGAGAATTATTTTTCTGGAATAGGGGACTAGTAATTCAAAAAGGTGGTTGCTTAAACCTTCATTAGTGTAATGGAGAAGGTACATCAGTTATCAGTTGGTTTGGTATTCATGCTAATTTCAAAATTAGCTAACTTATTGTGAAACAATGAAATGAGCTTTAAACATTTATACAGGTTGAGTATCCTTTATCTGCTTGGGAAGTTGTCCGTATTTCAGATCTTTCCGTATTTTGGAATTATTGCATATACGGTACATAATGAGAGATCTTAGAGTTGGGACCCAAGTCTGAACACGAAATTCATTTATGTTTTATATATACTGTATACACATCACCTGAATATAATTTTAAACAACATTTTTATAATTTTGTGTACATTGAACCATCAACGGCACTGCTCAAAAGGTCTGGTTTTCGGATGAGTCCGTATATCGGATGTCCGGATAAGGGATACTCAACCTGTAATGAATTATTAGAACTAAAAGCAAAGTTGGGCAGGGTTTCTATCAATGTGAATAATTTATTCCACGTTTTGGTTTTTATCTGGCAACAATGTCAAAATTACATTAAAATGAATTTTAAACAAAAGTCAGTTTTCAGAGGAGGTCTTGCCAAGTAGGAAGCATGCCAGCTCTTCCTCGAGATGCCTGCAGTTACCATAAGTGGCCATTTGTGGAAGCTATACTCAGGACCATTGAATGCCTGAGGGCAATCAGTCCTTATTAGTGAATGGTTCTATAATTACAAGTAACCTACTGCTTATACTGTGACATTCTTGGCTTCATGGAAATTTGTGAATTTTTAATTGCAGAGAATGGAGAATATTTGGCCAGTAGATTGACAAACATACCAGCCATAGCTAGGGCAAATGTGTGTGTTTGTGTGTGCGCAAGAGAGAAAGAGAGCGCAGAGGGGAGATCAGAAGCTGAAGAATGGGAGGCAAGGAAGTGACTCCCCGGGTTGTTGACTAAAAATGTCTTTCTGTGGAGTCGAAGCTCTGCTCCATACCTGCGGAGTAGCTTCTATCTGAAAACATCTGAGTGGTACCAAACAAAGAGGGTTGTCTGCCTTTAACCGTTTGCATTTTTAAAAACCATATCGCATTTCACTCCCCAGTGGTTACCCAAAGTGACTTAGAACATGGTTCACCCCTCTGTTTTCTCACAACAACCCCGTGAGGTAGGCAGGCTGAGAGAATGTGACTGGTCCAAGCTCACTCTGTGAGCTCCCCTGGCAGAGTGGGGGTTTGAACCTAAGTCTCACAAGATCCTAGGTGCACCCTCTAACTGCTACGCCATGCTGGCTCTACAGCATTAAACTTTTCGCAAGTGTCGTTTGGCTGTCATTGCACATAAGCCTGACTTATTGCACCCTTAATTTTAAAGGCCAGACCTTTTCTGCTTTGTAGAGTTTTGTACAATATCCTCAAAAACAGGCAGAAGTAGGTGAACTGCTCTCACTTTTTTCAGCAGGGTATATTTATATATATATTTTTAGGTAGACCAATGCATTGTTCCCTGCCTGAACAAATTGTAGTCCGAATACAGTGGCTTTCTAGAGTCATCGGCAATGGGAGACAAATTTTATGCACCTAAGAATGGGCAAGATTGACCTAGATAGGAGCAGGGGGTATGCTGTCTCTCTCTGATGATGCTTAGTCTATAATTCTCTCCTGCCAGGCTTAATATGCTTTCATTTGACTGTGTTCCTGCAACCCCCTGCCAGCCCCTGCTCTCCACTGGTGGGATCTGGCCTAGGCACGGTGGCCCACCATCCAAGACAGAGCCGGGAGCCGGTTAACATACTCAGCATTCTTTTCTAATTATTCAAGCGTCTCGTTTTCCTATTTTGGCTTGCATTGTCTGAGATGTGCATGCCTGCTTTTCCTTTGCTTCTGAGAGGAGAAGAGCAGCTGGACAAACAAAGCACAGCCAGGAGTCACTTTCTGTGGGGTTTCTCGGCTCTGTCTTCTTTCAGCTGTATATGTAAGGGGGGGGGGAAATGCTACCTTTTGGGGTCACTCAAGAAGACTTAGCATCAACTCCAGTTAAAAACAACATATACTAAAATACCCCGCTCCCATGCAATAAAAACAGTATAAATGGGAGGGAAGGAAGTATGATGTAGCTCGATTTGAGCAGATCTTGGAAGCTAAGGAGGATGGATACCTGTGTAGGAGACCACCAAGGAAGGCTCTGCAGAGGAAGGTAATCGCAAACCACCTCTGCTTCTCACTTACCTTGGAAGCCCCTTGGTGAGGGTGCCATAAATGGGTTGCAGCTTGACAGCGCTTAGGTATATATTTATTGGGGAAGGGCAAGCGACAGCCTGATCTTGTTATTTCCTCCTTGGTGATGCTATATTTCCTCCTTGGTGATGCTGCCAGCCAGGTTTCTTCCATGTCAATCTCCCTGTGATCTAAGGTCAGTTATAGAGACCCAGCTCCAAATTCCATCTTGCAGAGGGCTGAACTGGCATTCACATATGGTGGTGGAATGTGCCATGAGGACGCAGCTGAGTTATGTTGACCGCAGAGTTTTCTAGGCAAGAGACGAACAGAGGTGGTTTGCCATGTCCTGGCTCTGTGGAGTGATACTGGTGGTCTCATGTCCAAATACTAACCAGGGTTTACCCAGATTAGCATTCAAGATATGACGAGATCGAGCTACCCTGGGCCATCCAGGTCAGGGAGTGTTCCCATGTAGCAGAGCCAAATAGTCTGAGCATTCTGGGATGCCCTCTCCAGGGAAATTTTCTATGTGACATCTTGATTTTTTTTTAATGGTGGGGAGGAGGAGTTTGAAAACACTTCTGTTCACTATAGCATTTTACATAATATCTAGCCTTCTTTATTGCCGCCGCTGTGCTGTTCATACTGCCTGTGATGTTTGCTCTTATCTCCTTAATTTTATATTGTGCCTATCTTTGTATGCCACTATGACATTCCTGAAAAGCCAATTGGAAGCAGAGTGTACAAATGTGTCGCCACCTTTCCTGTTTGTTGGTTCACAGCCCTGCCCTTGCATGCCGTTACATTTTCCCAGCGCTGGAAGCTTACGTTTTTGTACTGGTGAAATTCAGTGTGTTCATTGCTGTTTTGATAGCTGAATGGAATATGGCTATGCATATTTCACTGGCACATTTTAGAAAGTATTGCCTTTCTTTCTTTCTTTCTTTCTTTCTTTCTTTCTTTCTTTCTTTCTTTCTTTCTTTCTTTCTTTCTTTCTTTCTTTCTTTCTTTCTTTCTTTCTTTCTTTCTTTCTTTCTTTCTTTCTTTCTTTCCATCCAATCACAGCTTGAAGTGGTTTGCCATTGCCTGCCTTTGTGTAGAGACCCTGGACTTCCTTGGTGGTCTCCCTCCCAAGTACTAACTAGGGCTGACCCTGCTTAGCTTCCAAGTTCTGACAAGATCAGGCGAGCCGGGTCAGTGCAGAAAAGATGGCTAGTAGTAATAAATTATGTTCCCCCACCCCCAGTTGTCCATGCTGCTGCCTTAAATGGCGTTTGCCTTGGGAGACCATTCTGCCGTTTAGTAGTAGAAGAAGAAGAGTTGTTTTTTATACTCCGCTTTTCTCTACCGAAAGGAGTCTCAAAGTGGCTTACAATTCCCCCCACACAACAAGAAGAAGAGTTGGTTTTTATATGCCGACTTTCTCTACCACTTAAGGAAGAATCAAACCGGTTTACAATCATCTTCTCTCCCCCTCCCCACAACAGACCCTGTAAAGTAGGTGGGGCTGAGAGAGTTCTGGTAGAACTGTGGCTAGCCCAAGGTCACCCAGCTGACTTCATGTGTAGGAGTAGGGAAACCAACCCGGTTCACCAGATTAGTCAGTCGCTCATGTGCAGGAGTGGGGATTCAAACCCGGTTCTCCAGATTACAGTCCACCGCTCCTAACCACCGCTCTTAACCACTCCTTGTGAGAGAGATGGGGCTAAGAGAGTTCTGAGAGAACTGTAGCTAGCCCAAGGTCGCACAGCAGGCTTCATGTGGAGGTGTGGGGAATCAAACCCGGTTCTCCAGATTAGAGTCCGCGCTCTTAACCACTACACTATGCTGGCTCTCAGGGACCTGGTCCAAAGCAAAGTGAGGGGCCCAGTCGCTTCTTCTGGAACAATTTGCTGTTCCTGCCCTGTCCTCTATAGAGAGTCTCAAAAGAGTAGAACAGATTCTGCAGAAAAATGCTTCATGTAGGCGAGAGGAGAATGGGGGAGCAGCTTTGGATCCTCACTGGGGAACTAAATAAAGTTAAATTAAAATTATATAATATATATTGCATGTAGTATTGATGACTTGGAAGAGGGCTTGAATACATACAGAGTAAAAGTTTAAAAATGTGCGTACGGGGCACGTGTGATTCTTAGAGCTTGTTCCTGAACTCATTAAGAAACATGTTTTCATTCTTGTTGCAAATTAACCGGCTATCGCTAGGTGCATTCATGCCTAAACGAAGGCCTCATTTAAATGCCATGCTGGTGGGGGAGAAATATTTACCAGTGAGACTTGGCATGCATCCCATATCTCCTTTAAACTGGCCCAGTATGCATCGTGTCCCCCACTGTGACGCTTACCCTGGCTGTAGATCTCTAGTAGTCTAGGCATGGAAGTTACGACCTATTTATAATTCTTAATGTGTCAATTCAGATTTAACACAAAACCATGGTTTAATTAAACTTTTTTTTTTTGCCATCAAGTCACAGCTGACTTAGCATCACAAGACCTTGGCCTTTTCACTAACAAGTAATTTTTAAATTTCCCCTCTCTTTTTTATTTTTCTGCAACTGTATTTTCCTGCAATCCTAGGGGATGCCCCAGGTCTTCAGAGAGAAAAAACCCTATCCTTGGCCCCATTATTGGTTTTATTTTCTGATCTGCATAGGGACCACCTTCAGAATTATATATATATATAGGTTAGTGCCAGTGTATCCTGTAGATGCATGCACCATATTTGGCGCTCACAATATGAATATACAATTGTTCTTGCTATGTTTTCATTCGCAAATGGTGTCTAACCTGATGCAAACACTCCTACGTGGAACTTCACCTCATCGGAATATCCCTGCTGTCATGCTTGCATGTTTACTGCCTCTTTCCTCAGCCAGCCACAACTTGACTACAAATCAGCAATCAGAAATTGAGTTTGGTCATGTCCCAATGTCGTTTGAAAGGCAGCTTCAGAAGAGCAGTTGGTCTCTCTCTTTCTCCCTCTTTCACTTTTGGGGTTACCTTTTGGAGGTGAGCGGTCAGCTGGGCAGCCAAGGAGAGGGCGCATGACTGGAAAAAGAAACGAGGGCCTTGTTCCCTACCATCTAGAGTCGGGGTGTCAAACTCAATTGTTACCAGGGCCAGATGTTACCCTTGTTTGACAGCCCTGATCTAGAGTGTTTTTCCATAAAGCCACTCTGGTAGTTTGGAATTTCCTGCATTGTGCAGGGGGTTAGACTAGATGACCCTGGTGGTCCCTTCCAGCTCTGTAGCCTCAGCAGCAAAGGGAGTTATATTGTTGGTTGGGAAGACAGTGGGAAGGGGAAGATACTTTCCCACTCAGCTGCTCAAAGTTTGGCGAGTGTTGTTTAATTCTGGAATTCCTGTTCATGGATCAGTGTATTATGCGAGTGTGCTTTCAGTCTCTGTCTCTATTTATTTGCTTACGTTTTATTTATATCTTGCTTTTCTTCCTGACCGGGGACCCTAAAAAGCTTTTCACATCACCCCCCCTCCACTTAATCCTCACCACAACAACCTTGGAGGGGAGGTTAGGCTGAGAGATTGTGACGGGCCCAAGGTCACCTGGTGGGCTTCCATAGTTGAGTAAGAGATTCGGACCCGGTTGACCCATGTCCTAGTCCAACAGTCTAACCACTACACCACACCAGTCCTCTTTGAAGTAACAGGAACCAGAGACTTCTGCACAATCGACTATTCTCTCTAGCCTGGAAATGATCAATCCCATCAACATCCTCCATCAGTCGACAATGTCTGAGTTGCAATTTGTCCTGCCAGAAGGCTTTTCTCAGGGTTAAATCCAGGAGGTTCTATTTCACAGGGATCCAAACAGCCATCATATCCAGAAGCTGGCTGTTCATGACGGCAGTCTGCGGTAAAATAATAATAGAACCGAAACCTGGAAACTGCTACCTCATACAGAAAAGAAACTTCTTGTTATAGAATAAAACCTAAAAAGCAGAAATACTGACGCAAACGCACATCAAAGAGGCTATTTCTGCCTCTTCTCAGGATAAGATCATCCCTGCCACGTTGAAGAAGTTAACCATTTTTTGACCAGTAACAGACGGAAAAATAGGAATTATGATCCCTTTGCTTCAGATCTCAGTCCCCTCGCCAGATAAGATGAGCAAAAAAAGGGGGGAAAGCACCAGAAACCGAGCATTGGATCGACCCTCTCCAGGTTCAAATAACAATGGCAGTTAAAGAAAAATGTTGCCATTCCCATTGCTTTAGTTACTCTAGTACACCATCCTCTATATCATGCAGGGGACTTGAGAAATGTGATAGTACTCTATGAGGTAATGGAAGAAACAATTTAATTCATGATATTTAATACTGATGGGCTGTACTTTGGTACGGGGAGCCCATCACCACTGGAGGCTGTTTGATGCAGGGAATGAAGTCGGCTGCTACCTGGGAATGCTTTTTGAAGCGCGCCGGACACTGAAGCAATTTGGCAGGCGAAATCTGCAGCTAGGATTACGCTTTAGATTTGCAGCCCAATCCTACGTAATCCAGTCAGCAAGGTATTCTCTAGTTAGTACAACGTGATCTCTTTCCCTATGAATAAAAGGAAACATTTGCAGGTTTCCCCAGCTTTCCAAATTAAATTGGGGGGGAGGGAACCTACTGTTTTGAGAACAAGTAAGTTTAGAACATTGGTTGAAAAAGAAGTTGAAGGGTCTTTCAAAGGAATTTATATGCTGGTTGGAAGACCAGGGATCCCTGCCGAGTATGCCGAATTCGGCACAGCCTCTTGTGAAAAGGAACTTGCTTAGCTGATGCTGGGAAGGGCTTATCCGGTCTGAACAGGCATTGTTGAACCAGATGGACAAATAGTCTGATTTGCTATAAGGCTCCTTCATATGCGCAGGTATCTGGATACCTTCAGTATCCAGAAAACAACTCCGCACCATCCTCTATATCAGTGGTTCTCAACCTTTTTCCGACTGTGTCCCCCTTTCGACCTTGTTTCCTTCCTGTGGCCCCCCTGTCCTACCGGTAGAAAGGTAGCTATTTAAATGTTTTGTTTGTAAATAGCCAAGGAACAAAGAAACATAAACAGCTACACAAAATGCACACATACAGTTTTTATTGAAAAACTGAAATTTACAAAAAAAAATACCCCACAAAAAGAGAATACAACACGCTAATAAACAACAGTGTTCGCATATAAGGGAGAACAAAGCCTCTGCCACCTTTGCACAAGATTACAGCGATACAAAAATCTACCCTTGCAAACGATGCATAGAAGTGCAATGAAGAAATACCCCTGCTCTTTAGCTCCCCAAGTGGACTCAGGGTTACACTTGCATGAAGAAACCGCGCCCCCCACACGGACACTGCTGCAGCCACGCACCTTGTTCGTGACAAACGAAATGCAGACAGCTTGGTGCACGCAGCGGTGGAGTGCGGAAGTGGGAGGGAGAAGGAAGCAGAAGCGATGTTGCTGCAGAGTGCGCATGGCGATCTATCCACTGGGAAGCACGGTCACGTCTCTGTTCACTACTCTGTTTTCTTCACTTCTCACTTCCCTTTGTGGCCCCCTAGTCTCACGCCGTGGTCCCCCATTTACGCAATTTTCACCTGTGGCCCCCTTGGAATTTCCTGGGGGGCCATATGGCCCCAGGTTGAGAACCACTGCTTTATATGACAGTCCTTCAAGTTCTTGAAAATGGTTATCATATCACCAGCATGAAGTAGTGGTTAAGAGCGGTGGTCTCTAATCTGGAGAACCGGGTTTGATTCCCCACACCTCCACATGAGCGGTGGACATTAATCTGGTGAACCGGGTTGGTTTCCCCACTCCTGCACTTGAAGCCAGCTGGATGACCTTTGGCTAGTCACAGGTCTGTTAGAGCTCTCTTGGCCTCACCTACCTCACAAGGTGTCTGTTGTGGGGAGAGGAAGGGAAGGTGATTGTAAACTGGTTTGATTCTTCCTTAAGTGGTAGAGAAAGTCAGCATATAAAAACCAACTCTTCTTCCTCTTCCTCCTTCTCTTCCTCCTCTTCAGGCTAAACATACCAACCTCCTTCAACCTTTCCTCATAGGACTTGGTCTCCAGACCCCTCACCATCTTTGTTGCCCTCCTCCGGACACGTTCCCACTTGTCTAAACCCTTCTTAAATTATAGTGCCCAAAACTGAACACAATTCTCTACAAGAACACAATACAATACAGGAGATCTGCTTGTTTTTAAAAGCCCTCTTTGCACAGCAGTGCAAAGGAAAGCTGGTTTGGCAAAGACCAGACCATTCTTTTCAGGTTTTGTCACCGCTCCCTGGGGAACTGTTCTGATTTTTCTGTTACGTAACACTCTTCCCAGTGCCGTTCCTTGGTCATGGAAGGGAAAAGAATTCATACACAGTGGTATCCTGTGAGATCAAAGACTGTTGCAGGATGTTGCAAGCCAGCCTCTTTTGGGGTTAGTTTATTGGTTTTGAACGTGCTTTATTTGGATGGAGAAGGAGAGCATATGGAAGTAGTTCTCTGTTGAGGCCCCCACCGTATGGAATGGCTTGCCTGAAGAGGTTAGGAGAGCTCCTACACTTCCGTCATTTCTGCAAACTATGTAAAACAGAAGTGTGAAGGATGGTATTTTTGTAAAGGTAGAATAATAGAATCATAGAGTTGGAAGGGACCACCAGGGTCATCTAGTCCAACCCCCTGCACAATGCAGGAAATTCACAACTACCTCCCCCCCAAACCCCAGTGACCCCTACTCCATGCACAGAAGATGGCCAAGATGGCTTCCCTCTCATCATCTGCCTAAGGTTATAGAATAAAACATTGCTGACAGATGGCCATCTAACCTCTTCTTAAACACCTCCAGGGAAGGATTGCTTACCACCTCCCGAGGAAGCCTGTTCCACTGAGGCTATATTAAAACAATAGTTCAGGAGGGTGCTTTAGTAATGGGAACAGGACTGTACAGTGTGCTACTGCATATAGTGTGTACTATCCTACTTCCCTGCACAAGAGATAGCATTGTGTAGTGGTTAAGAGTGGTCGTTTAGAGCGGTGGACTCTGATCTGGAGAACCGGGTTTGATTCTCCACTCCTCCACATGAGCGGCGGAGGCTAATCTGGTGAACCAGGTTGGTTTCCCCACTCCTACACACGAAGCCAGCTGGGTGACCCTGGGCAAGTTACAGCTCTGTTAGAGCTCTCTCAGCCCCACCTACCTCACAGGGTGTCTGTTGTGGGGAGGGGAAGGTGATGATTGTAAGTGGGTTTGAGTCTCCCTTAAGTGGTAGAGAAAGTCGGCATATAAAAACCAACTTTCTTCTTCTACCTACGTAATACCTTTTTCTTTATTAACACATCAACTCTAACGCTTTTTGCTTTGTTTTAAATTTCTGTAATCCTAGTCCGATTATATTGTTTATGAGATGTGCAATCTGCCTTCAGTCTCAGTGAGAAAGGCCACCTATAAATAAAGTAAAGGGTGGTTGCTTGTGGCCAAGAATATACATTTCCGTAGGGTTTGGATGGCTGCAAATCTCCCTTTTGATCCTGTTTCAGTTCCACTTTTGTTGTAAGGGCCAGAGCGCTTTCACCGTTTTTAACTAGAATTGCCTATCTGGATGGGTGGTAGTGGCGAAAGGGTGCGCGTGCATAGCCCCACTCGTTGGAAATGACTCTGTGGTGCCTCCGCCAGAGGACTCTTTTAAACTTCAATGAGATCTCTATCTGACAAGCAGTGTTTACCTGGCACCTTCCGGAACTGGTGTAGGCACCTACAATCATTCTTAAAATCATGCTGGTGGAGCAGAGGACAGGATATTGTTTCATAACTCGGTAGATATATTAATACCTTCACAGTTTGTACCCTTTTGTGTGTTCCATAGTTCTCCTCCCTCTTCCTGCCTCTCTTCATTGTGAGATTCTTTGGTGGTTCAACCGCACATCTCTTGCCAAACAGTTGTTGTTTTAAAGTGTTTAGGAAGACTCCTGAATAGCCCAGCTTAGCCCAGTCTTGTTGGGGTTTTGGGAGCTAAACAGTGTTGTATTAGGGAGACCTCTGAGGAAGAACACACATGAAGCTGCCTTATACGGAATCAGACCCTTGGTCTATCAAAGTCAGTATTGTCTATTCAGACCGGCAGCGGCTCTCCAGGGTCTCAGGTAGAGGTCTTTCACATCACCTACTTGCCTGGTTCCTTTAACTGAGGATTGAACCTGGGACCTTTTGCATATCAAGCAGATGCTCTACCACTGAGCCACAGCCCCTCCCCTGGGGTTGCTATGCAGAGGAAGGCAGTGGCGAACCACCTCTACTTGTGTCTTGCCTGGGACGCCGCTTGGAGTGGGTCGCCTTGAATTGATTGCAACTCATTGTCACCTTCTTCTTGTGTCACAATTGCTTTGTGGGCATGTCTCTGTGGCACAGTCCTGATCAGTCAAGAGGTGGGCTGATAAAGCAGTTGCTTCCAGCAGTGCAGTTGCTTGCAGTAGTGTGGATAAAGCAGTTGCTTCCAGGTTTAGCCGCTTGGGAAAGAAATGAGGCAAAAGAAGACTGAGACAACCCACCCCATCTTTTTTCTGTAGGCCATTTCTTGATTTATGTTGATTGAACCGCATGGATTTGGGTTCTGAGTGTTTTCAGAAGACCCAGAATAGTCCTGGGGTGGGTGGGGGGTAATAGGTCGATCCAGCCTTCCAAGCAAATGCTTCTAGGATTAAAGCTTTTTATCATCATCATCATCATTCCTTTATTGGCATAAAAGCACAATACAGGAAAAGAGGAAGACCCAACAAGAGATGGATGGACTCAATAAAGGAAGCCACAGCCCTCAGTTTGCAAGATCTGAGCAAGGCTGTCAATGATAGGACATTTTGGAAGGCATTGATTCATAGGGTCACCATGAGTTGGAAGCGACTTGACGGCACAACACATACACAGAAGGATACAAAAGAAATGAAAATATTAAAAGGTGCTCTTTATAGAATAGTTAGGAGACAGTTACATCAAATAACACTGTTTGTTAAAACTTGATTTAAGTTGATAAAACTTTTTATCAAAATGACATATTTATGAATACGCATCCTTAAAACTCCCACTACGTGTATGAAGCTGGTTTAACTGATAAGTCTTATACAGCGTATGCTCTTTTTGCTGCAGGCAAATCTGTGTAAATAGATGTTCATAGATCTGTACTTAATATGTAGAACAAGGTTAATCAAAATATTATATAATATTATTCAATTAATTTATTTTCTCCAGAAAGCTGGTTGAGTTGGTTTACGAAAGTGTCCTTTGCTTTTATTTAGTTATTATTCATCAGCTTGTTTTTCTCCCAGGCAAGTGGGAAAAATAAAGTTGATCAAAACATCAATAACAGTCACACACAGAGAGAAGTAAATAAGCATGGACTGATTAAAAACTTGTCCAAACTGAAAGTAATTACCAGAACAAAACAATAAAAACTTACAGAAGCATCAAAAGACAAGAAAAGCAGAATAAGATCCAAACTATAGGGTCGATTAAAAAAAAAAAAACCCAGCTGCAACCAAGAAGACAGATATTCATTTTATTGGTTTATATTTCAATATGTGTTGAACAGAATTAACCAAGGGCTGGGCAAATAGTTAACTTTGGTGGTGGAAAGTGCTGTCAAGTTGCAACCAACTTATGGCAACCCTGAAGGGGTTTCAAGGCAACAGACATTCAGAGGTGGTTTACCATTGCCTGCCTCTGTGTAGCAACCCTGGACTTCCTTGGGGGTCTCCCATCCAAATACTAACCAGGGCTGACCCTGCTTAGCTTCTGAGATCTGGTGAGATCAGGCTAGCCTGGGCCATCCAGGCCAGGGAGAGTTACCCTTTACGTGGTGCCAAAAAGAGAATAACTTAGGTGCCAGGTGAATTTCTAGGCCAGGGTGTGGCTTCTTCAATCTAGGCACTACCACTGAAAAGGCGCTGCCTCTAGTCATTTCCCTCCTTCTGTGGGGTGGGAAAGGAGGGCCTCAGAAGCAGGAATGAACTGGCAGGCAGAATGATGTGGAAGAAGGTTTTCAGAAACCATGGACTGAAGCCAACCAGCTTTTCAGCTGATGATAGAGAAAGGAGTCCCCTTAGATCACCCAAAAGGCTGTGCTAGAGATCATTGAACCTTCATGGACAGAAGCCACATGAGACAAGCTGTAGTAAGGAGGAGAATTGGGTGAGATTGAGCTAAAAAGCTGGCTGGATACGACCCCGCTTAGGGCTTGTCCTATCTTCATGGTCTTCCTGGACCCAGTCCAAACAGGGTCCATCATTCGAACCAGTCTCGAGTCACAGGACAATCCTTCAGATGAAAAAATGGGGTCAAGCAGTGCCTACAACATACCTGACAGCATGTAGCCTCCACCCCCAGGCTTTGGTCATGTTTGGGGCGTGCTGCTTCAGACAACTTGGTCAAGACAACCATCACCCTTGGATACTCTGTTAAATTCTTTAGCACTCCATGGAACAGCTTTATACCTTCAGCGATCTCCAAGTGCCTCGTCAAAAGGTACAGACAGGGATGCTGTGGAATGTGGAACACCAGAAATAGAGGCAGTCTAACCTGTTCCATAATAGCAAAGATGCTAGGTATCTGCTCTATTTTTTTTTACAATTCCAAAGAAGAACAGAGGTTGGTGTGCTGTTTTAGATCTCAAGTTCCTGAACAAGTTTGTGGCTTGTAAGAGATATAAAACAGAGACTCTTAAACCCATTGCTGAGGCTGTTCTTACTGAGGCTGTTCAGACAGAGGATCTTCATGACCTCAAAAGACTTGACAGAAGTGTATCTTCTTGTTCCCATCTTGCCAGGCCATAGACACTTCCTGAGGTTCTCCCATGAAAATCAACACACTTCTGGTTCAAGGCCATGTTATTTAGCCTAACGTCTCTCCTAGGAGTCTTCGCCAAATGTATGGTCTTGCTGATAGCCAACGCAGGTAAAGGAACATTCACTACCTGAATAAGCTCCTGCTCTGGTTGTTCTCCAGGAGATAGGTGTTACAGGATCTCAAGACCATCGCCCATTGTCTTGAGGGGCGTGGCTTCCTAGTGAACTGTAAGAAGGGCCAACTGATTCCATCTCAGTCTGTCTCATTTTTGAAAGTCGTCGTAGACTCGATAAGTGCTGTGAGTTAAATGCTTTTTAAGGGAGGTTTTTCCTCACTCAATAAGAGTAAATATTTAATAGTAGGTATGCTTTTTTCCAGTGAAAAATTTCCCAACTGGAAAAATTGAAAAAGTTCTTTGACTTATTCATAATATATATTTTGTATGAAAAAACCCTTACTTTAAGAAGCATGTCGCTCATTCTAAAAGAGATGTTTCATATGAGTTTTTTTTAGCACTCCCCAAAACTTCCAGTTTTTTTCCAAAAAGGGGGGTCTTTGAGGGGGAAAACAGGAAATAAACCACATTTCCTCACTAATTTTTTACCCACCCACCCCCGAGCATTCAGCATTTTTAAAAGTACATGGAAGTCCCTGAGCTATAGTTCTTTCTTCCTTCAGTCTGATTGGCCTGAAGAGTTATGTAAAGAGAGAGAAAAGTAAATCTTCTGTGTAGGTTCCTTGCTTTTCTCCCAAATACAGCAAAGGGAGACCTCATCCTCTGTCTCGTGGGAAACATTTTACAGTTAAAATTGTCACCTGTTCTGAACAAAAATAACCAGGTTTTCCTGAAAACACACAACCATGAACCTAGTAATAAAGCTTATGTGACTAGGAAACAATAAATAATAATATTGTTATCTGCATTCGTGGAGTGAGATGTATAACCTTAGGATCTCAAAACGGATGGTTTTGTTTCTGTGTATGAAAATGTCATTTTCTCAGCCCTTTCAGGCCGGAAACACCCCCTTAGAGCTCTAAACTCATCCAAATAATTTGTAATACAGTTAGTGCCTTGTTCTGGTTAGTGACTTTGCATTGTAACTTTTTTTTGTTGTTGTTCTTTGGTCTCATAACCAGCTCTTTGTTTGGTATCTGACCCGATCGTTTGTCTTGCTGGTCAAGATGCTGGTGCGGAAACCTTTGTTTTGCACGTGGCTCTCATTCAGCAAGCAGCAGGGCGCTCTGATGCTTTGCAAAAACACACAGCACGTAGAACCAACCGTACTATTGAAAAATAGACTGAGGCTGTGTAATCAACCTTATCACAGGGTTTGATGCCGCGTTTGAAAAAACAGCCAGTTGATAGCGTGTCAAATGAGACTTGTTCTATGTTTGCTTCAGTCCTCCTGAAGAGCAGGCGTGACAGATTAATAAGTTCAGGCCGATGCAGTGGAACAGAAAAAAATGCTCTTGACAAAATATGGTTTCATTTCTAAATCGCGCCCATCTCTGTAGAATAGGTTTTGGCTGCTTGTGATGCGTTGATACCATCACACGTTAAATTATATTTAAATTCTTCCTTGGTGCTTGACTGATATCGAGTATAGATTTGAACGCGCAGCTCTATTTTGGCAGTTTTGAATATGGCGGCTTTGGTACATGACTGTCAACTCTTGTCCCCTTGTGGATTCCTGCCCTGTGATAGCTTTGTGACAAAATGTTTGGCAGTCAGAGTCCTATCAGTGCTGGATAGGGGGTGGTAAATGCATTCACTGATCAGATGTATAAGTGGCAAGGCGCTGGAAACCCCTTACTGTGTAACCATGTTCACCTGTAACTGTGACTGAACTATACTCACATGTATCTATTAAGCTGCAAAACATTTGTCAATTGAGTTACCAATTAGCTGCAGAATCCTTTGCCTCTTATGGCCAGTTTTGCCATTTGCACAATTAGATTCTATCCCTAATGGCACCGGGTGGTGTATGCTGCAAGCCAACTGACTGTTACAGTCATCAGTTGTCAAGCGAGAACCTTGTCCTGTAAATCAGCATTTTTTCTTTCTTTCCAGAAATGTATGGAACTTTAGTTCAACTTAAAATTGAAAAGTGATATGCTTTGGCCACATGATTTATGCTAGTGATCTATTTTTTTTAAATGAGACTCAAGTCAAATGAGCCGTCAAGCCACAGCCAATTGATAGCGACCCCAGCAAGGGGGTTTCAAGGCAAGTGAGAAGCAGAGGTGGTTTGCCATTGCCTTCCTCTGCAGAGCCTTAGCTTCTGAGATCTGATGAGATCAGGCTGTACCTTACCGCCTTCCCTCCCCTGTGGAAGGGTAGGGGTGAGATATTAGAAAGACCCAGCTGTACTATTGCCAAACTGCAGAGTGGCTTTTTTTTTTTTAATCCCAGCGTCCACTTCCAAACTGCTCAGAAATGAGCCATCCAAGACTTAATCAGTTTTGTATATTCAGCTTCTTCATTATTTATCCATCATATTCTGCTGCTATCATTTACCCTTCAAGGTAAACCCATTTGAAAGCCTTAATTGCTTAGTATTCATTAGGTGTAAAATAAACAAACACCGACAAGACCCCATATGTAAAAATGCTTATGAGGGAGCTAATTGTTAAAACGGTATGGGTAATTTGGTTATTTAACTAAACATTTGTAATCCGAATAGACTTTATTGATTTCCTTAACACCGAGAGATAATAGTCTCCATGCTGGTTTTCTCGCCTCATTAAATCCAAACAGCCATTTTCCCATAATGTAACCTCCACACCAGGTGAGAAACCTCGGAACTCCACCTCCCCACTTTGCTTTGAAGTCTTCCTTCTGGTCAGGCTCTTCCATGAGGATCTTTTCAGTGACTTCGAGGGCAAAAACGCATGGTCGCTTTGGCCTCCTTTATTCCCTGTTTCAGCCAGGATTGAACGCACGTTCGGCGAAATGCACGCGTTCGATCCTGGCTGAATCCTGGCTGAAACCGGGAATGTATGTGTGTTAAGTGCCGTCAAGTCGCTTCCGACTCATGGCGACCCTATGAATGAAAGTCCTCCCAAATGTCCGGGAATAAAGGAGGCTAAAGCGACCGTGCGTTTTCGCCCCTAGTGTTCCTCCTGCAGGAGTAGATTCCAGGAGCGACTGGCACCATCCATGGCAATAGTTGGCGACCTTTTTTTACTTTGGGGTTGTTTGTGACAGATCACCTACTCAGTGGATTTTAGATTTACGTGACCCAGACTTTATTTTGATGGCTGGATTAATGTGAGTTCCTTATTGTGCGGAATGATGAAATGTTTTGTCAACGTGCCCGGGGTGCAGAAGGCAGGATTACCAACGGATTTGTTTATTTACTTCCTTTCTTAGCATGCTCCTTAGCATTCCTTAACAGCGGCTGTTTGAATGTTACTGTGACAACAGAGCTTCACAGCTTTCTGCTGAGGCGACTGGTTTCTTTTCGAGAGAATTGCTGTTGCAGGGTGGTGGTAGTTAAACACATGTTAACCCAAATTTCTTCAGAGTTTAAATGCACTTTCAACACACTGTTTCAGTCAACCAGTGTATGACGGCTCAAACTTTATTGGCCAGACTCCTCCGTCACAGCGGTACAGATTGAACCTACTGTTTTCATCTTCCCTCAGTGTCATGGTCCACTTCATCCCAAATCTTTAAGCTGAATGTCAGTTTATTAATATTTAATCACTGTTGAATAGTTCTGAATAGTTTCTGCATCTTTAAAATATAGTGATGGAATGATTATTCAGTTTTGTATCCGGATTAAATATAATGTCATTCACTAGCATCTAGAAGAGCCATGAAACTGTAGAGTCGTATGCGAGCCAAAGCAATGTTGTGGGTGTCGCTTTTTATCTCTGGGATGCCACCATCTAAACTTTATTGCTCGAATTTTATTGTAAGAAATGTTGACTCTTCTATTACCTTTCAGTGTTTTTTTTTTTGCTGAATTTTTACTTTACAGCAATTACATGCAATTGAATATTTCTAGACAAACTTGTGAATTTCTGCCTGTGAGAATCATTTCTTGGTAGAGCAGGCGTGGAGACTGAAAATCTCAGGAAATTACGAAGTCATGTAAAAAAACCTTTGTTCCCCTGTTGTTGTTGTTGTTGTTTTAAAAGAGATTTTGGGGGACATTGAAGAAGAAGAGTTGGTTTTTATATGCCAACTTTACCACTTAAGGGAGACTCAAACCGGCTTACAGTCACCTTCCCCTCCCCACAAGAGTCACCCTGTGAGGTAGGTGAGGCTGAGAGAGCTCTAACAGAGCTGTGACGTGCCCAAGGTCGCCCAGCTGGCTTCGTGTGGAGGAGTGGGGAAACAAATCCAGTTCACCAGATTATCCTCCGCCGCTCACGTGGAGAAGTGGGAATCGAACCCGGTTCTCCAGATCAGATTCCACTGCTCCAAACCACCGCTCTTAACCACTACATCTCACTAGCTCTCCACTGAAATATATGTAATACTTTCCTATCAAACCAGAACTTGTTTTACCAATTTAACATAAAATGAATAATTTATGACTTAGTACTATTTGGCATATATATGGAATTTACAAGTATCTTCATCTTTTTTGCTTTAAGGAAAATTGCAAGTATACCCAAATACTTAAAGAGCTGCAAACTGCTGCACCCTATGATACCCTAGCATGTACAACTTATTTTTTGCCATGTGAGAGGGAGGGAAAAATAAAAGTTGAAGGCAGAAAACAAATTCCGTAGTAAACAAAAGAAAGTATTATTTGAATGGAAATTCAGAATCATAATAGGTAGCATTATCAGCATACGATGTTAAACTAAACTTTATAACACTGAAAACAGTGAACATTTAATAATGTATTATCATTAAACGCATTATAGCATATTAATTGTTGTCAAAAAAGTTTACCTGTAAACAAAAAGCATTATTGAAAATGCTGTTTATGTCTACAATAGAATAACTTTTATTCAGTGCTCCCCAAAATGGAAGAATGAGGTCCTTGGAAAAAACCCATCCCCTCCCTCTCGGTTTCCCCAATTTTTCCCCCCAGCCCTTCACATCTCTAAACAAGCGTAGGAAGTGAAAGGCCACAGAACTGGCTTCATATGGAGGGATAGATCATTCTAGTTGCTACGTGAAGATGAATCTGTGCTGGTTTTATTCAGATTCAGAGAGCGGCTAAACGAACTTCTGTTGTTGAGCACTTCCTTGAGTGCTGTTGATAAAATCCAAAAATAAAAATGTGACTCATCTCCTTGTGTTGTGATGACATGCTTTCTGTTTTAGGTCAACCTTCCAGAGAGTAAATATTTTTCCTCCTAACATTTTTTTCCCTTTGATCCTTGTTGATGTGGTATCAACTTCTCCCCAATTGCCCTGGCTTTGATACCAGCCAGATATATCAGGGCAGGAAGGACTGCAGAGAGAGGCGTTGGGAAGGCATAGGCATAGAATACCTGACTTTCAAGCCCCACATGTGGCTAGGAAGCCCAGAAAAGAGTCCCAGGCACAGCTGGGATTCTGCCCCACCAAACGCAGTCACTTGGAATGGGCTACTCATTCTGATGAGTTTCCCCAAACATTTTGGTCAGCGCTCTTCCATGTACTGCTTCCCTCCTGCGCTCCTTACTGCCACCCCCTTCCATCCATATCAACACCCTTTCACTCCAGACTGCTCCCACACCCTTTTCACAAGATGCATGGCTTATCAGTAGGGTTGCCAGGTCCCTCTTAGCCATTGGCGGGAGGTTTTTGGGGCGGAGCCGGAGGAGGGCGGGGTTTGGGGAAGGGAGGGACTTCACTGCCATAGAGTCCAGTTGCCAAAGCGGCAACTCCAGGTGAACCGATCTCTATCGGCTGGAGATCTGTTGTAATAGCAGGAGATCTCCAGCTAGTGCCTGGAGGGTTGGCAAGGCTTCTTATCAGATGCCAGTGGTGATCTGAGGGAGGGTGCAGCCATTCCCTTTCCCCAGCCAACATATCCAGCACAATGGAGGGCCCCTCCCAGTGTGAGCTGCACAGTGAAAACGTCTGAGCTTGGTAACAAGCAGGGAGTGGGAACCAATCCCTTTGGGGATCACCCTACTCCTCAGTTTGTTTTTTTACCTGGGATAGAAATGCAGGCTTTCTGAGGAGCTCCTTGCTTTCTGCAGCTGCACTGGACTTTAGGAGCCTCTAATGACTATCTAGCATCTGCTAAGGAACAAGACCAGTGCTGCTTTCCAGGTTGAGTGGCTGAAGCAGACCCACCCCATGATGCAACGGGCCTTTGGAATCCTGGGTAGACTGAGTAGCTGCACATTTGTAGGGAGGATGAGGAAGAGGAGGGTGGGATGGGGTGATGGCAGAGCATCTGCTTGGCATACAGAAGATCCCAAGTTCTGTCTCTGGTATCTCCAGTTAAAGGGATCAGGTGGGAGGTGATATGAAAGACCTCCACCGGAGACCTTGGAGAGCCGCTGCCAGTCAGAGTAGGCATTGTGAACTTTGACCGGCCAAGGATCTGACTCAGTATAAGGCAGCTTTGTGTGTTTGGCTGGCACAGGGCCCTCAATGGCCTCAAATCCAATTATTCTGCATTTTCTCTTGCCAAGTTATCTTCTCAACTCCTGCCTAATACATGCATCCCATTTGTTGTCCTCCAGGGCAGAGGGTCCTAAACGTTTTGAGTCATGGAGCACTTTTCAGGAGAGAAATTGGTCATGGAGCACTAATTTTTAACCTAGCACCTACATACTAAACCAAATGACAGTAATATTTTTCTTTCCAGCCTCTTCACGGAGCACTATGAGATGCTTCGCGGAGCACCAAGTGCTCCTTGGAGCACAGTTTGGGAACCTCTGCTCTAGGGTGTTACCCAAAGCATCGCTAAAACGTTAGCTGTTTGCTGGCTTTTAGGTACCATATTAAGTGAAGTAATTATAAGTTTTCTCAATAGCTCCAGCAAACTGCTAGTTTCCAAATTAAGAAAGCATCATTGGGCTGTAATTTACTATAAAGCAGTAGAATAAGTACATTTCTTCTGTGCAGAGGCTGGCCCGTTCTTCCTTCATATTCCTCCTAGCCAACTGTGTGGCTTACTAATGAGATTTATTGTGTTTGTAGACAGGACTTCTGTTGCGAAGTTGGTCCAGTACCAACCTAGAGCTGATGCTGAGTCCCTCTCAGTGAACCAATTAGGAGCCAGCTTTGGGACCACACCGTTTCTCCCATCCCTGGAGTTACTCTGTCTCCCCTCCTCCATCTGAATTTTTCTGGTACTGGAAATCACTGCCAAGACTTGGTGGAAAATGAGTTCATTGTTTCATTTAATCCTGCATTTTGAAGCAGGAACGAGGCTGAGAGAACTCATCGCAGAATGACTGTGTGAACCAACCCTCAGTGATCATGAGTAGCCCACCAACAATTTGGATTTCCGAATAAAGGCGGGGGGTGGGGGGTGGGGGGGGGACTTATTTTCTCTCTGAAATTTTGCTCATGACCTCCAAGTCTTTTAAGTGAAAACAAGCCTCTTTGGGCTTAAAACTACAAAATGTGACATTGGCATGTGGGAAACAGTGATCCAAACAGACTTTAATTGCTTATTTAGCTCATACATTATCATTATACACTTTATAACATATTAATTGTGTGCAAAATTAGCCACATTTAAAAAGATGAACATATCTTTGAAAACGTGTTGTAACATGCACATGAATTATCGAATTTCTTCATACTGTATTTTTTGAATGAGTAAAGCTTTGTCCTAAAATGTATTTCACTCATTGCAAAAGAGAGAATGTTTCATAGGGTTTTTTTTAGTGCTTCCTAAAACTTCCAGCTTTTCCATTGGAAAAATTAAAAAAGAATTTTTAGAAAAAAACAGAAACCCCCCCCCCCAGTTTTTCTGTTGAACACATTAAGCTGCCTTATACTGAATCAGAGACCCTTGGTCCATCAAAGCCAGTATTGTCTACTCAGACTGGCCACTGCTTTCCAGGGTCTCGGGCAGAGGTCTTTCACATCACCTACTTGCCTTGTCCCTTTAACTGGAGATACTGGAGATTAAACCTGGGACTTTCTGCATGCCAAGCAGAGGCTCTACCATTGAGCCACAGCCCCTCCCCAAAAGGCATGAAATGCTTGGGAACTCTCTTTTTTATGCTAGTTACATGAACACATGAAGCTGCCTTATACTGAATCAGACCCTGGGTCCATCAAAGTCAGCATTGTCTACTCAGACTGGCAGCGGCTCTCTAGGGTCTCAGAGGCAGGGGTCTTTCACATCACCTACTTGCCTAGCCCCTTTAACTGGAGATGCAGGTGATTGAACCTGGGACCTTCTACATGCCAAGCAGATGTTCTTCCACTGAGCCACGACCCTTCCCCTAACAAGCTAACAATCAGTTAGTTTGCTTTTCTGGGCCTTCTGCACTCTAATGTTGTTACAAATATTTGTTAGACTGATTAACCGTCTGTGAGAGGCTTTGGCTATTCGCCTGGGAACACCTTCAGCCCAGGAGACATGCTGCCTGGCCTCTCTTTGCTCTTGCCTCATGTGTGGTTACAGGATTTGCCTTTAGGAACTGGATTGGTTCATTACGCAAGTCTGGAATGGCAATGTTGCTCAAAGAGCATCATAATGTTGTGGTTTTTCTGAAACCATAATGCCACGTAGAATTTCATAAATCCATTATGTTTCCTTTTCCCTGGGAGAATTAAGTCATTCTTCTGTTTGGAGCGGTGGACTGAGATCTGGAGAACCGGGTTTTATTCCCCACTCCTCCACATGAGCGGCGGATGCTAATCTGGTGAACTGGATTTGTTTCCCCACCCCTACACATGACGCCCGCTGGGTGACCTTGAGCTAGTCACAGTTCTGTCAGCCCCACCTACCTCACAGGGTATCTGTTGTGGGGAGGGGAAGGGAAGGTGATTGTAAGCTGGTTTGAGTCTCCTTTAAGCGGTAGAGAAAGTCGGCATATAAAACCAACTCCTCTTCTTCTAACCATCCTGCAAGCTGGGAGTGTAGATGGGCAGGAACATCGTTGCCAGATCTAACGTCAGAGCTATGTTTTTGCTTTCATTTCTGGTTTCCATACAGAAAGCCTGAGCATGGCCAGAGGCACAAGCCAAAGGGCTCTTGGCCCTTCATTCTTCACCTATAGCTCATGCCACGTGGCCTTGAACAAGCTGACCCGCTGGATCCAGCACCAGCCCAAGATAATAGGTTGTTTTAGTTTAAACTGTAATTTCCCCCCCTGTTGTTGTGAGCTGCTGTGGGTCCTTCAGAGAGAAAAATATATTTACAGCCTGAGATTGGGGGCCAAATATGCTTAGGAGGTGGTGTGCCCCCATGCCGGTGTCCGTGCCACATGTGCTCTGCAAACTGGCATGGATGCATGGCGGAGGGGCACTTATGCTGGCCCCCTTGGACTGCCGCGGCAGCGTGGCCCTAGGACGCCAGCACTGCCTCCTGCCGATGTCCTTCTGGCTCAAGTCCTCATGCCAGCATCTCAGGAGGCGTTCCCAGGGCTTTTTGGGGGCAGCTGCCAAACCCCTTTCAGGCCGGGAACGCCCCCTTATGCCACAGCACTGCTGCACCACCTTTTTGGTGGTGCAGCCTAGCTGTTTCCTATGGGGCCTTTCCCCCCATTTTCAGATTTTTCACTAGAAAACCCCCAATTTTTGCTCACTGCGGCCGCAAAATCTCCTTGCAGGCACTGTGGCGTCGCTGTCGCCATGCCATCCGTGGCCATTTCTTTTCTCAGGAATGGATGTTAAACAAGTTTATCAATTTGAGGCAGCTTTGTGTAGTGACAGAGTCTGATTAGCCTTCTTCAAATACTTTGTTCTTTTGTGTTCTTTTTGCACATTTTACCTGTCTTATCTTTTGAATTGAGTCCAGCTTTTTTCTGTTTCTTCGTTTTTTCCTGAAATGGAACCATCATTCCAAGCTGACATTATAGAAACTTTTGTTAAAGGAAGCAGTCTTTTCTAGTCCTTTTGGCTTAACGCTGTGGCGCAGAATTTCTTGCTCTGTTGCAGGAAAACCTGATGATAGAGCCAAAATTAGAACAAGGTGTGATCCGAAGGTGTCCTTCCACATGCAGAAGGTGTCTTCACTTGTAGCAAGGCTGTTTCTCACCTCCTGCTGGAGCATTCTGCTGATAAGAGAAAGAAAATCTAAACTAATCTGAGATGTTTGCTGACTGGGCAACAAGGGACATCAGCGGCGTTGCGATGGAATTGTCCTGTTCAGCACCATGTGACTCCTTTCACAGGTGTCAGCAGAGCAATATTAGGAGGTGTGTTCCCCCACACACACACATACAATTCCTTGGGTCAATCAGCGCACTGGTTTATTTTAATCTGCTTCCCTTTGCCCAGCACCCTCCATTTATTTATTCATGACATTTATTGGCTGCCTTTCTTACTTAGATAGAGCCCTGTGGCGCAGAGTGGTCAAGCTGCAGTACTGCAGTCCAAGCTCTGCTCACGACCTGAGTTCGATCCCAACTGAAGTTGGTTTCAGGTAGGCGGCTCAAGGTTGACTCGGCCTTCCATCCTTCCGAGGTCGGTCAAATGCTGGGGGTAAAGTGTAGACTACTGGGGAAGGCACTGGCAAACCACCCCATAAACAAAGTCCGCCTAGTAAACGTCGGGATGTGACGTCACCCCATGGGTCAGTAGTGACTTGTTGCTTGCACAGGGGACTACCTTTACCTTCTTACTTAGATTCAAGGCGGCTCATTCATTGCAGAGCCGACCCTTCCCTTTGGAGCACATTCCTTCTACAGTAGGCTCAAGGCCAGTGTTCTTCACTTTGTAGTAACGGACCTCCTCCAGAACAGACAAAGAGGGGTGCAGGCGGAAGCAAGGATTAGAACCCACGCCATTACCTTGAGCCATTAGTGTCCTTTTAGTTTCCTACAGCGTGGTGTAGCGGTTAAGAGCAGAGGTTTGGAGCGGTGGAGGCTAATCTGGTGAACTGGATTTGTTTCCCTGCTCCTACACATGAAGCCAGCTGGGTGACCTTGGGCTAGTCACATTCTCAGCCCAACCTACCTCGCAGGGTGTCTGTTGCTGGGAAGGGAAGGGAAAGTGATTGTAAGCCGGTTTGATTCTTCCTTAAGTGGTAGAGAAAGTCAGCGTATAAAAACCATCTCTTCTTCCTCTTAATGCCTGTCTATCCGTCTAATTTGTTAATTGAAATAGTAGTTGGATGCTGATATGCTTGCTACTCCAGGGGTCCTACTTTTGTGTACACGACTTGCGTTACTAATACAATTGCGTAACTCTTGTTAGAATCTTGGGCTAGTTCCGTTTAGCACCAGCAAGTTTTTGAGATGGGGTGAAATAGTACAGTAGGGAAAGCATTTGGGTAGAACAGCCACATTTAAACCTTAAAAGCAGCTAGCATGGCACCAGTTTTTCTAGAATAATTTGCTGCATAGATAGTAGCGTCTATCCATATGGCTAAGGCTGGGTTTGGAGGCTGGAAGATGGAAGCATCCTATATTTTACTCACTGCTCTGAATTTCCCCCTTGGACTTTAAATTTAATTTGCAGTCTCAAATTGAGGGGAAGTTTGTTTCCTTGGTGTTGTAAAGTTTAAGTATTCAGAAATACCTTTGTAGATTGAAATATTCAACTCACACCCAAAGGAAATCTTTTCCATTTAGAGGTGACCCTTCTACAGAAGGGGGACCAAAGGAGCGAAGAGTTGGTGTTCCAGTCAATTGACTGGTCAGATATTGCCAAGAGTCCGCCTATTACTTGACCGTGAGTGAATAATCCTATGAATGATACGTTCTGCATGAACCAAGCATGCCACTCTGTGTTGGCTTATATTTTATTCTCCATTTTAGTTCAGTAAGCTGCCTTATCAGGCTCTTGGTCATCAAGGTCAGGGCTAAGACTGGCAATGGCTCTCTGGGGTCTCAGGCAGAGGTCTTCACATCACCTACTACCTGGTCCTTTCAACTGGAGGTGCCGTGGATTGAACATGGGACCTTCAGAATGCCAAGCAGATGCTCTACCACTGAATCACAGCCCCTTCCCTAGCACGGTATGCTTTCCCTCTAGCCCCATAGCAGTCCAGACCAAACCTAGACACATAGCAGTCCTAGTTGGTACCTGCTTTTGGCTGCAGGCATCCCATTAAAAATTGACCTTGTGTTTATTTGATAGTCAGATGGCCAACCCTAGAATTGTCCCCCTTTCTGTATGTGAAAATACTGAGGCCACGTGATCCAGTGATTTAGAGTGAATTCATGTGATTGAGTTGCTGGAACCATTTCCCCCCATTTGTATCCCTCTCCTCTTCCAAAGAGCTTATCATTTATTGAATTATACCACTTTGTCCTTGCAACATCCGTCTGTGATAGATGAGGTCAAATCAGTCACCCAGCGACATTCATGGTTAATGAAGAATTTGACCCCAAGATTCCCTGCTCAAAATCCACATGGTGGCACAGTAGCATTTGTTATGTGATAACTTGGTCCTTCGATGTTGTCTTAACTTTTGGATACTCACAAGCAGTCTTTCCATCCTCACTTAAGAACAGAGACCTTCAATGAGGTGAGAGTTCTCCTCATCAAACCGGTCATCTGAATCTCCCTCAGATTAGAAAGGTGTCTCACAAAGGGTGCTTTGACTCTCAAAAGCTTATACCCTGAAAATCTTGTTGTTCTCTAAGGCTCTCTTGGACTCAAAAATCTAGCTGTTCTATGGCAAACCAACATGGCAGCCTTCTGAATCGGAGCCTCCCTGTTACTCAAGGCTAGCAATTGTTATTTGTGGCAGTAAAATAATATTCTTTGGTCAGTTTATTCATCGGGAAAATATTTTTATGGAAAAAGACAGGGAATTGTATAGTGGAATTGAAAATACCTCTGACAGAACTTGTTTTATAATTTTTCTCTTTTAGCGCTGGTAGCTGGGTTCCAAATGTTGAAGACGCAGCATTTGCCACAATTCCTCTAGAGAAGATGCTCTGGTAGATCGCAAGATGGCAGCCCAGAGGATCCGTGCTGCTAATTCCGGTGGACTCCCACGATGCAAGTCTGAGGGGACGCTAATTGATCTGAGTGAAGAATTTTCAGAAACCAGCTTCAGTTCTGTCAAAGGTGAGGGGTTTTTTCCCCTTCCCTGTGTAAGCAACTCACAATACTGAATGAAAATTAGATTGCCTACAGGAGTGGGGTCTGCCTATATTGCGTTGCTGGGTAAAAAGGGATGATGAAGCTCATAGGCTCATTGCAGATCAGGGTGGATAAAAATCAGTGATTTTTTTAAATCTAAAAATTGGATTTAAAAAATGCTTTTTGAGGAAACCGCCACTGAGGGAATCCATTGCTTAAAGCTACAGGCGCTCCTTTTATCACTTTTGGATTTTTAGCCTCTGCAATAATTTTTTTTTTTTTAGATTTCAGATTTTTATGGAAATTCCGGTCCCTTTTTAGGTTTGTAGAAAGATCCATCTTGCCTGTTCACAGCTCAAGTCACCGGATTTAAGTATCCAAAGATTTGGCTGACTTCGCTGTTAGAATATAAGATGTGGTCAAGGTCCAGAGAGCCAGAAGCAAGTGGCAGGGTCTGGTTCTCAAAGCAAAGGGCATACATGCTTTCCTGAAGAAAGCTGTTTAGCCAGTGCTTGTTCTTGCAGGGTCTTCTCACTAGGACTCAAGGGGCTTAGAAGGCCATGCTCCGGGGGCTGAGGCCTTAAAGGTCCTGTGGTAACATTGTCCCACAGGTACCTCGTTCTACCACATGAGATGTGGAATTTACTCTGCCAGCTCATGTCTCAAGTTGCTAGACCTTAATGAGGAGTTTACCTCTCCTGCTCCCCCCCCCCCATGTAGAATATTTTTTCACTTCTACCAGCAGGTTGGAAAGTAGAGGTATGCTTGTCTGGTAGCCTCTTAGGATTTCTTTAGGCTCGAAAAGCAATGTGCCATCTTCTTTTGATGTGCTCAGTTGGCAATTGCTGGCATAAGGCTTAGTCCTAAACTATTCAGAGGCCGGGTTTAGAATTGCTACCTTAGTCACACACAGTAGCCAGCAGAATTAACCTCTTGGTCTTGGCTCTTTTGAAAAGTCAAAAATGTTATGCATATAATTTGCAGCATGTATGCCTTACCTTTCTACCTATATTCATATGTAAAGTAGTTCCCAAAGCTATAAAATCCAAAAAAAGTTAAAATAATCAAGATGGTGTGTTTTCATTATACAGTTGCTACTGAAACTTGGCCATTTAAAGAATATCTGGGATGTAGGTGTGTAGCAGCTAAAAGATGGATGTCCTTAAAGGGAGAGAATTCTGAGAATGAGGGAAATGTACTTCTAAGTTTAATTTTATGCACTGTTGCCAAATCTTTCTGTTGTTTGCTGTTGCTCATGACGTTCCCTTTTTTGCTTTACAGTGCCTTCTCCTAGTGCCTTGATGGGAGACAATCCTACGTCATTTGGGAATGCAAAGGAAGTTGTAGCAATTAAAGACTACTGCCCCAATAACTTCACAACCTTGAAGTTCTCCAAGGGTGATCACCTCTATGTCTTAGATACCTCAGGAGGTGAGTGGTGGTATGCCCACAATACCACAGAGATGGGCTACATCCCATCTTCGTATGTTCAGCCTGTAAACAACCGGAACTCTTCGTTGGCAGACAGTGGAATGATAGACAATCTCCTTGAAATCTCTGACGAGGGAGCCAGGGAACTTGATCTACTTGGAGACTGGACAGACATCAAGTGGAGCTTAGCAAAAAACAACCCTTTCTTGAATAATGTCCAGACTAACCCTTTTATGAATGGGAATTTACAGATAGCTCCTGACAGGACCAAGGAGCATTCTCCCCAATCCACGGTGTTGCTCTTCGATACAGGGCTGCCTACGTTTACAGGGTCCAGTTCTGCCACTAACAGCAGTGTAGGCAACCATCTTGACGAGGTCCCTTCAATGAACGGGTTTGAATTTGAACAGCCAAGCAGGCGGGACAACCCTTTTTTCAGAAGCAAGCGGTCATACAGTTTGTCAGAACTCTCAGTACTACAAGCAAAATCAGAAAATTCAGACTCATCGAACTTCTTCACTGGGTTGAAATCTCCTACTCCTGAGCAATTCCAAAGCAGGGAAGATTTTAGAACTGCATGGTTAAACCATCGGAAGCTGACAAGATCTTGCCATAACTTGGATCTCCTAGGCCAGAACCTTGGTTGGGGTCAGACACAACCTGTGGAGACGAATATAGTTTGCAAGCTTGATAGCTCCGGGGGAGCAGTCCAGCTTCCAGACACTAATATTAATATTCAAGTTCCAGAGGGACATGTCGCCATTGGGGATACTCAACAGATCTCCATGAAAGCTCTGTTGGATCCACCTTTGGAGCTCAACTGTGACAAATGCAGTACCATAAGTCCTGTACTAGAGATTAAGCTAAGCAACATGGAAGTCAGAACTTCGATTGTACTGGAAATGAAAGTGTCAGCAGAAGTTAAGAACGATTCAGTGAGCAAGAGTTTAGTAGGAGTGCAGAGCTTGCGGAGCGACATGAAGGATGGCCCCTATACGCCAGTGCGACTAAGCTATTGCTATGGAGACACAATACAGGTTCAACTGGAGAACCTGGAGCCTTGTATGTATATAGCAGTCGTAGCCCAAGGGCAGAATATTTTGTATCCTTTCACAGTTTGGGATTACATCAGTAAAAAAATCACGGTTGGAGTCTACGGTCCAAAGCATATCCATCCTTCTTTCAAAACGGTGGTTGCCATCTTTGGACATGATTGCGCCCCGAAGACACTCTTGGTGACCGAAGTGACGCGGCAGGTGCACTCCACAGGACCTGTGGCCCTGCAGTTGTGGGGCAAGCACCAGTTCACCCTCGCGAGGCCACAAGACCTAAAGATTTGCATGTTTTCAAACATGACTAATTACGAGGTGAGAGCCAGCGAGCAGGCCAAAATGGTAAGAGGTTTCCAAATGAAGCTCGGGAAAGTCAGCCGCCTCATCTTTCCCATCATGTCACATGACCCCAACGAGCTGTCTGATTTTACATTGCGAATACAAGTCAAGGACGACAAGAATAACCTTCTGACTCAGTTCTGTGTCCAAACGCCGCAGCCGCCTCCAAAAAGTACAGTCAGGACCACTGGACAAAGGAGATTCCTGAAGAAGAATGAGGTGGGGAAAATAATATTGTCTCCTCTTGCAGCCTCCAGCAAATATCCGGTCTTCCAGGATCGGCCAGTGACAAGCTTAAAATATGGGAAGCTGCTAAAAACGGTAGTGCGGCAAAGCAAGAACCATTATCTCTTGGAATATAAGAAAGGGGATGTCATCGGTTTGCTAAGCGAAGAGAAAATCAGACTGAAAGGTCAGCTCTGGACAAAGGAATGGTATATTGGTTACTATCAGGGTAAAGTCGGCCTTGTCCATACCAAAAATGTTTTAGTTGTTGGAAAAACAAAGCCAAATAATTTCTGTGGACCTGAGCTTACCACTAGTATGTTGCTTGATCAGATCTTGAGGCCTTGTAAGTTCCTCACCTACATTTATGCTTCAGTAAGGACTTTGTTGATGGAAAACATTAGCAGCTGGCGCTCCTTTGCAGATGCCTTGGGGTATGGCAACTTGCCACTGACTTTTTTCTGCCGGGCGGAACTGGACAGTGAGCCAGAGTGTGTGGCTTCTGTGCTGGAGAAACTGAAAGAAGACTGTAATAATTCGGACAATAAGGATAGGAAATCTTTTCAGAAGGAACTGATGTCAGTAAGTATTCTGGTTAAAGTTGTATTCTTTAATCTGTGATTTGTTGTCTGATATTGTTTAGTTGGGTTTAGGGTTCAGTGAGACCATCTGTGACAAAAGTGATTCAGGCCGAAGAGACCCAACCAGTATTTCTTGTTGCCAGCGTGGTGTAGTGGTTAAGAGCGGTGGTTTGGAGCGGTGGACTCTGATCTGGAGAACCGGGTTTGATTCCCCACTCCTCCATATGAGCGGCGGAGGCTAATCTGGAGAACTGGATTTGTTTCCCCAGCCCTACACATGAAGCCTGCTAGGTGACCTTAAGCTAGTCACAGTTCTGTCAGCCCCACCTACCTCACAGGGTGCAAGTTGTTGGGAAGGGAAGGTGATTGTAAGCTGGTTTGATTCTTCCTTAAGTGGTACAGAAAGTCAGCATTTAAAACCAACTCTTCTTCCTCTTCTTGCTTCGCAGCACATTGGATTGCTGTCCAATGTATCAATTATTCTTCTTTCACTATTTCTCCCCACCACCACTGTAACCTTTCTGTTCTCTCTACATTATGTTCCAGCCAATGTATCCAATGCAGAAGGATTCCGCACTGCATTGCTTTGCCATTACCAGTATAATAGAAGAAAGAATGCAAAATGAAACAAATGTGATTTCTTACTAGTTTACCATTTCTTTCTCTTTTAGAAATGAGTGGGGCTCATTCGGTTCATTTTCCGTTTCTTTTTTCCTTTTTTGGGGGAGAACTAATGCACTCTCATAAACAGTCTTTCCACATCCAGTGCTTAATTTCATGTCGTTTTCTGGGAACTCCTCAGGGGGACAAAATTGTGTTTTGAAATATACGTCTGCCTGTTCTCAAGGTTCAGTGCTGGGACTCTCCGTTAGATTTTTGCACTGCAAATAGCAATGGTATGAAACTTTGCCAAGGACATGGAGCTGCATGGCACCATCAGTGCACATGGGAGTTTTTTCCTTGTGTCTTACAGCGCGTTCCTGAGATCTAAGGGTGAAAGCCCTTAGGAGGACAGGAAGGCGCCGCGACGGTGTCCGGGCCCACAGTGCCGGCATCCAGGCCACTAATGCTGGCGTTAGTGGCCCGAACGTCAGCGGGAAGGGCCGGATGTGGCAGCTCTGCTCCAGGGTATCCACAGGGCCTTCTGGCGGCATCTGAACGCCGTCAAAGGCTGGCCCAGCATCCCTGGAGACGTTCCCGGGGCGTTACGGCATCCCAGGAGGCGTTCCCAGCGCTTTACGGCATCCCGGGAGCCGTTCCCGGCGTGTTACAGCGCCTTAGGAGGCATTCCCGGCACGTTACAGCGCCGGGCTGGGGGAGGAGCTGCCTTTAGGCGGCCTCCAAAGCCTTTTTGGGCTGGGAATGCCCCTTTTTATTTTTGCCAAGATACACCACGTTTTGGGTGGCGTATCTGAGGGTTGCATGGATTTTTAATGCTGGGAGGAGGCAGCGCAGCCGCGTTGCCTCAAAAGACCGGTGCAGGCATTCCTCTCAGGAATGCGCTGTAAGGGTTTTTATCCCCTCTGGCCCTGTGCCTACCCCAGCAGACCCTTTGTCTCTTCTTGTTTTGAATGAAGTTACGGTGCCTTCTGGCCTCTCAAATTAAATTGTGGAACTCCCTGCCCCAGGATGTGGTGATGGCTACCAACTTGGAAGGCTTTAAGAGGGGAGTGGACATGTTCATGGAGGAGAGGGGTATTCATGGCTACTAGTAAAAATGGATACTAGTCATGATGCAGACCTATTCTCTCCAGGATCAGAGGAGCATGCCTATTATATTAGGTGCTGTGGAACATAGGCAGGACAATGCTGCTGCAGTTGTCTTGTTTGTGGGCTTCCTAGAGGCACCTGGTTGGCCACTGTGTGAACAGACTGCGGGACTTGATGGGCCTTGGTCTGATCCAGCATGGCTTTTCTTATGTTCTCATGGAGCTAGGCACTCCCATAAGCTACGTCTAACTATATAGCCATAGCCAGTTAGATTAATCGGTTTTAGCTGCTCCAATTTATGGAAGAAGATGTGACTCACCTACTGTGTTTGACTTAACAGTGGCTAGTGATTTAAATGGGGTTAAGCGCTGAGGCTGTCTAAAGCTATTATGCATTTATTCAGGTTAACCTTCTTAACCTACTCAACCCTAAATATTTGGTATAAAAAGGGAATGTTTCAGAGCATGTTGGAGGATCCTTCTGCTTGGTTGCAAAACAGGTTAAATATATTCCAGAGTAGAGAAGTGAAGGCCCTCAATTCTCCCCCCAGGTTTTTTTTTTCAATTTTTCCAATAGAAAAATGGGGAGATTTGGGGGAACACTGGGGGAAAAACTCTTGTGATCCCCCCCTTTGGAAATAGTGAAAAGAAGGGCAGGGTTTTACTCAAAATGAGTATTATGGAATTTTTAATGTAAGACCATCTATATATATAAGATTTTCAAGATTTTTTTTCTTTAAATGTAAATAATTTTGGCAGCAATTAATATGTTATAATAGGTTTAATTACAATACATTATTAAAGAGGTCAGCATTTCCAGTGTTATACAGTTTTGTGTAATATCCAGTGTACTGGTAGTCGTACCTATTGTGACAGCATGAGAGTGTTTCTGTCCAAATAATACTTTTGTTTACTTCAGAATTTGTCTTTTTGCCTTCAGTTTAGGTTTTTGCTTACCTCTCAGATAGAAAAAATTAAGATATGTGTGCTATGGTGGCATAGAGTGGGGGAGTTTGCAGTCTCTCATGGTGAGGGTCCCTGCCTCAGTGGTAGACCATCTGCTTTGCATGCAGAAGGCCCCAGGTTCAGTTTCTGGCACCCCAGTCAAAAAGGATCAAATAGGAGGTGATGTGAAAGACCCCTGTCTGAGACCCTGGAGAGTCGCTGCCAGTCTTAGTAGACAATACTGACCTTAATGGGCCAACTTCAGTATAAGGCAGCTTCGTGTGTATATGTGCCTGTGTGCATGCGCATGCAGGTCTCTCCACCCTTTCCTAGCTCGTGGAGCTTAAAGACTCCCTGGCGATCTGGTTGCTGGCAGGTGAACGCCATCTTAGGAGTGGCTAGGCATGGTGAGGACACAATTTGGCGGTGTTAAGAACATAAGAAAGGCCTTGCTGGATCAGGCCAAGGCCCATCAAGTCCAGCAGTCTGTTCACACAGTGGCCAACCTGGTGCCTCTAGGAAGCCACAAGCAAGACGACTGCAGCAGCACCATCCTGCCTGTGTTCCAAAGCACCTAATATAATAGGCATGCTCCTCTGATCCTGGAGAGAATAGGAATGCATCTTGACTAGTAACCCTTTTGACTAGCAGCCATGGATAGCTCTCTCCTCCATGAACATGTCCACTCCCCTCTTCAAGCCTCCCAAGTTGGTAGCCATCACCACATCCTGGAGCAGGGAGTTCCACAGTTTAACTATGCATTGTATGAAGAAATACTTCCTTTTATCTGTTTTGAATCTCTCACCCTCCAGCTTCAGCAGATGACCCCGTGTTCTAGTATTATGCGAGAGGGAGAAAAGCTTCTTCCTGTCCACTCTCTCCATACCATGCATAATTTTATAGACTTCTATCATGTCTCACCTTAACCGCCTTCTTTCCAAGCTAAACATCCCTAAGCATTTTAACCGTTCCTCATAGGGCAGTTGCTCTAGTCCCCTGATCAATTTGGTTGCTCTTTTCTGCACCTTCTCAAGCTCTGCAATATCCTTTTTAAGTTGTGGTGACCAGAAGTTCCAAGCCAGAAGTGGTGTCTGTCACTTCTGGGGGTTGCTGCTGGCCATCCAGAGCTCCCGTGGCAGTCTGAGATTGTCCCTTGCTTTGGTGCTTCTGATGGCCGCGGGAGGAAGTGAATACCCCACATTTTGATCCATACTGAGCAAAAACTTGCTTTGGACCCGTAAGTTGGTGACACCTGATTTAGAGAAGTATAACAGACTGGTCACTTCTTGCTCAGTCTTACTGGCCCACTTGATGGTCCTACTTGCCGCCTCCAGGTCTGAATTTAAGGAAGGTTTCTTTATGTGAGAAATTATGTAAAAGAACCAGAGGTATATGGTCACTGTTGAGATGATTGTCAACCTCAAATGTGTGAAGTTCCAGGAAAGAACAGTGCCCACGACTAACTTGGTCTTTGACTTGTTCTGTTTTCTCCCAGGCCTTGCTGAAAATGGACTGCCAGGGCTTGGTGGTCAGATTAATTCAGGATTTTGTGCTTCTGACTACGGCTGTAGAAGTGGCCCAGCGCTGGAGGGAGCTTGCTGAGAAATTGGCCAAGGTTTCCAAGCAACAGATGGATGCCTATGAAGCCCCCCATCGAGACAAGAATGGTGCTGTGGATAGTGAGGTATGGGGAGGGGTCATGTGATGTGTTCTAGGCTTGCTGTGTGACTGACTCTGCACAATAGGCTGGAAAAAACCCTTTGCTATTGTATTCAGTTGCTGTTTGTATTGCAAACGATGGCAAAGCTTACACTTCTCGTTACGTGGATTCTGTGCCTAGAAAACTCAGCCGAATAGAAATGCATCCGTCCTTAATAGACCTATTCTTCTTCCATGGTTTTGGAGACACTTCAAGTAAATGTACAAATGAGAGGAGCGGATTGCTAAAATCATTAAGGTCGTTTAAGCATGGGAGTTTTACCTGAGGTTCGTTGCTCGCTGGACCCACACTTTCCTGTTGGGAGTCTATGCACCAGCAGTCTGCAAGCTCAAATCAAGTCCCCGCCCCTTTAAACGCTGCTTTGCAATTGGCTTACTTTGTAGAGCTTACTGTGAGAGAAATTCCTCCCCCCCCAACCCAATTGCTGCATAAAGAAAGCATTTTAAGAACAAAAAACAAAAAATGGAGCAATCTGAAAGGAGAGTGGGGGAGAAATCCAAGCCTCGGTTTTAAAAAACTTTTCTTCTGCTCAGAAGGAGCTCCGAGGAAGCAGGAAGCATTTGAATCCCTTCCTCTTTATACCCTGCTTTGGAATTGGCTGTGAGAGAAACCAAGCTTGTGTGTCCCGTGCTTTGTCTTATGCATGGGGATTTCACCGGGCTGAGCTCAGGGGAGAGGGAAGAATCAGGTTAACAGAGGAACAGGAAGACCCAGGATTTCTGAGGGCTGGCAGCGAGGTCATCTCTAATGGACGGAAAACTCATGCATAACTCCAAGGAACAACCGAGACAGACCAGGAACAAATGTGAGTGAAAGTACCCATGCATAAACGACCTAAGACAACTATCTCAGGAGCAGGAAACCCGCTAGGGAGGCTACTGGGCCATTGGATGAAAAGGAACGAAAGGATTGCGTACGGAAGACAGGAAGATGGCAGGCAAACTGAATGAATTCCTTGCGTCTGTTTTCCCTGTGAAAATATGGAGCATGTACCTATGCTGGAGCCACTGTTTTGAGGAAGGGTGTGAAGAATGGGGTCAGATTAAGGTAACGAGATATGAAGACTGCTAGGCAACTTAAAAGTTAATATAAATCTCTGGATCACATGTGCCCAAGAGTTCTTAAGGAACTCAGATGTGGAATTGTTGATCTACTAACCAGTATAAGTAACCTGTTGCTAAAATTGGTCTCTGTACTGGAGGACTAGAAAGTAGCAAATGTTACACCGATTTTTTTTGAAGGGTCAAGAAGGTATTCCACATGTTACAAGATAGTCTAACATCTGTTCCAGGTAAATCTGCGGAAACTGTTATTAAAGTTAGAATTATTAAGCCCATAGAGGAAGAAAGCTTGCTGAGGGAACATCAGGGAAGCCCTGCCTCACCAATGTTTCAGAGTTCTTTGAGCAGGATAACAAGTGTGTGTGTAAGGTGCTCTGGTATATATTATATACTTGGACTTCCAAATAGCCGTTGAGAAAGTCCTTCACCAAATGTTTTTGAGCCAAATGTTTTTGAGTTAATGCTCAGTGGACAGCACTTAATCTGCTTGGATATTACTATTGGTGTGCAATAGTACTATTGGTGTACGCAATATGAAGTGTATCATGCTTGGTGCCTTTTTCTTATTTCTTTGGGGTTCTGCAGTAGAGGTTTTCGGTAAAATGCTGCAGTAAAAAAAAATCAAAGGTAGCTGAGCCTGTTGGGGTATTCCTTATAAGTTCAGTATGACCTGCATCTTTCATACAACCGGACGAAAATAAAAATTCCTTCCTGCTTTCAGGGGGAAGTCTGCAGATAAGTGTATTCCTTATAAGTTCAGTATGTCCTGCTTCTTTTGTACAACCGGACAAAAATAAAAATTCCTTCCTGATGTCAGGCTGCAGATAAGTGTGACAATGAAACAAAAATACCTGGTACACCTGGCTGCTTTTCATCTGGCTTTTTGGCCTGCAAACAACTGCATCAAAGGCTCAAGGGCTCACATGGGCCCAGGTGCTAGAACGAAGCAAGCCGGAATGGAGAAATGGTTCAAAGGAGGCTTTTCCCCTGTGGTCCCCTGTACTGACCTCCCATAGGAAAAGAGATGACGTCTTGTTTTGCATTTATATCGCATCACTGAGAATTGGTTTGCTGCTGGCTCCTGACCCAGTCAAATTGTATGTGTGTGTTTGTGTCAAATGCCATCAAATCGCAGCCGACTTCTGGCGACCCCAGCAAGGGGCTTTCACGGCGAGGGAGAAGCACAGGTGGTTTGCCAATGCCTTCCTCTGCAGCGCCTTCCTTGGAGGTCTCCCTTCCAAGTACCAACCCTACTTAGCTTCCAAAATCTGATGAGATCGAGCTAAACCATGCTGCCTAAACCCAGTCAAATTGTACACCAGGGAGAAGCAGGCAAGATCTCAGATCCTACACCTACCATCATTTGCTGACATTTATTTGTGTGTGTGTGTTTATTTCCTCACATTTATATCCCGTCCTCATTCCTGGCAAGCCAGGCTCAGAGCTGGTCACAACATTTAATATAAAAACATAGATTAAAACATATTTAAAATCACACTTCTCAGCAACAAATCAAACAAGATGGCAACAATAAAATTCAAGAAATAGAGCCACTGAAAAAACCAGGCCAGGCAGTAACCCCCAACCTAAGTTGGGGGGAGAGGACGGGGAGGCCAGCAACGATGGTATTGGAAAAACTTGCGTCTGCCCTCATTCGTAAGCCTGGAGGAACAGCTCTGTTTTACAGGCCCTGCAGAGCTAATTTAGGTCCCGCAGGGCCCAGATGTTATTAGGGAGGCTGTTCTACCAGGCTGGAGCCAGGGCCACAAAAGCCCTGGCCGTTGTTAAGGACAGCCGCACACTCCTTGGGCTGGGGACCACCAGTAAATTGCTATTCATCGAGCGCAGTGCTCTCTGGGGGGCATACCAGGAGAGGTGGTCCCGCAGGTACGAACCTAGAAGAAGAAGAGAAGAAGAGTTGGTCTTTTATATGCCAACTTTCTCTACCACTTAAGGGAGACTCAAACCGGCTTACAATCACCTTCCCTTCCCCTCCCCACAACAGACACCTTGTGAGGTAGGTGGGACTGAGAGCTCTAACAGAGCTGTGACTAGCCCAAGGTCAACCAGCTGGCTTCATGTGTAGGAGTGGAGAAACAAATCCAGTTCACCAGATTAGCCTCCGCCGCTCATGTGGAGGAGTGGGGAATCAAACCCGGTTCTCCAGACCAGACTCCACTACTCCAAACCACCGCTCTTAACCACTACTCCACGCTGGCGCTCCTAGTGCACTGTATACACAGCTTACTAAGGGATCATCAATTCTAATGGCAAGCTGCTCTTGTCTGTTGTAACGTGAGTGTCTTGTCTCTGGCAGGCAATGTGGAAACCCGCCTATGACTTCATGCTAACGTGGAGCAACCAGCTGGGAGACAGCTACCGTGACGTTACTCAGGAGCTCCACACGGGTCTGGATAAAATGAAGAATCCAATCACGAAGCGCTGGAAGCATCTCACAGGGACCCTAATCTTAGTCAACACCTTGGATATACTACGGGCAGCTGCCTTTAGTCCTCAAGAAAGCGAGGACTGGGCCATTTGATGGGGGCCTTGTCCGGACCGGATGCTGTTTAACTCACAGTGTGCGAGAGACTAAAATAGTTCCACAAAAGCCAAAGTTTGGGAGCAGTGGTTTTCAGGGCTTGGAGTGCAAACCTCTTACGTTTTATCTCCCCTTGGCAGGAAGACAACCAAGACTACACTGTTTTCTATGCTCTGTGGTTGGAAACTCTTCTTAATTTGTTAAACTTCTTTTTTTTTTAAAATCGAACTTTTAAAAAATACTTGCAGATCTCTGACTTCTTAAGAGCAGCAGAAAGTCACTTTAGGGAGGAGTCGGCATTCTTACGTGACATGAAGAACGCTTCCATCCCTTTTTAAAATTACCACTTTGAAGATGGTGAGTCATGTCGATACAAAGCACACGGCCAGATGCCCCTGCAAACGTTTGAAATCCTAAGGTGTGGCTCTGACGACTGTTTATAAATCAGTGTGTTTAATCCTACCAGTTCCTGTGATCCCACGAGTGTTATAGCAGTTTCCTAAAATTTGCTTTTATTAATACCTTTTCTTTTGTAAAGCAGAAAACGCACACTTTTCCAGTTAACTGATTTTTGTAACCCAAAAGTTAGCACTGCATCTTAATGTCCCAGCACAAGGTGCGCTCCACTTCTCTCTGCTTCAGATCATGATAAAGAAGCAGAAATTACTTCAGGTTATTGGACTTGGCCCCATCTCCTTTCCCTTTTAATGGAAATGAACCTTAACGGATGCCACTGAAAGTTCAAAAGCAACATTTTCACTTCACTTTGTTCTGAAACAGGAGTGTCTTAGCCAGCTGCAACTCAAAATGGCCCTCTTCAGAAGTTTACATTTTCTGGATATCTAAAAAAAAAAAAATAAGATAGGGGAAATGGATGTTCCATGGTTTGTTTGTTCTGAATTGCGCTAAGGTGAAGGTTTAGGCTTGGTGGTCACTGAGTTGTTAAATCTTTGTCGGAGCCAAACTATGTTAGACTTCAGGTGGGACGTTACATCGTGGAATACGAAACATTTTAATTTTCTGTGTGTTTGGAAATGTCAGGGCGAAGAGGAGGCTAGAACCCCACTTCACTGACTTGTAGTTTTCTATATGGAGGGAAGGGGTTTTTTTGTGGGGAGGGGGGACACTCCATCATCTGAACACCTTACAGTTGGAAATGGTGTAGCCTAGACAGACCCCCATCTGATGAGGAGCCCATTTGATCAATAAAAATGCTTGCTTTGAGGATACAGCCCCCTTGCGCATGAGTAGTTTCAGGTCCTGGACAGTTGCCACGTGTGCCGCATGATGCATAATTAACATGATGGAATTAACATAGCACCACCCTTCTGACTTCATGCACCATTTAAAGTAGGTAGTACCACCTTCAAACTAGTCCTGCGTCCACCTTTCCAGGTCAGAACATTTCATGGTTTTTTGTTTTGTTTATTGTGTTGGGGGGATTTCCCCAAAGAGAACGACTCTCTTCAGACTAAGGCAAATTTATTAAATCTCCTCCCAAACAGTGAGGGTTCTATTAGCATATTGCGTGTGAAAAGTTTTCTTTTTCAAGTCAAGGCTCGCGGGAAGGTATAAGGCTTGCTTCTGTGGCCGCAGTTCTAGAAGTCACCACGCATCTGTTGGGCGTGGTGTGATCAGTGGGACCTGCGAGCTAACTCACGCACAGATGTACTTTGCGTGGGTGGGTCGGTGGGTCCGTCCCTCTTTGTACCTGCCCTGCAACTGACTATTCAACTTCCACCACAGGCATCTGGAAGTGCAATAAAGCGTCCCGTGATGAAATATGCTATCTTGGCCAGAGGCATGCTTCCTGGATCCTGAGATCATTGCATGCAAAGTGACTGAGTGATCAGTGTTCATGAGAGTATCAGCAGATATTTAACATCTTTCCAAAATCATACCAAACCCACTGGTTGACCTCCCTTCTCAGTCACAGCAGTGGCCGTACGTGGAATTTAGATTTGTCTTTTGGGCCAGGCTGACCTTTCCAGCAATTTTCTTAATGCAGTATGACTTTGCAGTCGGCAGTTCCAGAATTTTATGAAATCAGAATCTGGCTTGTTGGAAAGGCACTCCTGTTGTTTCCACGTCTGTCGATTGCTGGAGAGTGCCTGGAATCCTTTTCTTTTTTAGCTAGCTTCCCCCCCCCCCAAAAAAAAAGGCTTTCCAGCCCTCAAGCTGGGCTCTGTCCAATGAAAAGCATCTTAAAGGTTTTGAATTTTGTGGAGGAGGATTTGAAGGAGCTTCTTGAGTAAGTTTTTTCTTATTCCGTTAGCTGTATTTGCATCACATACCATTGGAACAAAGTTTCTGAACCGTTTGTTTTCCTCCTTCCATGCCAAATCTGAATCCACACATCATATACAACAAGAAATTGGGAGAGAAGACATTGTGTGCGTTTTGAAAGTATATAATGCAGGCTGGAGAGCCAGGACTGTTACAGCAGCTTAGACTATATTTTTTTAATTTAAATTTTGGCTATGGGTGTTTCTCTTCCATTAAAGTATTTTGCAGAACTGAAAATGATCCATGAGTGGTCAGTCCACATCTATGTGCATGCCATAACCTGATAGGATATCTTACGTATGGCTCATGTGCAGATCCATGAATTGATCAGAGATTTCAGAACATGTGTGAACGTTCTCGCAGGCTCTTTGTGTGTGGGCCATCCCATTATACCAAGCCAGCCTCGTTCGCCTCATGGATCTTTGATGCCAGTCTTCTGCCTATTAGTTTCTGCTGGGGAGCTTGACGCACAAGTAACCAGGTCTGGTCTGGATTCAGTCACAGAATCTGAACACTGATGAGTGTCACAGCCGGATCACTCAATTAGAAATGCAATTTTAATTAATTTAGGGTTTGGGGTGATCCAGTTCCTGGAACTAGACTGAAAGATTCACAGTGTATAGAGGGGAAGGGTTAGGTTGCCTTGTTTATGCCATTTTTTTTCTAACTACCTCAAGGGTTGCACACCTATTCATGCTTTGGCAAAGCCTAGAGGCTCCCTTAGATGGCTTCTTCCCTTCCGTGGAGACCAGTTGAATCACAGCAGCAGCTTTTCTAGATTAATTAGTGCAATCGCTGCATGATCTGTTTTGTTTGAACTCAAAAGCCGGCTCCTAGGACACAGTTGGAGCTGTGGGAATCTCCTGCCAAATGCCTTTGACTCAAAGTATGCCTTGACAAAGCCTGCTTTGGATTTTACATGAATACACTGTACAGTAGTTGGTTTATTGTGCAATTTTTTAAAATTGTGGAACAATACAATTAAAGCAGATGTTTGAGTATCCCTTTTCAGTCTGATCTGTTTTGTGGGGACTGATTACGTATATTGGCATTTGGGGCAAAGAACCACTTGCCTATGCCTACTGAATTTTCCCCTCACGTTTGATTCATATCTTCAGAGGAACCAAAAAGAAAGTCTTAGTGGTGTGTGGAGATCTTTTATAAGGATTAGAGTTTTGTTTATTAAGAACCCGGACAAAATTAAATAATATAATGGCATGTGTTAACGTTTCAAAGTTGAATTCAGGTAGCTTTGGTTTCAGTAAGACACCTATTTTCACCTGGACCAAAAAAAAAAAGGAGAAAGCCGTGTTGGTCCATAGCAAAATCAAAAACCTTGCAGAAACTTCTGTTAGGGCCAACCAAATTAATAAAACACATTGTGCAAGTTGGTTGTTAGCAGGAAGGCTGGTAGCGTAGGAGAGAGGCATGAAAATCTTCCACCTCCAGTCCTACCATGGTCTTTGGAGAACCTTGTGCACTCTGCTTCGGATGGTTGATTTATTGTTTACATTTGTTTAATTTTTTTATTTTAAACTTTCAATTACAAAAAGAAAGAAAAAACAGAACGTACAGATTTCCTACCTACGTTACACATAACTTATTACCAAATGTGCCTCGCTTTATCCTAAATCGACCAAATAATTTTGTTTCTACCATCTATCATGGAACCTTCTTATTTACTCCAAACAGGCCCTGCCATTCAGCTTACATTTCATTCTCCATTAATGGTTGATTTATTAAGATCCACAATTGAATGCTGGGTCACAGCAAGGGACTTGTTAACTTTTGTTGTGTTGTATTGTGTCGTGTTGCAGGGTAGGCCCTTAATCCGTAATTTAAAATTAACTACTGAATAAACTGAACATAAACTGGATAGAAAAATGAAACTGTGTTGTGCCCGTTGCTCTAAAGCAGTGGTTCCCAACCTTTTTTTGACCAGGGACCACTAGGACTTTTTTGTTTGGTGCAGGGACCCCAAGGTTCAAAATAAAAATTCAGACAATTTGAAAATAAACTTTAATCATAACTGTTAGTTAAACATTAAACTTAGAATAATATTTGAATATATATTTTTATAATAGAGAACTTTTAATTGAAAATATTAATTTATTATGGGTTTATAACTTTGTTTCGCAGACCTTAATTTAGTTCTCGCGGACCCCTGGGGGTCCACGGACCCCTGGTTGGGAACCAGTGCTCTAAAGACTGTTCCTATTCTCTCCAGGATCAGAGGAGCATGCCTATTACATTAGGTGCTGTGGAACACAAGCAGGATGGTGCTGCTGCAGTCGTCTTGTTTGGGGGCTTCCTAGAGGCACCTGGTTGGCCACTGTGTGAACAGACTGCTGGACTTGATGGGCCTTGGTCTGATCCAGCAGGGCCTTTCTTATGTTCTTATGTTCCTAGGGCTCTTTTGATGGAAAACATAAATTATTAACTTTGCTAAAGGTAAGGCTGGTTCTTTTTTTCTGTCACTGTTACCTCATGGGGACTTAACTGCATTTGGGGCATACAGAACTCCTAGACAAAGTCAATGAGATGCTACTTGTGGATTTTGAACCTCTTAAATCGCACGGCAGCTCTGAGATGGGAAGGGAAAGTGTGTGTCAAGACAGTACAAACCCGGATTAAATTGACATCTTGCTCTAGTAAAACTCCGTTCTCCATTTTCTGACATTTTCTTTATTATGGTTTTAAAACAGCAGAGTGGTTCTAAATATAAAACGTATGGTTTCCCAACACTAGATTAACAACAGTAATTACTAATAATGTTGAAAGAGATTTTTTTTTTTGTTCCTGAGTCATAACTTACCAAAAAGACGAATTCATAGCAGTCATAAAAAAATTATGCACAGGGAAATGGAAAGAGTCGTAATCATTCCAGTAACAATTTTATATTTACATTATCAGTGTTCAATAAGCACAAAATGGCAATAGCAGACAGTGCTCCAGTGTGTGAATCTGGACACGTGAAGCTACTATATACCATTGGTCCAAAAAGGTCAGTATTGTCTAGTCAGACTGCTTCATATTCTGTTGGGACCCAAATTGTAACACGACTATAGAAATCTCCTTGGAGTAGCAAGGCGATCTTGCAATCTTACGAAGTGGGTTGCATGGAATATCTACTCTACCCTTCCCTATTTTCTTGAGGGAATACTGGTGTTTTTTTTCAAAAATCCTTGCTAAATATCACCATTATGCCTTTGGGGGACATTTCGAGTGTGCCAAAATCGGCTGCTGTATTAAAATTGCTATATGGGAAAGAGAATTTCCACCTTCTTCCTGGTCTCCAGAAGTTAAAATTTCTAACTAAGAAGTAGTTATACTTTTGACTTTTATGAGCATGAAAAAGTGTGTGTAGAACTTTTGGGGTGGAAGCACACACGCACGCTTGGGGCCCTGTAACAAAATGTAGATTCTGGTGTGGTCTATTTTCATTAGTACTATAATTCTGAGTTGCTTTTGGGATTGTTAGGTTTCAGCGTGCTGCTTAGTTTTTGAGAGGACTATATACAAGTTTTATAAAGGGTAACTCCTTGTCTCAGTGCTGCTTCTAGTCCAGACACAGATTGTTTCTTTGAACTGTTCCATCTACAGTGGCTGCGGGAAGGGAAGCAGACCCACCAAAGTTTTAAGAGCCAAGGGCAAGGGAAAGGAGTACGAATGGAGCCCACCTTTACATTTCCCCGTCTGTTGTGGCTTGCTTGTTTCCGTTGGGCACAATCGGGGTGGGATCGCAGTCGTTTTGTTTATGTGACAAGAGTCACTGTTTTGAAGTGTGCTCCACTCGCTGCTGCAGCCAGAGGAATTTCGAGTGTGAGTGCTTTTACCGGCAGAGTTTATCGCGAGTTCAGCGTGCTTAGTCAGTTGTCCCAAGACACAACCACCAGATGCTGACTACTAGAAAAGTGCTTAGTTTATTTACAGTGCATCAAATCTCCAGCATACACGTCCAATCTCCAGCATACACATTCCAGCATAGCCTCTGGCTTCGCCCTCATTAACTCTCCAACACAGAGCCCTAGAGGCTACACACTTCTATACATAATGTACATCAGATATGCATCAGGCCACCTGCTGCTACACCCACAGCATTGCATCACCTTTCTGGCCATATCTGGTTAAATCCAGTTTACTCTACTGTTGCAGGCCATTACTGCCTCATTGCATCAGCCCAGATCCTCTGGATCTGACAGGTATTGACAGCTCCTTCTGACCAGCTGTCCTGTCACAATATTACAGCATGCTTGTATTTCTGACAATTTTGCTGGTTACTCTTGAGCAGCCCCAACCAGTGTGCTCTCCTTTTAGCTGCCACTGCTATAGGAGCCCCGGCAGTATTGGGGTCAGGGCCTCAGTGGCCGTTTATGTATGGGAGTTTTACTTGAGGTTCGTTGCTCGCTGGACCCACAGTTTCCTGTTGTGAATCTATGCACCAGCAGTCTTCAAGCTCAAATCAGGAAGCATTTGAGTCCCCGCCCCTCAAAATGCTGATTTGTAATTGGCTGTAGTGCTTTCTGAGAGAGAAACATCACCCCCAAGCTTCCACACTTTGCCTTATGCATGGGGATTTCACCCAGATTGATCTCAGAAGAGATCGAAGAATTGGGTCAATAGAGGAACAGGAAGTCACGGGATTTGTGAAGGCTGGCCGCAAGGTCATCGCTAATGGAGGGAAAACTCATGCATAACTCCAAGGAACAACCAAGACAGACCGGGTGCAAACATGAGTGAAAGTACCCATGCATAAACGACCAGTGTCAGCACACTTTGTTAGTCACTTGCTCTTTTGGTTTCCCTCTGGTGCTTGTTCCAGCTGTGTGTCATCAAAATTAGCTGGTAAATTTTGGGATTTGGGCTCCTCCCTTTCCCCCCTCCCACACAGAGTATTTGTGTATGCTGGTTGCTGGACAGCTCTTGAAATGTTGTGAGTGAGGGGAGAGGTCTGGGCAGGTGCAGGCATTGCATTTTTTTATTTTTTGAGACCCTCCCCCATTTTTCTGTATAAGGTTTGGTGTTTTTTTTTGCTTTTTTGCAAACCTAGGGTGTCCCTAGATGTGTAAGCAACTGTTTCTTCTCTGTACTCAAAAAATGTGTTTTCAAACAAATAATACCCCCATGCATCTCCACCGCTACCTCCTGATAGTTTCTCGTCAGGACAGGCCTTACCCTCCCTTCTTGATTTTCCATGTTTGCAGCACCTGTAGGAGAACCAGCTGACTGGCTGCGACTGTGTTCAGGAATCAGGGATAAGACCGTCTTACTTGGACACAGAAAGAGCAATACTCTTCTTTTGTCATATTTAGAACCTAATTAATCCTGCCTCTGTATTCAGTTGCTTGTTGCTGATAGTTGCATTTCCTGCAATTTCATGCAGACATCCAGTATACTTGCCGGATCTCTAGGTGAAATAAATGAAACACGGGAGGTTGCTAAGCAACAGAACATCGGTGTCTGTGGTTTTCACTTGCTTAGTCTTTGGCATATCTGATAGCCATGAATGTGGAAGGGAAGCCACCATGGGGGTTTGTCTAGGCCAGGGGTGTCGAACTCAATTGTTACAAGGGCCAGATATGATATAAAGGTCACTTGGTTGGGCCAGGCCATGCCTCACCAGCCCAGATCGAGAATGAGGGGGGTTGGCTGCCTTGGCTAGCTTGCGGGCCGGATAAGAGCTCTCAAGGGGCCAGATCCAGCCCCCAGGCCTTATGTTTGACACCCCTGGTCTAGGCTGTACCCGTGCTCCTACCATGCCACCTTGGGCCTGCATTTCTTCTGTCTGCTTTCCAGAAAAAATCTTTCGGTATGTGTTGGCTCCTATTCCTCATTCATTCATTTTTTAAATATAAATTTTATTGGTTTTTATAATAGAAATTTTCCATAACAATCAAGAAGATATAAACATTACACAGAAAAAGAAAAAAAGGGAAATTTCTCAGACTTCCCCACCACCTCTATCCGCTTCTTAAGAAAGTATTGTTATCCCAACGTGATATGTTCTGATCTTAATTGTTCTTAAACCCATTTAAAATTCATTTAACTTTCATATAACATACTCTATTAATATAAATGGTTATAGCTCTTAATATTAAAAGTGTCATCTAGATCAGATTGAAAATCATTCATTCATTTTTAATCGTAGAGTCATTGGAGCTAGAAGGCACCAAGTATTACCATCTGACTTAACCTCCCTTCAGCATTTCCATCCAGATCCACCACTACAAATCCACATGCCAGTGTTTTTTGCAGCACAGCAAAATTAAATAACTACAGATGACTCGTGCAAATGAGCCAAATTGCATAGCACAGGCTTAACTTCAGATTTGGTCTAATGGTCATCAGAGGTAACAGGCAGTTTGCCTCCAAGAGTGGATTATACCTGCTTATCATCTAGAAGGTCCAGTTTCATCGATTACGTGCATATTTAATCTGTCTCTGGACTTTGTATACCACCATCAATTCTTTCTCATGCTCTTGTGAGAGCCAGCGTGGTGTAGTGGTTAAGAGCGGTGGAGTCTGATCTGGAGAACCGGGTTTGATTCCCTACTCCTACACATGAAGCCAGCTGGGTGACCTTGGGCTAGTCACACTCTCTCAGACTCACCTACCTCACAGGGTGACTGTTGTGGGGAAGGAAAGGGAAAGTGATTGTAAGCCAGAGGTCGGGCTAGTCTGGGCTATACGGTAGAAGACAGAGCCAAGATGCAGGATGATCTTGACAGACTGGAGAAATGGGCTAGAACTAATAAAATGCACTTCAACAAAGACAAATGTAAAGTTCTGCATTTAGGTAGGAAAAATCAAATGCATAATTATAGGATGGGGGAGACTTGTTTGAGCAGTGGTGTGTGTGAAAAGGATCTTGGGGTCTTAGTAGACCAAACACCGAACATGAGTCAGCAGTGTGATGCTGTAACTAAAAAGGCAAACGCAGTCTTGGGCTACATCAACAGAAGTATAGTGTACAGATCATGCGAAGTGATGGTATCGCTTAACTCTGCTCTGGTTAGACCTCAACTAGAGTACTGTGTTCAGTTTTGGGCACCACAATTTAAGAAAGATGTAGACAAGCTGGAACGTGTCCAGAGAAGGGCAACAAAGATGGTGAGGGGTCTGGAGACCAAGTCCTATTAGGAAAGGTTGAAGGAGCTGGATATGTTTAGCCTGAAGAGGAGAAGACTGAGAGGGGATATGATAACCATGTTCAAGTACTTGAAGGGCTGTCATAGAGAGGAGGGTGCCGAGTTGTTTTCTGTTGCTCAAGAAGGTCAGACCAGAACCAACGGGTTGAAATTAAATCAAAAGAGTTTCCGTCTAGACATTAGGAAGAATTTTCTAACAGTCAGAGCGGTTCCTCAGTGGAACAGGCTTCCCCGGGAGGTGTTAAGCTCTCCTTCCCTGGAGGTTTTTAAGAAGAGGTTAGATGGCCATCTGTCAGCAATGCTGATTCTGTGACCTTAGGCAGATGATGAGAGGGAGGGCAACTTGGCCATCTTCTGGTCACTAGGGGTGTGGAGGGGGGAGGTAGTTGTGAATTTCCTGCATTGTGCAGGGGGTTGGACTTGATGGCCCTGGTGGTCCCTTCCAACTCTATGATTCTATGATTCTAGGTCAGAGTACTATACATTAATCTTCTTTGTACAAGAGTCCACATAGTTCCTTAGTGTCACGCTTACTAACCCTTAACACCTTTAAACAACCAAACCAGCAATGAAGGTAGAATGCCAGCAGGTGGGGTCTATCCAGTGTTTTGCAAAGAGGGCCGTATGTATGAATATCTGCCTGCAGCGAAGAAGTTGTGTGTGGGGTTGCCAGTTCCCTCTTTACCACCGGTGGGAGGTTTTTGGGGTGGAGCCTGAGGAGGGCGGGGTTTGGGGATGGGAGGGACTTCAATGCCACAGAGTCCAATTGCCAAAGAAGCCATTTTCTCCAGGCGAACTGATATATATCGGCTAGAGATCAGATGTAATAGCAGGAGATCCCACTAGTGCCAGGAGATCTGCAGCTAGTTATTAATGAACAACAGCACGAGGCTCAGTTTAAAGATCAATTATACAATCATTTACTAATAATATCTATCACAAATTTCTGCAATGCTTAACATAACAAAGAAAGAATATCAATTTCTCAAAGGAACAAACCCGTAGCGGAAATAGTCCTTTCAAATGCTAACATAAGCAGAAGCCGTTTCAAAGAAGTGGTGAAACGTAGTGATGCAAGAGGGGAAAAAACTTCCTTGCGGTTCCACTGTTCAAAAGTCGGAAAAGTGCCCCACCGGAGCACTCGGCGCTTCCAATGAGAAAAATATGTGGACATGCACCTCTAGATTGGTGTGCGTTTCGCAAAAACGCTTCATCAGTTGGTCTACAAAATCCTTGTCATTGCGAATTGCTACAATATAACAAACTCCCGCGGGTAAATGTACCTCAAAACAGTGTGGTCAGTAGACCCCAAAGGTTCTCCTACCTTCCTGAAAGTACCTGGAGGTTGGCAACCCTAGTTGTGCATGTGTGATCATAGGTGGACTGGAGCAGTGGTTTCTCAGGGAACAGATTTGTTCCTTGAGGCTAGGGTTGATGTCCTGGAGAAGCTGAGATGTGGGTATGTTCCATGGGGTGGGCGAGGGTCTGTGCTTTGGTGAATCTTTAATATAATAAATGGAGGTATCCATCAAACTGGTATCACCTCAGTACGTTTCTTATTCGCCTGCCTCCCTCTATCAGTGCCTTTGGCCAGCGGGTGAAAACCTTTTTGTAACATTTGGCATACCCCTAATAACAGTTACTGGCCTCCTGCTTGGTTCTGGTGCTGTCTGTTTGTGTTTTTATTGAACTATTTTGTAATTTTAAACGTTGTTTTTAATTGTTCCAGTATTTTAATATTTTCATGTTGAGGACCCTGATCGGGTGGAACAGTGGCATAAAAACATTTTAAATAAAAAATAAATAAATCATCAGCCCTTCTGGTCTACCATTGAACTAATTTTCCTCTCGGACGTCCAGGGAAAAGCGTACAGAGTTTTGACCATCGAGGCTTGACCATGATGAGGGATGCCAGTTTTTGTGTTCTGCATGGCCAGAAGTGATTCTCAGTTTTTACCAGTGTGTAACTACAGTTCCTTCCCCTCCCATATCTTTTTTGGCAAGAAATAGGACATCCTCTGTTTCAAAAAAATGTACAGAATGTTCCTATTTCCTGAGGAATGCTGAGGGGGCAGATGGAATCCAGGTTGCGATAGGTGTATATAATCTTTTCTTCAATAGAAGTACAAAAATCCTCTCGAGCGCCCGAGGTTATCTTGCCAGCCTAATTAATTAGAAAAAGAAGGCTCTGTGCTGTATAGTATGAAGAAGACAAAAACAGCACAAATTTCCAATGCAATTAAATATATTAAGTGCAAAAAGGTGTACAGTGAAAACACATACAACAAACAATACACAAAATACAAAGGATCAAAAAGATAAGGTAAGTACTGAATGTTGTTGCTTATCAATGACTTGACAATTTCTTTTACAGAGTTCAAATTTCCGGGTAAGGGCAATTGTCCAAACGTTTTGAGGCCATATGAACAACTAGAACAGCTGGAAAAGATGAAGATGGACGTGTTGTCTAGATCGTTATTCACGTTTCGCCAAGGCTTCATCAGCGGATCAATTTCTCAATAAGGATTCTATACAAATATATGACCATAATAGGTGCAATTCCAACTGCCCACAGGCTTAATGATGAATCAATGTAAAGATGTAACAAAACAAGCACCCACACAAATACTGCCAAACCTAGTTTGGGCCTCAACAGGATCAGAGCTATTTATATAACCCAATCCCACAACAACAAATGTGGAGGAGGCAAAAGAAGTTCCCTTATACCAGCCAATCGGGGACCCCCAAAATTGCTGCGTGGCCCTGAAGCAACTAGCTAATCCCACATTTTTACCACAGAGAGGGAAGTGTGAGGATCCCGCAGCAAAAATGCTCACACAGTGAGGGACCAGCTTTAAGTAGTTTCTGACCTCACCCCTCACATAGGCAGCCTTTCCTCCTCCTTTCAGCCTCACCTACCTCACAAAGGCCATTTATGCACAGGAGGTTTTGCCTTGGATTTGCCTCTCTTTAGATGCACATTTCCCCCATCCAAGTTTTCAAAACTCAACAATAAGCCCCCATGCAGAGTTTTGAGAATTTTGAATGGGGAAAATGTGCATCTAGAGCAGCAAATCCAAGGCAAAACCTCCGAGGCATAAATGGAGTGTCTGTTGTGGGGAAAGGAAGGGAAGGTGATTGTAAGCCAGTTTGATTCTCCCTTAAATGGTAGAGAAAGTCGGCATATAAAAAAACGACTCCTCCTCCTTCTTCTTCCTGTAGTCAACAATTTGTTTCCTGGCAACAGCTGGGACACATGATAAACATCTGTCATCTGCAAGCTGCTATTACTGAGGCAACAAAGACACCTCTTGTCGGGTCTTAAAAAGAACAGAAAGGTGGGAGGGAATCGGAGCTGTCCAGAATCAGATACTGAGATTAACAAATCCAATCCAAAGGGATTAGAGCAGCCCAAAGTGATTGTACAACCAGCGTCTAGCTGCAAAAACATAATGTGTGCAGGATATTGAATCTCAGATATCAGTATAAGAGAGGGGTTCTGGTTCCACTAGACGTCATCGAAATGTGACTTGTTTGCAAATGTCAGCTTTGGTGCAACCCACATACAATTTCTTTATTTTTATTTATTTACATTATTTACAGCCTGCCTTTCTCACTGAGACTCAAAATGGATTACACCATGTAAACCAATGCAATCAATAGGACAATATATCTAATCAATCAAGTTTTATTTCAATACAATATCAGCTCTGAATAAAAATCAAAGTTAGGTTAAAATAATAAAAAGTTGATGATTCTGGGAAGGATGATTTGAAGAAGAAGAGGAAAGATCTTCTATAGGGAAAGGTTTTCAATTAGCCATTTACGAATCCCACTAGACCGGAGGCACAATATATCTAATAAGCAATATAATAGGACTAGGAATTGTGGAAATCTGAAACTGAGCTGTTGTCTGAACAAAGCATATTAAACAGGACATGTCAAACAATTCAGAGCATGGTATTACGTCAGTAGAAATAGTTCCTTTTCATGGACCAACCAGTGGTGATGTCGCCCTATTTCCTATCTCCAGGTATTTCCCAACCCGTAACTGGCAACCCTATTCTTGACAGACAGCAGTTGGGAGTGGTGCAGCCACCACAAAGAAAATAAAAGGCTATTACAAATTAAAATTGGGAAAATGCGCCCATTGTTAAAAGTGAGGCTATGCCACCAAAATACCTGGTGTAGCAATGCTGCAGCTTGAGTAGGTGTTCCCAGGGAAACGGGTTCGGAAACTGCCTAAAGGCAGCTCTGCCCCCAAGAATGCCCCAAAAATGCCTCCCAGGATGCAGGCACAGGGACTTGTGCCACTGGAACACTGCCAGGAGGCAATGCCCAAGCCCCGCTGCATGGCATGCCAGGGCTGGCATGGATGCCACCCATGATGACATAAGTGTCCCTTGTGTGTGTGTGTTGTGCCGTCAAGTCGCTTCTGACTCATGGCGACCCTATGAATCAATGTCCTCCAAAATGTCCTATCTTTGACAGCCTTGCTTAGGTCTTGCAAACTGAGGGCTGTGGCTTCCTTTATTGAGTCTCTTGTTGGGTCTTCCTCTTTTCCAGCTGCCCTCAACTTTTCCTGTCATGATTGTCTTCTCCAGTGACTCTTGTCTTCTCATAATGTGACCAAAATACGATAGCCTCAGTTTAGTCATTTTAGCTTCTAGGGTCAGCTCAGGCTTGATTTGATCTATAATCCACTGATTTGTTTTTTTGGCCGTCCATGGTATCCGTATTTCCTCCAACACCACATTTTAAAAGAATCTACTTTCTTCCTATCAGCTTTCTTCAATGTCCAGCTTTCACACCCGTACGTAGTAATAGGGAATACGATGGCATGAATTAACTTGATCTTGGTTGCCAGTGACACATCCTTACACTTAAGAATCGTGGGCACTTATGCCTGTTGGAGTGAGAGCGACTCAGCATGCCTTGACATTGGGGGGTGCTAATTTACTCTAAGTTTGTTGTCTCTTAAGTTTGTTGTCTCTTTAATGGGATGTTCCTGTTTTGGCTGAACTTGGGGGCTACTCTCTAAGTCCTCCTCCCTCTTAGTAGCCATTTTTTGTCTGTCTCTCTCTTCCCACATGGTCTGCAAAGGAGGCAGACGTTTCTACAGGTCTCTCCTGCATAAACCATAAAATCATACTTGCACTCACATGACGCTGGATTAGCTAGCCACTTGTATAGGGACATGTATTCTTTAGATGAGGCTTTCTATCTTTTATCAACTGCAACAAGAATGTTAACAAACACAACCTGAATAAATGAAAGTTCTACTTTTTTGCAATTTACTTCTTGGGAAGACTAAATTTATTGCGCTCAGTATCTCGCTTCCATGACTGGGCAAACTCTGCTATATTAACCAAATATAAAACCCAGTAATGCCGGCATGGGGTCACACCGCTCCTAAGGAGCTTTGCCTCCCCCCCTTCAGGATTGTGCGCAATTTTGTGTAAGTCCTGCTGAATAGCAGGAACCTCACAGATATGTTGCAACTATTGTTGGGCCTGAATTTATAAGGGGATATTTCAGAAAATTTGAAAATATTTAGACAAAGTTTGTAACTCTACTTCGCAGCTGTAGCAGCAGAAGATAAAAGTGATAAAATCAGATCCTCAATTTTCTGTATATTGCCGGGGAGGAGGATTTGGATGTTTATAATAATTCTGGGTTTGCAGAAGATGAAAGAATGAAACTAAATAACAGACATCGCTAAAGAATATTGCGTGCCTAGGAGGAATGGCACTTTGGAAGGAAAATGTTTGCATGCATGCAAAAAGCAGGTCAAAGGATGGACCACCATGTTACAGAATTAAGAAGGCTTAGTAAACACTGTGGCTCTGGTGAACTGAAAATCTCTGATAAGGGACAGAGTTGACTGTGGAATCAGAGATTATCTCCTCAGAGAACAGCTGTTATATGAGGGAGATTTACCCCAAGACAAAAGCCAAAGACATGGATTCATCTGAAGGTGCTGTCCATCTCCTTAACTTAAAGGAGCAAAGTGCAAGGTGGGCATCTTCAAAAACAAAAATAGCTTTCTCATAGCAATTGTGTGTGTGTGTGTGTGTGTGTGTGTGTGTGTGTGTAAAGTGCCGCCAAGTCGCAGCCGAGATATGGCGACCCCTTTTGGGGTTTTCATGGCAAGAGACTAACAGAGAGGTGGTTTGCCAGTGCCTTCCTCTGCCCAGCAACCCTGGTATCCCTTGGTGGTCTCCCAGCCAAATACTAACCAGGGCTTACCCTGTTTAGCTTCTGAGATCTGACGAAATCAGGCTAGCCTGGGCCATCCAAGTCAGGGCTCACTAGCAATTACTTGGGTGAAAATGGAAAAGAGGCAAGGATGCAAAACTTGTGGAATGCATCATGATCCTAAATAGCGCAAGGCATTTTAAAAGCCTTGTGTTAACTGTGGGAAGCACAATCATTTTACAATATGCTGCTTGGTCACAGCACACACACAAAAGTATCAATAGGGTTGCCAGGTCCCTCTTTGCCACCGGCGGGAGGTTTTGGGGTGGAGCCTGAGGAGGGCGGGGTTTGGGGAGGGCTGGACTTCGATGCCATAGAGTTCAATTGCCAAAGCAGCCATTTTCTCCAGGTGAACTGATCTCTATCGGCTGGAGATCAGTTGTAATAGCAGAAGATCTCCAGCTACTACCTGGAGGTTGGCAACCCTAAGTATCAAGTACACGCAGTTGAAGATACTTTGGATCAGGAGCTTTATGTTGACATAGCAGAAGCAAGAAAAACCGATTGCAGGGATTAGATTCTGCTAGTGGAGATGAATGAGAGTTATCACATTTAATCTGGACACCTGGGCTCAAGTTAAAGTGTTATCTGAACAGGATTATAAAGGTTATCAGTAAGGCCAGAACTGGGATCAACAAAAACAAAAGGTGCGGGTTACTCTGGAACATATGTCCTGGTATTGGGAAGCTGCATTGCTAGTGCCAAATACAAAAATGTTGTGCATAAGTTCTTGTTCATTATTGTACACCCAAGAATGTGACACCTATACAAGGCTTAGAAGCTTATGAAAAATGAAATCTGGCTACATGTGTATTTGCATTACAGTTCTAACCAAGGGAACGAGGCACTCACACAAGCATAACCAGGATTTGTTTACAGGGCTGGGGCTGGGCTGTTGCCAGTTCAGCGCTCTATTCAGATAAAGAAGGTATTACCTCCTTTTTGCACACCTGTGCAGGGAAGTGCTGTTTGAGCTCTGGGAGAAATTGAAATCTGAGCTCACAGAGATTGATGACTTGTATGCAAATTGTTTTTAAAAAAATCAAAGAACAGACTGGATAAACTCTTCAGTGCTTGTGGAGCAGCATAATGGCCTGTTACATATATCTTTGGATTCAAGAAGTCTCAATATGGCAATCAAAAGAGAGGACTTCAAATGGCCAACCGAAGAGGAGGAAATGGCCCAGTTTGCAAATGCACAACAGTTTAGAACATTGAATTCTTCAGGATTTTGTAGGGATGCCAGCCTCCAGGTGAGATCTGGTGTTCCCCCAGAATTACAGCTCATCTCCATACTACATAGATCAGTTCCCCTGGAGAAAATGGATGCTTTGGAGGGTGGACTCTATGGCACTCTATCCTGCTGAGGTCCTTGTCCTCCCCAGGCTCCTTCCCCAAATTTCCAGGAGTTGTTTCCCAACCTGGATTTTGGCAGTTGAAGTCAACAAAGATGTCTCAAACTGTAGGTTTATTACTCCAGTTGGATGGTCTAGATCAGTGGTTCCCAAACTTTTGGGCCACCGCCCCCCTGGTTCCACAAACTCAACCCCAGTGCCCCCAACCCTATCCTATAAAAAGCATTATTCAAAATAGGGGTTTTCATGACTCAGTAAAGAAGATAACAATAACATTTCCAAACAGTAACAATTGCACGTCTATTCAAAATAAAATTAAAATGTTTTAGTTGACATTTATTCAACAAAACTGATGAACTTGATCCAGTGGTACCAGCTCTTCAATGACTGGGGGAAAATTCTGATAGTTTCCACTAAATTTGCCAGCATGGTGCCATAGCCTGATCTATTGTAAATTAGTGAACAACACAGTTGAAGGGACCCACCTCTAGCGCCCCCTGCTGCCCTCTTGCCTTTTAGTGCCCCCCTAGGTAATCCCACCCACCCCCAGGGGGTGGTACTGCCCACTTTGGGAACCACTGGTCTAGATTTATATGCCTTACCATTTGGCATTGCATCTACCCTAGAAGTCTGTCTTAAAACCTTAACTTGCTACAGAGCCCATCTGTGGAGTGGAAACACCAATCAATGATATTCTAGTTTGGTGTACAATTAAAAAGAACCCTGACTGATGACTTTGGGAAGTCCTGGATGCCACAAGAGACGCAAACTTAAAAATGAATGGACAGAAATTAGTTTTGGTGTAAGAGAACTGACATTTGTAGGAGACGTAATTTCTGCTGAAAGCCCGAAACCAGATAAAATTAAAATGGTGGCTATAGACTTGATGTAACAGTCAAACAGCATGTTGAATATAGTTTGATCCAAAGTCTTATGTGATCCACCCTGCCAATGGAAATACATTGCATTGTAGCCAATTGCGACATGAGAGCTATCCCAGGCTGTTCCACAGAGATCTCAACAGGCAGTTTCAGCTAAGAAGAGTAGTAGTAGTAGGTTTTTATATGCCAACTTTCTCTACCACTTAAGGCAGAATCAAACCAGCTTACAATCACCTTCCCTTCCCCTCCCACAACAGACACCCTGTGAGGGAGGTGGGGCTGAGAGAGTGTGACTAGCCCAAGGTCACCCAGCTGGCTTCATGTGGAGGAGCAGGGAAACAAACCCAGTTCACCAGATTAGCCTCCGCTGCTCATGTGGAGGAGTGGGAAATCAAACCCGGTTCTCCAGATCAGAGTCCACCTCTCCAAACCACTGCTCTTAACCACTACACCCCGCTGGCTCTACAACTAGTTCTGCAAGATCCTGTCCCAGTGTAAGACTAACAGTGCAATCCTAAAGAGAGTTACTCCAGTCTAAGCCCATTCATTTCAATGGAATTACTCTGCATAGTATTGCACTGTTAGTGGAGTATTGCAACGGAGACCCTGTTCACCCTCCCTTCTAATTCAGAATGGTTAGATATGTCTTGCAACACAGCCAAGGTCTCATGATGATTCTGGAAAATAACTTCAGCAGGTTTGGTATGCTTTTATTAATTATATGAATGCTCATAATATGGACATACATTCTTAGAAATGGCTCATAGATGATACTGAATTATTTTTGTTGATCACAGCTGCAGTGTATCAGGCCAAAGGTGTTTCCAGCACACAAAATCCAGGCTCGGATACAACTGATCTAGCCCATCCTCCCCCACTTAAGGAAAAAAGGACTACTCGTTATCATTTGAGATTTATTTGCAGACTATCTGTTGCAAAGACTAGTGGAGTTTACCGCATTGGTCCATTTGGATTTATACAGCAGCTGAACAGTGCTTATCAACACAATTTTCACATTAAAACATGTTCGGTTTGATAGCATGGCAAATACTGTTCAAGAAATTATTTATTTGAATAATAATTGTGCTTGTGCCTAGCCAAGATGCTGCCAGCCTAATCAAAAGTTGTGCCTTGGTGGTTGGGGTGTTCATGCCACTAACAACCCAAGGATTTATGAGAACAAGGATAATTTATGTGAAGAGCTTTGAACAACCCAAGGCAATGTTTCAATATATTATTTTTATCAGTTTTCATCCAATCGTCACAGATTGCTTTTGGTAAACAGGCATTCAAAAATGAGAGTCCTGGTACAGAATGAATAACAGCCTGATAAAAATAAATTCATAGTACTCTTTTTCTTGAAGAAGAGAATACAAATCCATCATAGCAACGGCAAAGGTAAAGGGGAAAGAAAGACCTGTTCTAACTCCATTAATACTTGTAATCTGTAAACCACAACCTTAAATTACACTAATTATCTTCCACAGGCTTTTCAGTTTGACACAATTTATTAAATTAATATGTTTCGAAGAACCACAAATGCTAACCCGCTGTTTCAAAGGGATGATGCATCTTTGGTAGGGTTCCAACCTCCAGGTAGTGGCTGGAGACCTCCTGTATTACAACTGATCTCTAAGTGATAGAAATCAGTTCCCCTGGAGAAAATGGCCACTTTGGCAATTGGACTCTATGGCATTGAAGTCCCTCCCTCTCCAAACCCCACCCTCCTCAGACTCCACCCCCAAAATCTCCAGGTATTTCCCAACCCGGTGCTGGCAACCCTAATCTTTGGAGGCATTTACACTTTGAAAATGCTTCTTCTTGGTTAATCTAGTTTGTCAATATTACTAGTTTGAGAATTAGTAGCTCCCATTCCTACATATGCACTGAAATAACTTGTTTAATAAGTAATGCAGATCATTTATCCCCTCTTATATCTATGAACTGCAGGAGTCTGGAGCCTTGAAATTTACAGATCCATTGGAAATCCAAGTTGGTAATATTCATTGTTTCATTGGTCAAAATGCTTGTATGCATATGTAAGTAGTGGGGGTGACCCATGCAAGTCCCTGTACTTTAAAAAAAAGGAGGGAATTGGCCCCCCAGAATTCTGAGATCAATAAGGGGTGCCTTAGAATCAATAAGGACAAAGCTTATTCCCTTCATCTCTTCCCAACCCCCTCTTTTACTGGGATTTTGATTTGCTTTTCTTGCTCAATCTTCCTTTTTTGCAGAAACACTTCCTAAAGCAGAAAAGACAGCACTTCAGTGAGATGAAGAGCACAAGGAGGACCACGGCCAAGAGAAAGGCAATAACATCAAGGGAATGGTACTGGATCCAGTTGAGGTCGTGGGCTGCTGGCCGCAGATGAGGAGCACCCTTATGCTTCATCACAAATTCCACCCAATGTACAGCCAGGTCGAGCGGGTGGATGGGCCTGTCCAGGTGGAGGGCTGAAAGACGCATGATATTCTCTTTGTACCTAAAAGCATTGTGAAAGATAATGGGATACTCAGAACCTCTTTATGTACATTGATCAGCGGTGCTGCTTTCGGAACATTTCTGAAATAAACAGGAATCCTGTAGAATTTTTTTTTTTAATTCTGCATAACACTTCATCAGATATCCAGATTAGCAAGAACACTTACCAGGGAGTAAACCTCATTGATGAAATAGCCCTTATCCCTGGGAATACTAGGCGGCAGACACTGTCACTGTTGCGGGTCTGGGTTTTTGCTTTTGCTTTTTGCGTTTGCTCATTATTTGTATACTGTAATACGTTTTGCAATTTATTTGATCCTTTGTTGTTACTACTATTTTGTAAAATTTTGGAGTAGCTACAAGTTATTAGATAAACGCCTTGCAACCTATGGTGCTGTGCACATTTTTTTCTGTCTTCTATCAGAGGTTCCCCCTTCTTTTTTTTCTCCCCCCCCTTATCCCTGGGAAAACACAGGTTTTTAATGTCTTACACTCATTAACATAGGCCTTTTATGCATGGCTATTTCCCTCGTTGTCACCCTTCCGATGACTTTGGGTCTTTGTGTTGATTATGCATGCAGTTTCCGACCGCCAGAGGTCACCTCGCTCTCCCCCTGCATTTCCCTGTGTTTTGCCTGCATTTTTAGAGATCTGTTTTATCTCGAATTTGAAAACGTGGGCAAAACGCGGGGAAACACAGGGGAGAGCGAGGGGACCTCTGACGGTTAGAAATGGCATGCATAATCAACACAAAGACCCGAAGCCATTGGAGGGGTGACCATGAGGGAAACAGCCATGCATAAAAGGCCATAGTTTTTGCTGTATCAAATGTGTTACGGGGAGAAGTGAGCTACTTAGTTTCCTTTTGGGACCTTTAATGACTTTCACCCTCTTGTGGCATGCTTGTGTGTTTCCAAACATTTTTCAGTCTTAGCAAAGCATTCTTTTGCACAGAAATATAAGTACTACAAGGTGGGATCACACTTTCAAAGACTTGAACTCCCTCAGTTGTTTAACTGGAAAAGGATTTCTTTTGATATCCCTCTTTAAGTTTGAATTAAATGAAAGTTACATTTGCAGTAATGGGATTTTTTTTATCAGGGGAGGGGGATTTAAAAGCTGCAAGCAAGGGAAGGAAGGGAAACTTTTATTTTATTTATTTATTTAAACATTTATATCCTGCCTTTTTGGGAGGGCAGGCAGCATGGTACAGCCCGATCTCGGAAGCTAAGCAGGGTCAGCCCTGGTTAGTATTTGGATGGGAGACCACCAAAGAAGACCAGGGTTGCTGGGCAGAGGAAAGCACTGGCAAACCACCTCTGCCTTTAAAACTTCATAAGGGGTTAGACAAAATGTAAAACCTAGTTCAGGATGAAATGAGATAAGCAGACAGAATAGGAAGTTTCAGAGGTACCACTGCTGTAATTAACATTTTAAAGTGCTGGGACGTACAAGATATTAGCACCTTTGGTGGGTGAGAAATGACAGAGCCCTGTTAAGATGTGGCTGAGACATAGTGTTAAATTTCTTGGTGAATGTGAACTCAGCAATTACCCTTTGCATCCCCTCCCTTTGAAGTTCTTTTGTAGGAGAATAGTGACTTAAAGTTTCTATTTTTAGTGTCAGATTTGTGTCCATTTATTATTTTGTGCAGGGACTGACCTCTTTGTACAGTGCGGAGAATAGAAGGGCAGTCCTGACACATGGGCCAAATGATTATTAAATTCTGCCATGATTCCGAGCCTCATTTGTCCCATCAAATACAAATTAAAGGTATAAGGCTGTAACTTACAAGTAGTTGGTATAGGTACACCAGAGGATGAACAAGTGGCTGAATCCAAAACCCCACAACACATACCTTTTATTAGGACCAAACTAAATGCGCCTAATATTTGGTTAGTCCTAATAAAAGGTATCATGTGGATTGTGTTTTGGGTTTCTGGATTTTTCTTTTGGACCTGCACAGCTGACAAGAAGAAGATGAGCCCAAGATGGTAGAACTGATGAAGAATCTTATTTGTAAGTACGGTACCTCATTGCTTATTAATACATTCCAGATTTTTAAAATGTATTAAAATTTAGCATAGGAATTTCTATGCACATTTAGTGACATACAGCTATTGGGAAGATATACTTCAAACTAGCAGCATAATTATTGGATATCTTTTAACCCATCCATTTTGCTTGGACTCGTTAAAGATTATATTTTAAAAGGAATACTACTATTTAGTTGTCATTTGCTGATCTCAGCTACTATTTTGCTCACACTATTTGAATGCAAGATCAAATTCCAGTTTTTGACATCTGAAAACATAAACTAAGGAATGTTATGCTGATGAGTAAGCGAATGCCCACGTGTTTGGAAAGGAAAACTGGATGTTATCAAAGAACTTACAGAGAAAGGGCTTCCCTTCATTTTGTTTCTGAATTAGGCCTATACCCAATGAAAATACAAGACATGCAGTTCTTTCCTTGATTGAATTAGGTTAATGTGAATAATTCTGCCTACCAATTACTGTGTACAGAATACACATCAACCAGTCTGCCAAGGAATTTATGCATGTGTGCCAGGAATGAAGCCCCCATATGTTGCAGAACAATCTGTAGCATGTTCTAGGCCAAAAAAATTACATGGACCATGGACATTGCATGACCTGAAGGTGCCTTCAAAAACACATTGAAAAAATTCTTCTTTATAGGGTTGCCAACTATCTGGTGAAAAAAATGTCCTATCCCTTTAATAGAGGCTTAATGGTTGGAAACGGGCAGGTGAAACTTTTCATCCCATGATAAATATAATCCTATTAAGCCTCTATTAAAGTGACAGGATGCTCCCCCCCCCCCCTCACAAATTGTTGGCAACTCTACTTCTACACCTAAACGTTTATGGGAAAGGTCCCTAGTATCAGGTATACTGATATCAGGTTTTGAAGAACACTTGGATGCTACTAATATTGATCTCATGAACATCGCTTTGATTAACTTCTGATGAACCCTGAATTTTTCCAGAGCACAGTTTGCAAATGACTGGTGTCAGGGATCATGTGTTCAATTGGAGAACCAAAGCAGCAGTAACAAAGGCTTTACTGAAAGAAATGTTGAATGTTTGCCTTTTACCTGAAACCGTGCACTTTTTAATTTCCACAGCCATATATTTCTGAATGATTAGTACTTGCCAATGGAAGGGGCACTGATGAAATAAAGAAACAAGGAAAGAAAGGCAAAAAAAGAAAAGGAAGAAAAGAAAAAGCAGAAGGAAATGCCAATCACAGGTATCCCAATAGTGGATCAATTCTATTTCTCTGTAAAATGGTGACTTTGTTTGTGTGTAAAGTGCCGTCAAGTCACAACCAACTTATGGCAACCCCTTATGGGGTTTACAAGGCAAGAGACTAAAAGAAGTGGTTTGCCAATGCCTTCCTCTGCACAGCAACCCTGGTATTCCTTGGTGGTCTCCCATCCAAATACTAACCAGGGACGACCCTGCTTAGCTTCTGAGATCTGATGAGATCAGGCTATTCCATGCTGCCTTCCCTCCCAAAGTGGGATATTTAATTATAATTGTATTTAAGACTCGCCCGTAAATGAGTTTGGTGCCATAATGCCTTTCACTACTCACGTTTTATCATAAATAACAGCCTTCAATGCATCAGAGAGGTCCTTGGAAGTCATCTCAAGTACATTGAGGGTCACTCCTGCTCCCCGAGATTCCATCCGCTTGGCGTTGTCCATCTGATCTCCAAAAAGGGGCATCAGCACCATTGGGACTGCATTGCAGATTCCTTCATAAATCCCGTGGGAGCCTGCGTGGGTGATAAAGGCTCTGGCTTTCGGATGAGCTGTAGGAGCAAGAAAGATAGTTGGGGAAATGAAACTGAGTTGAATAGATTGCTGGTCTCTACACATCTCCTCTAATATATATGGTAGAAAGGCATTATTACAGATGCAGCCAACGTTAACAAAACCTCAGTGATGAAGCTCAGCTGTTGTGTATGTTGTTCAGAGGGTAGGAAAGTGCTGATCAAGGTGGCAGGGGAAGTTAGGAGGACCGTTTCACCATCACAAATGGGTGTGGAAGAGAGTGACGAGGATTCAAGGGGCCTGGAGACCAAGCCCTATGAGGAAAGGCCGAGGGACTTGGGAAGGGAATATTTAGTCTGGAGAAGAGACGTTTGAGGGGGGACATGATTGCTCTCTTTAAGTATTTGAAAGGCTGTCACTTAGAGGAGGGCAGGGAGCTGTTCCTATCAGCGGCGGAGGATAGGATTTGCAATAATGGTTTTAAATTGTGGGTGGAAAGGTACCGGCTGGATATTAGGAAATATTTTTTACAATAAGAGTAGTTCAGCAGTAGAACCAACTGCCTAGGGAGGTGGTGAGCTCCCCCTCACTGGCAGTCTTCAAGCAGCAGCTGGACGAACACTTTTCAGGGATGCTCTGATCCCGCATTGAGCAGGGGGTTGGACTAGACGGCCTGTATGGCCCCTTCCAACTCTTTGATTCTAAACTGGACAGGACCAGACCTGCTACTGCAGATTTGTCCCTGGTTTGTTCTATAGCATGAGTCTAGAACTGTGGTTCTGAAATGATAGTAATGTAGGGACCTCCCCAGTTTGACAACATTTTTGCAGGCCCTAAACCCTGCTCTCCTCCTGCTCTGGCACCATGTATACTCCATGGAAGACTCCCAAGGTTGCCAGCAACCTGTGACTGGGAGGGAAGCATCCTGTCCCTTTAATAGAGGCTTAATGGGATGTTATTCACCACATGATGTTATTTTCTTCCATGTCACGAAAAGCTTCACCTGACCATTTCCACTCATTAAGCTTCTATTAAAGGGGCAGGACATTTTTTTCACCAGGTAGTTGGCAACCCTAAAGCCTCCATCTTCTAATGTCCTGCAGTGAGAACCACATCAGGTATATTTTTAAAACAAGCTTATGTCAAATATTTGCATTGTCTGTGCAAAGTCAGGTGTTAGGGGGCCACAATTCAAAGCACCCTCACCTAAATTATGATCAACCCCATCCTTCTACTGGAAAAGACTATCTGATGGAAATAGCAGGACATTTTCTTTTTGAGTAATAATTTCTAACTCTAGGCCAGCTGAACAGGAATGGAAAGGAGCCTGAAAGAACTTTCAAAGTGGATTATAAGAAATAGAAAAAGCTTCAAACAAAACCTGAACTTTTAATATTCATCTGAAAACCATCATTTGTGTAGTCTGTGGATTTAAGTATCCGCTTCTGGGGCCATGTTGAGAATTAGTTATGATGTTCATGATTGGGGGGTGGGGCTGCATCAAAATAATTTTTGGTCCAGACATACCAAGTAGATCATTCTGCGGAAGCCACTTGACAAGTTTGGTGTTCTTCGCAAGGTTGGGGGGCACTTCTCCAGTGTACCTCCACAGCACCTTCATGGATTCGGAAATATAAAATAATGTGGAATGAAATGTTTGCCAGTTTTGATTTTTTTTTCCTTCAAAGGAGTAGTGAGAAAAGAACCCCCCCCCCAAAAAAACACACATTTAATCCATTGGTTCTCACTCTGTGGATCACAGAGAGCCACATTCGTAATTACACTCAGCCAAAAGGGCCACAGGTCTATGCATAGGGTTGCCAACCACCAGGTACTAGCTGGAGATCTCCTGCTATTACAACTGATCTCCAGCCGATGGAGATCAGTTCACCTGGAGAAAATGGCCACTTTGGCAATTGGACTCTATGGCACTGAAGTCCCTCCCCAAACCCTGCCCTCCTCAGGCTCCACCCCAAAAACCTCCTTTGCGAAAAAGGGCCTGGCAACCCTATCTATACGTGGCCTGTGTGCTAACTAAACACACACAAGTAATAATATATGTATAATAGAACCCTTTTAATTACCAGAGTACATCTGAACGTGAAGGGTTATCTTTCCCCACTACTGGGAGTTTTGTTTTATGAGTTAACCTTCAACAGTGGTATGCCACGTTCCACCACCTCATCCAGCTACTTGACCCAGACTCATATACTCCTACATCTGGACAACCTTGATTAAATCAGCATAGACAAGTTGTGTTGTGTTTTAAAAATTAAAAAAGCAACAGTTTTGTTTTGGGCACTTAGTAATGAGGAGATGATTCCAATTTCTAAAGAAATCGCCCACTTCCCTGGAACATGGTGACAAGGGAAGCTGTGCTCAGAAGAGCCACAGTTGGCTCCAGAGTAGGGCTGCCAGGTCCCTCTTCGCCACTGGTGGGAGATTTTTGGGGTGGAGCCTGAGGAGGGCGGGGTTTGGGGAGGGAAGGGACTTCAATGCCATAGAGTCCAATTGCCAAAGCGGCCATTTTCTCCAGGCAAACTGATCTCTGTTGACTGGAAATCAGTTGTAATCGCAGGAGACGTCCAGCCACTATCTGGAGGTTTGGAAATTAGCACGGGAAAGTGGTACACAAATGCACATAAACAGGTTGCAAAAAACAAGTCTGTAATGAGTAATAAAGATGGAAAGAACAAAACAAGTGTACAACATGAAAACTTAGCAACTAAGTGACTGGTTATATACAAATATACAGGTAAGCATGAAACAGTCTATTGGTGTGTATCTGGAGGCAAAAAGTCCTCTTCTGAGTTTCAAAATTAATCAGTTCAACAGGATATCCAATAGTAGGTATAAATCCAAAAGCTAGGGGACGGCCGTTTCACATTCGTTTCTTCAGCCCCACATTGCATCATTCATTTTGTAGTAAGTCAATTACATATACAAGTCCATTTCAATTCAACATTCTGCAGCAGCACTGTCAACAGGTTCCCAATGGGATACTAGTGTTGAAACTCAGAAGAGGACTTTTTGCCTCCAGATACACACCAATAGACTGTTTCATGCTTACCTGTATATTTGTATATAACCAGTCACTTAGTTGCTAAGTTTTCATGTTGTACACTTGCTTTGTTCTTTCCATCTTTATTACTCATTACAGACTTGTTTTTTGCAACCTGTTTATGTGCATTTGGGTACCACTTTCCCGTGCTAATTTCCAAACCTATTCGGTATAGGCACAGAGGTGCCTTTGTTTTTGTTTTGCTCACTATCTGGAGGTTGGCAACCCTACTCCTGAGCAACCGAATGAGCATCACTGATTTAATCCTACTTTTATAGCGGCAATTCCAACAGATTATAACATTTTCTGTGTTCTGCCTCTGCTGCTCAGGGATGTTCTTAGTGAGGCTAGGGGCCTGGGGCAAAAGTCAAAGATGCCCCCCCATGCACTCCCAAGGCCTGACCCAGGGAGATAGAAAATCACTACCACCAAAGCACAGTTGTCCAAAGAGAGACTAACCTCCTTGCATTCATATGCTCGAGGGATTGAAAGGCACAAAGGCAATCTCAAACCTCTCCACAAGGCTCTTTCCCTCACCCTGATAATTTTGGCATGCACAGCGGCCTCACTTGGCTCAGGCGGTGGGATTTGGTTCGCTGTCTGCTTCTCTAGGCGCCGCAGGAGGGAAAGTGTAGGTTGGCAGGGGCCAGGCAAAGCAGGGTTGCCAGCTCCGGGTTGGGAAATACCTGGAGGTTTTGGGGGGCGAATCCTGAGGAGGGAAGGGTTTGGGGAGGGAAGGGATTTCAATGCCATAGAGTCCAACTGAGGGAAGTGTAAAATTTCAATTTATTTGAAAATATTATTCTATAAAGGTACAAGTTTAATTAATACTTATAAGCTGTAGTTATCTATATAAGCCAGTAGGGAGCGGTATATCCTAACAAAAGTTTAAAACTTTTGCACAGGTGTAAAGGTTGCGTCAGAGACTGATACTGACTAGTACGCATAAACAGGATGGTGAACTAATCGTAAATTGAGCTCAGGGGCGGGCATATCACGAGGTTATACTGCATCATGAAATCTGATCTAACAATAGACTCTAGAAGTGTATAAATATCTCTCCATTTTGAATAATAATTCAGAGATGTGGTTTTAGGTCGAGAGACCCACATTCTCTCTTATGCTGGCATGAATAAATAAATATACCTCTTACTTCTAAAAAAAATAACCTGAGTCGTCCCTGTTCTGGGTGGGTCTGTGCCATTGAACAGGGTCTGGCTTTTGCATCCAACACAATTGCCAAAGCGGCCATTTTCTCCAGGTGAACTGATCTCTATCGGCTGGAGATCAGTTGTAATAGTGGGAGATCTCCAGCCACCACCTGGAAGTTGGCAACCCTAAGGCAAAGTCTCTCCCGGCAAAGCACGAGGGGTCGGCTGCATGCTGCAGGGCAAGGGGGCTGGCAGGCAAACAAGGGCCCATCCCTCTGGCTGGCTAGGGGGCTCCCTCCGGGCTCCAGCCCCTGCCAGCCTCTGAGTTCTTGGTACTCTTCAAGGGCCAGCAAGAGCGACCCAGCTCCAAGGCAAACCTCCTCAAAGCATGACAGCACCCCCCACCTGCTATGCTTCAGTTGGAACCCCAGAACCCATTTCCAGTCAAACCGAAACTACCTGCAGATAGGGTTGCCAACCTCCAGGTACTAGCTGGAGATCTCCTGCTATTATAACTGATCTCCAGCCAATAGAGGTCAGTTCAGCTGGAGAAAATGGCCGCTTTGGCCATTTGGACTCTTTGGCATTGAAGTCCCTCCTCAAACCCTGCCCTCCTCAGGCTCTGCCCCCAAAACCTCCCGCTGGTGGCAAAGAGGGACCTGGCAACCCTACCTGCAGAAAGGGAGGGGGGCGACTGCATTTGAATGCGTGCACTGTATATTTTCTGTTACCACAGTTATCCCCCCAAAAGTGGTTTTCAAGAGGATAAAGCACACTGTATATTACTGCTCTGGATTCACTTTTTGTGTGATAATCAGGAAGATGCAATTATTCAAGCTATGCAGAACTCTTCTGATGAAAAGGTCCAAATAACATTGTACCTACAAAAATGGATCCAACTAAACATCTCGTTTTGCTTATATGTAAAATATAGCTGAACATTTCGTAATACATCAGTTAAAATAATATTTAAAGTTGGCTTATCTTAGAACGTTACTCTTTCCCCCAAAGCATACTCTTTTTTTCTGCAATTATCAGTTCTGTTTTCATTTATTAGCACAGATCCTTACTTTTCACTTCGGGGTAATTTTAATTCCCCAAAAATAAGGATAAATAACAACATTGCTGGGAAACACAGAAGGGGACATGATTGGAAGGAACAGAAGATGAAGGCAATCAAAGACAACCAAGCAGAAACGGGAAAGGCAGGGATTAGAGAGAATTAAGGAAAGGGAGAAAAGAGATGGGCAGTGATCAGATCATTAACTTGCAGCTAATGCTGGGCTAAACAGCTGCTGTAGCTCCAGAAAGTTTTAAGAACTGGAATTTTTGTCCTGCTCTGGGCTTCTTTGTTAAGGTGGCTGCTGTAAATTTGGTGGGCTCTGACCAAAGCTGTTGGCCCTGACTTGCGAAATACCTGACGCCAAAAACTCAACATCTTCTTTCCCTCTCCTGCTATGCACACAAACCCCTGTTGCACCGCCCCCTCGTGTCTGTAGTAGAGAAGTCCACCGAGTTTGATCAGAGAATGCAGCTTCATGCTCCAGGCTAGCCCAATCTCATCAGATCTCAATTCAAGGGATTGGTTCTGACCTTTAAACCCCTACATGGCTTGGGACCAGGGTATCCAAGGGACCGTTTTCTCCCATATGTTCCTGCCTGGGAATTAAGATCACAAGGGGAGGCCCTCCTGACTGTCCCATCAATCAAAGATGCTTTTTTGGTGGGTACATGAGAGAGGGCCTTTTCAGTGGCAGCCCCACCATTATGGAACAACCTCCCCGGGGAGGCCTGCCTGGCCCCCTCACTTTTGATCTGTAGGACGCAGCTGAAGACTGATTAATTTAGGGCTGCGTTTAATTAAGGCAGTCCTAAATTGTGATTTTAAATGTTGGTTTTATGTTTTGATTTTTTTTTGGTATTTTATTCATATTGTAAGCTGACTTGAGCTCTGTAGGAAGAAAGATAGCTAATAAATATTTTAAATAACTGCATAAATAAATAATTGGCAACCCATATTGCAACAATGAAGCCTTAGCAACCAATATTGACCCCCCCACACACACACACATATTGCAAGGCTTCCTTGTGAGATCTCAAGTGACGAAGACCTCCAGATAGGTTTTTTTGCATTGTCTGCACCTGTAGAAACATCACTATTGATGGTTTTGGGAGTTCCTTCTTCTCTCTTTTTAACATTTCAGATTTTAAACCTGGGGGTTCTCCTGGGTTTGAGAAACCTACCTCTTAGGCTTGGCTGGCTTGGCTGTGCGATGTTTTAAAATTTGCAACGGGGCCAGCCCTGATGGTTAGATATAAAGATATAGGGATATGTGAACCATGATATTGAGTGTTCTGAACCAATATTCTAAAAGTCTCTTTTCCTCATTTATTTGAATTCTTCCATCCTCCTTTTCTCCTCGCTGTCTGCTCTCAGTGACACTGCAGGTTATGTTAAACTCAACTTTAAATCATTAGCAAATAACATAGTTTTAATTTCTTCCATGCCACGTTTTACTCCTCTCACTTCCCAACATTTCCTTATCTGATTTGCTGTTGGTTCCATGTGTTCAATAAATAATGCAGCTGACAATTGGCACCTTTTCCCTTGGCCTCCAAATAAATGCATTCCACTAGATAATTTTCCATTTTTGCCTCTTACCGTCTGGGGTATTGTTCCCAATGCTTCTGCAATTTCCATGGCTTTTTTCACTGGAATCTCAGAGACCATGGAGCCCAAAGAAAACACCACAATGCCGTGTTCGCCAGATGCATTTACTATGGCTTCGAATTCCTACAAAAATAAATAAATTTCCAATGAAAATTATTTGTGACGTTCCTATCACATAACCTAGGCAACAGGTTAATTTGAAACAACATGGCTCATCTTGACAGATAGATGCAGAGAAGGTAATATTAAACAGTTCAAGAAGTGCTTTCTACCACCCAAAAAAAATATTGAGAGTAACAAGATTATTACAACAGTAATTTTTGAACATAAATTAGGACTCAGGAGCACAAAAGTACTATACCCTTTTCAAAATCTGATAATGTTTAAGTTCATTTGCAACAATGATAAATGTTGAACAGTGTAATCTGACCTTTAGTAATGGTATCATTCATTTTCTAGATTGGTAAAATAATTGAAATTTGCCTTGGGAGTTTTTGTGTGTGTGTTAAGTGCCGTTAAGTTGCTTTCTACTCATGGCTGCAGTTCAATAATGTTTTAATTTCCTGACTTCACCTGTTTAATTTCAGTGTAATTGTGTAACTTCAGTTTTAATACAAACCCACAACCAAATTTTCCCAAATCATTAATACCGCTGGGATTTCCTTCAACTCTCAACGGAAAAGCACTGCTAAGAGTCAGTTAGATTGTTCACCCAGCCCAACTTTCTGTCTTGGGCCATGGTAACACCTTGATGTTTTAGGAAGTCTTAACTACATTTACTGTTAAAGGAGCACTTCGAACCCTGTTGAAATATTAGGCGTTAAAGGGTTTGGGTTAGCATTAAAACAGACACCGTGAGTCTCTTACCTAATTGCTCATACATTGTGATCTTGATCCTGTACAAACACAGCATATAAAAGAGTCAGTGTGGTATAGAGGTTAGGAGCAATGGACTCTAATCTGGAGAACTGGGTTTGATTCCCCACTCCTCTGCATGGTTGGCGGACTCTAATCTGGTGAACCGGGTTGGTTTCCCCGCTCCTACACATGAAGCCAGGTGGATAACCTTGGGCTAGTCACAGCTATCTCAGAGCTCTCTCAGCCTCACCTACCTCACAAAAAGTCTGTTGTGGGGAGAGGAAGGGAAGGAGATTGTAAGCCAGTTTGATTGTTCCTTAAAAGGTAGTAAAAGTTGGCATATAAAAACTAACTTTTCTTCTTCTTCCCTGCCCCAATGGCCTTGCAATATACAGAATATAGTCAGAAGGGGAATCTAGTAGCTGTTTGTTTGTTTCTCACTTTGTAGATTTCTCGCACAGCTTCATTTACCCATAACTACTGGTACTTCTGAACAAAGTTACATAAATTAACTGTGTACAGGGAATTTTTTTTTTAATGTTTCATTTCAAATCTCCTCCCTGTAAATGTACTTCTGGCTCTTAGTTCTAATATTATGCCAAAGGGTAAAGGCAGTTTCCTACTGGCTTATTCCAACCTGTTCAGATATTCCAGTCTTACTCCCAGGAAAGGGTTCTCAGGTTTGCACTGATAATCTCACATCTTGTAAACTGAATTGTGCATACATGCAACTTTTAGAGCAATTCCAACCTGAGTCAGTGCAGCCTTCTTTTCACAGTGTATACCTCCAATGAGGACCATGTTTGGCATGAGAGGCCGGGGATACTCAAATGCAAAGTCATAGCGCAGAAGCCAGATGGATGCCTGGCCATACAACTTGCGTACTGTCACCTCTCGATGCAGGAACGCGGTGCTGAGAATGTTGTATGATGAATAAAGAAGAGAACACACCAAGAATCTCAAAGGGCTGATGAGAAAGTTCTTTACCCACTGATTAAAGTCCATATGATCTGTGTAGCCTGTGAAGTATTCTGGGACATAAGAAGGCAGATTTGGACACTGGGTTGCCTCTAAACCGCAGTGGAAACCCCGTGAGTAGTAAACAGAAGGGAGGGACAAATGCTCGGCTATTATCTGTCCACATGGTGACACCGGAACTGTAAATACAACGTCAAATTGGTTTTCTTCAAGGTATGCAATGATCTCTTTGTTGTACAAAAGTTGCTTGCAGGTGTTGAAGAAAAGTGTGGTAATATTTCTCGTTGTTGCAATCATCTCAGTCATTTCTGCCAAGAAATGCTGTGAAAAAGCCTTCTGGCCAAATTTTCGGACCTCCTCTTTTATGTATTCTTCTCCGTAGGGGACAGCAAAGGTTTTCAATGTGTAATGTATGGATGGCTTAATCTTCAAGCGTACATCAGGAGCAATCACTACGATTTTGTGTCCTCTCTGGTGAAGTTGTTCCAGAACCAGACGCATACTAAGCCAGTGGCTGCCATCCAAGGGGATTACCAAAACCTTCCCCCCATCTGAAGGGCTCCAGAAAAGGAAAGTAAGTAAAAGCCACAGGGGTACCTGGCAGATGTTTTGACCCAGAGGAATCTTCTTAGCAGTCATGTTCTTGTTTAATTTGAAGTTAAATGGGTTTACAAACTTCATTGTGAACACCACATGAAATGTGAGTAGCTCCCTGACCCACTCTTTTTACCCTTTATTTTGTAAATGTTTAACTTCCCATGACTTGCTTTTCCACAAGGGTCAAAGGCGGACTCTGTCAGTTTTTCTTGATTCAACGATATGCATCAAATTAATCAAACAAAGAGGGCTGGTTCCCTTCAAGGTACTTTTCAGGAAGAATTAGAGGAAAGGGCCTTGAATGCTGATCAAGTAACCGCCTCCATCCTTACACCTCAAAGATAGCACAAACTCTCACAGTTTGTAACTAGAGGAAACATCTTCAGCCATTTCCAGGCTCCTCCTCTTCCACCTTCTCCTGAGAAATCTGTGCCTTCTGGAAAACTTCCCCATGCAGTGAGCAGGACATCAGCCAGCAAGTGTTTGACACCACTTGTGATGCACAGAGGAAATGCTGCAGCTATCTTTGAACCAAACCCTGCAAAGAAGAAATTACTTCCTCCCAAAGCTAGAGGTGTCAGAAGCGCCTGCTTGTCTTTTTGTTATGGCTAGTTTCAGATTGATCCTGCCTATGGATTCTGACCGGACCCTTCGAAGTGTGAGGGCCACCCCTTGTGTTCCTGACTCATGCCCGTCATGACTTTTAAAATCTTGCCAGGAAAAAGTATTAGAGCCATTACGGAAAAACATTAATTTCTCCCTGATTGAGGGGGCTCTCCCCTTGAAGGAGGCAGTTATTAGACCTCTGCTCCAAAAACCTTCATTGGCTAGGGATGAGGTGGCCAATTACAGGCCAGTCTCTAATTTTCTGGAACAAAATGTTTTCTGGAAATGTCTGGAACACATTCCAATCATAATTATATTTGTAGTATTAAATTATCACAAAGCTGATTCAGCAAAGCTGAATCCTTTATACATAATGTCATCAATCCATTATAGAGCCAGGTGTGTTTAAACCTGTGAATTTCAATAGGCCTTAAATGCAAGTAATCAGACACTGAGCTGTGGCCATTGCTGGAAACTTTTCAAATCATCTTGTCTAATATACAGCAGGTATAATTGTATTGTCGGCATCTAATAAGAATTATCTACAAAATTCAGAGTCCTAGTTTGATGTTTTTAAAGAAAATAGCAAGAGTTACCAACCTGAGTTAAGGATTTTTTCCCAGCACAATTGATCCCTCCAATCGCAATCATATTAGGCATTAACGGTTTTGGATAATTAAATACAAGGTCTTCTTTCATCAGCCAAACTGATCCATGACTCAACAGTTCTGTGACAGTAATGTCTTTTTGAAGAAACTCTGCAGCGAGATTTGAATAAGGAGAATAAACAAAACCACAAAGGAAGGATTCTGCGATGCGGAACAGCAGATTCTTCACACGTTGGGCAAACGTCATCCGGTCTGTATTCGTTGTAAGTGGTCTTGGAACATAAGAAGGAGGACTGGGGCACTGAAGTGCTTCAGAGTCTAAACCACAGGGAATCGCTAGCAAGAAAAATACCGAAGGGACACCCAGATACTCAGCAACTATTTGTCCACATGGCATCACAGGATCTGTAAAAAGGGCATCAAATTTGCTCTGCTCAAGGTCCTCCATCAGTTCTTGATTGTATAATAAGCTTGTGCAAGTGGAAAAAAACAAAGCAGATATATTTTTCACCCTGTTATAGTTTCTAACAAACCTAACTAGAAAAGGGAGCTCTTCAAACATGCCATTTATATTGCCTCGAAAAGGTTCGTCGAGCTCTTCTTTTGTGAAAGGCACAGGATACGTTTTCATGGTATAAAGATTGTCCGATGGTTTTATGTGCATATTTATTTCAGGTGCAACGACGACAATCTCGTGGCCGTTCTGCTTGAGCTGATTCAGGACGGACAGCATACTCAGCCAATGACTTCCATCCGTGGGTACCACCAGGAGCTTTCCACCAGAGGTAAAATTCAAAGACAGGAAAAGCAACAGCGCTGCAACACACCCCTTCTGGGAGTGGAAAGTGGGGAGCATCTCTCTCGTCTCACTCTGTCTCTCTGCAAGAATTAAGCGTCTACTACCACCTGCATGCTTCAGAGCGGCCTGTTATGTCATAGGTCGTTGTATGCTAGTTGAACATTAACTTTCGAGAAGGGTTGTAGTTCGAGGTAAAAAACATGCTTTGTATAACGAAATTTCCGGGGTCAGTCCCTGGCATCTCCAGTTTAAGGATTTCAGGCTTTTATCTGAGGTTTATTGGGGTTGACGAATCAGTGGTTTGATCCAGTAAAAAGCATCTTAAAATGTTTATGTTGATGTATCAAGCAACTGAGTACAATTTAAGATCCAAACTAGGTTTATCGTATACATTAAACAGGCACAAGGGCTATATCACTCAGTTAGACAGACAAGGCCCTTTCCAAATCTCCTCCATCTTTCTTCCTGTTTTGTGTCCCAGCAAACCTCTCCGAGCAGACGGTGTTTCCAGCTCTGTTATCTATAGCCATGTATACGTATATGTGTGGGTGCCATAATTCCGCTATATTTTCAATATTACACATAATTCCTTTACAAATCAGTATCGCAAACATTTCTCAATATTTCACTGCACTAATGCATTTCCACTATAAATGTATGAAATCTACATGAGGTTTATGGCAGTACCAACACTGAATATTGACTCCAGTATAAGTTCTTGCCTGTCTAGCTGGAGAAAAGATGCCAAGAATGCAGCAATTTAATGGTACTTTCCCTCAAATTTAGGATTACAGAGAAAGTCTGTGAACAATAAAAAAGTCCACATCTCATTATCTACCTCATATTCTAATACCTTGTGCCATTTTTTCTTAAACTCTTATTGGGAACCCCACACAGAAATGCATAACAGGTTATATAAATTAGAGAAGGAGGGTTTACTAATAGATGTAACAATCACCTTGAAAGGTATAGTTTTTCTTCCTACCTCTCATTTACAAAGTCTTGTAGTTACTAAGCTCTTAACCTGCAGTTCCTGAACCACTGGATCTAATATGATAAGCGCTAGAATGTTTCAATAACATGTAATAATGGAAATTCCATTATTTAAAAAAAAAAACCACGGTGATTTAATGCCTTAATGAGCAGAGAACATCCCTGGATTTCTACCCTATCCAACCCCCCTAATTAAAAGATGATATGGAAAGTTCAAATTCACTAGATTCTCCACTTCTGACATCCTGAAAAGATATGGTTTAAGCCTACTGCAGACATTTAAGGATATAGGAAAGTCGAATCCACTGGTGAGGGGAGCAGTTTTCCCTTGTTGGTATCTTACTCAGGTGTACTTCCTAGGAAAGCGTGCATAGGTTTTCACTGATAATCTCACATGTTGTAAACTGAACTGTATATATATGTAACTTTTAGAGCAATTCCAACCTGAGTCAGTGCAGCCTTCTTTTCACAGTGTATACCTCCAATGAGGACCATGTTTGGCATGAGAGGCCGGGGATACTCAAATGCAAAGTCATAGCGCAGAAGCCAAATGGATGCCTTGCTATACAACTCGCGTACTGTCACCTCTCGCTGCAGGAACTCCATGCTGAGAGCGTTGAATGGTGAATAAAGAAGAGAACACATCAGGAATCTCAAAGGGCTGATGAGAAAGTTCTTCACCCGCTGATTAAAGTCCATATGATCTGCGTAGCCTGTTAGGTATTGTGGAACATAAGAAGGCAGATTTGGACACTGAGTAGCCTCTAAACCACAGGGGATCCACCCTGAGTAGTAAACAGAAGGGAGGGATAAATGCTCAGCTAAGATCTGTCCACATGGTGATGCTGGAACCATAAATACAACGTTAAATGGTTTTCTTCAAGGTAAGCAATGATCTCTTTGTTGTACAAAAGTTGCTTGCAGGTCTGGACGAAAAGTGTGGAGATATTTCTTATTGTTGCAATCATCTCAGTTGTTTTTTCAAGGAAAGGCTGCTGTGTGAAAGTCTTATGGCCAAATTTTCGGACTTCCTCTTTCCAGTATTCTTCTCCATAGGGCATAGCAAATGTTTTCATCGTGTAATGTATGGATGGCTTAATCCTCATGCTTACATCAGGAGCAATCACAACGATTTCGTGTCCTCTCTGGTGAAGGCGTTCCAGAACCAGACGCATACTGAGCCAGTGGCTGCCATCCAAGGGGATTACCAAAACCTTCCCCCCATCTGAAAGGCTCCAGAAAAGGAAAGTAAGTAAAAGCCACAGGGGTACCTGGCAGATGCCTTGACCCAGAGGAGTCTTCTTAGCAGTCATGCTCTTGTTTAATTCGAAGTTAAATGGGTTTAAAAACTTCATTGTGAACGCAACATGAAATGTGATTATCTCTCTGATCTGTTCTTTTTACCCTTTATTCTGTAAATGTTTAATTTCCCTTGACTTGCTTTTCCACAAGGTTCAAAGGCGGGCTCTGTTAGTTTTTCTTGATTCAACAGTTTGCATCAAATTCATCAGTAAAGTGTTGATATGCCAGAAACAAAGAGGAGCAATTCCTCTTCATGATACTTTACAGGAAGAATTAACTAAACCAGGGCTCAAAATATTTTGTTATTTTTAATGTTTGCTAATCAAGGTCCCTTTGCATGGACAAAATGCTGAATAGCTCTTATTTAATCATTGCAGCAACCTGGAAAAGGGTTTATGATAAGAACTAATTACTTGCACAAGATTACTGATACAGGTCCAGGGCAAAGCCCGCTTCATACTCTATAGCAAAAATATATAGCAGCCTGTGTATAAATGTCCAATGCCCATTACTCAGAATGTACAACACCTCTCCTTCTCACTTGCCTCGAAAGCCCCTTGCTGGGATTGCTATGACTTAGCTTGACTTATTGGCACTTTATATGTACAGTGCAGTTGGTTTCTTTTGTGGCCAAAAGGCACACTGATTAATCACTTATTCTTGATTAATGTTCTGATGGCCGGGTATTGGGCAAGGTGATATTTCTTCCAGACACATTCAATGCCAGTTAATGTGATTGAGTTAGTGCTGGACCTACTTATTCCGCTGACTCCCTTGTCTTTTGTGAACATCTACATCTTCTACATCTCCGTGATTTGAGGGGTAGAGATACCACTGAGCACACAGCCGCCGCCTGCATCTTTTGCCACCGTCCGCCTTCTGACATGGGTCCTAACTAGGGTTGCCAATCACCAGGTAGTAGTTGTAACAACCAGCATGTGGGCTCAATATTGAAAGTAAGTGGTAAATAAATTGCTATACCACTATATCACTACGCTCTATAATAATGAACCAAGACTTTGGACAACAAAACATTGGTGTGGTTGTCACACATAAATAATCTAGAAGACTGTTAATTTCACACACATATATGTTACATAAACCTGAACACAATCCCAATATACCATCTTGAGCAGCCCTGCTGCTTTTTTCCATCTCGGCGTGGCTTTGCTGCTTCGTACTTCAGCTCTGGGTGGGGGGTGGGGGAATGCCTGATGGTATATTGGGATTGTGTTCAGGTTTATGTAACATATATGTGTGTGAAATTAACACTCTTCTAGATTATTTGTGTGTGACAATAACACCAATTTTTTTGTTATCCAAAGAGTCATTATTATAGAGCATAGTTATATAGTAGTATAGCAATTTATTTACCACTTACTTTCAATATTGAGCCCACATGCTGGTTGTTACAACTAACTTTGTTATTTCAGCATAGACCATTGTTTTTTTGCTAACCACCAGGTAGTAGCTGGAGATCTCCTGCTATTACTACTGATCTCCAGCTGATAATCAGTTCACCTGGAGAAAACGGCCATTTCAGCAATTGGACTCTATGGCATTGAAGTCCCTCCCCTCTCCAAACCCCGCCCTCCTCAGGCTCCGCCCCAAAAACCTCCCTCTGGTGGCAAAGAGGGACCTGGCAACCCTAGTCCTAACGGCACATTACATTTTCCCCATGTCAGGCCACCAATGTGTTCTGCACACTCTTTGCTTCCAAGGTGCACAGGGGTCCGATTTGGATTGGGAGTGTGGAGAGGGGACCTAGATCTTCCCCCCCTCGCCCAGTGCGATTTTCTTGACCTGAAACAGCCCTGGCCAGCCACTATTTGTTCAGTTATGAACAACTGATTTGTAGCGGAAGCAAGTAGAAATCCCCGAGGTAGAAATGTAGAGAGAGAAAATGGCCAAATATGCAGTGATGGCAAAATTGACGCATTTGCTGAATAGAAGACCCGAGGGGGAGTTTCAGAAGAAATGGAAACTTTATTATGATTATGCTCAACTTTAATTCTGATATTGTACAGTAGATTGATTTGAATTGATTTGAGTGTTACAGTAGGTAACAATAAGGAAGGGTAGAATTTATAGGTGGCTTATTAGAAGCAGGAATTAGCAATTTGTAATCTGATTAACTGTATATGTATGGTAAATCGTTATAAAATTATACTCAGAGATTTATTAAGCAGTTATGCAAATATGTAGTTAAAAATGATAGCCTTTGATTTAAAGCAAATGAATTTTTCATAACCTAGAATGATATGTTATTGCTCAGCTGTTATTAAGTTGTTAATATACGGTTCCCTTTGGAAGGCTTGAAACACTGTATGTGTGGGTTTGTAAGTATGGATTTTCCCCCCAATAAAAATTTATTGGGGTGGGGGGAAGAAAACTGATTTGTAGCCATATCAGTATGAGTGCAGCCCAAGCAGAGCAAATAGTGGCTTCCCAGGGCTGTTTCGGGTCAGGAAAATAGCATGGGGTGGAAGGCCTGGGAAGCATGGAGCTTGGAGAACATTTCTGTGATCTGGCATGGGGAAATGCCCAGGAAGAATAACACGTTGTTAGCCCAGAGAAGAAAGGCAGGCAGGCCAGCTGAGAGATACCATTCTTTCCTTGCACAAACTGACAGTACAAAGAGGATTTAACTGTTCTTTCCCCATTTCTGTGGAATGTGACAGCAGACGACAAAAACAACAGAAAATGCCCTCCCTACAACGGAGACTCAGGCAGCGTGTGCAGGAGGGGAACCAACTGTAGGGTGGTTGGGGAATAGGGTTGCCAGGTCCCTCTGCGCCATCGGTGGGAGGTTTTTGGGGTAGAGCCTGAGAAAGGCAGGGTTTGGGGAGGGGAGGGTCATCAGTGCCATAGAGTCCAATTGCCAAAGCGGCCATTTTCTCCAGGTGAACTAATCTCTATCGGCTGGAGATTAGTTGTAATAGCAGGAGATCTCCTGCTGTTACCTGGAGGTTGGCAACCCTATTGGGGAAGGCCCACCACCAGAGATCTCTTAAATTTCCTCTTCCTGCACTGCCACAGTGATTCTCTGCCTTGAGTTTTGCCTGGGGCCCCAGAATCACAAAGACCGCCCCTGTTCCTTCAAATCAATTTAAAATGTTACTGGTAGCTGATTTTTATGCAGCTCTTTCTTTTATATCTGCTTTTTAAAAAATAGCTTGTATTTTGGAGACAGCCTGGAAACTCAGTCAGGCTTACATCTTCTCTAGAACAGCTAACAAAGCACATTTCTCCGATATTCACACAGGCGAGATTTCATTTGTTTGTACCAATACCCAAGGAAAGGGGAAAGTATGTGTGCAACAGGTCAAGCAATGGAGCAAAGGTAAAATGTACTGATTGCAAAACTTGTGCAAGTGTGTGTTATGTAAGAAGCACCCACAAGCCTGCAAACAGTAACTTTTAACCTTCTACCCATCCTATACTGCTGAAACACTCCTTTGTATTTTGATTGGGAGATCAAGGTTCAAATTTGACTTCAGCCATGGGGTTAGTAGGCAGTCCCAGTCGGTCAGCCTAGGGTTGCCAACTTCCATGTCTTTGTGAAGTTGTCTTTGTGAAGAAACAGAAGACTAATATATGATTTATTTATACAAAGATTGATATCATTGGTTTTTGTTTAAGAAGCCATAGTGATTGCTAAATGTTGAATAACTTCCAGGTACTAGCTGGAGATCTCCTGCTATTACAACGGATCTCCAGCTGATAGAGATCAGTTCACCTGGAGAAAATGGCCGCTTTGGCAATTGGACTCTACGGCACTGAAGTCTCTCCCCTCCCCAAACCCCACCCTCCTCAGGCTCCGCCCCAAAAATCTTCAGGTATTTCCCAACCTGGACCTGGCAACCCTAGGTCAGCCTCATTTAGCCTTCTGTAAATAAGAGTAACAAAATTCACATACTCATTGTAATGATAAAAAGGGGCTGCGCAAAAATACCCTGCATCCTAGGATTCATGCCAGAGTTACAATAACTGGGAATGTCTCCCTGCGGTCACCCCTGCCGACTGCTTTGGGGCTTCCTTTTCATGCATGCCTTTTCCGCCTGGAGACTGGCAACCCTACACATCTTAGAGCTCCTTTTGGAAGCATTCATGCAGCATCCATAAAGTCGCCAACCTCTAGGCTGGAGATATCCTGGAATTACAACTGATCTCCAGGTGACTGAGATTAGTTCCCCTGGAGAAAATGGCTGCTTTGGAGGGTGGACTAAGTGACATTAAGCAAAAATGAAACAAAAGTGGGGGGGGGGGTGAAGAGAAAAAATTAAACTCAGAACAAACCAGGTAACCAAAATGGTTAAAAAAACATGAGGAAAAATATCAATGTCAACTACAAAAATACCTAAAATTATATTAAATCACAAGAACTTTAATACAAATCTAACCTAATTCATAGGGTTGCCAAGTGCCAGGTGGAGGCGGCCAACCCGCCCCCGCCAATCCACCTGGATTCCCGTCGACCAGCTGAGGGTTGGCGGGCAATGCGTGCACGCACGCCTGCCCACAGCGGTATGTTATTTCCATTTTACAACCGGAAGTGCTGCATCGCAAGAGGCCTTTTCCGCTCAAACTCCCAGTTTGAGTGGTAAAGGCCTCTTGATGCAGCACTTCCGGTTGTAAAATGGAAGCGACATAATCACGTCGGCGCAGCCACGCGCACACCTGCGATCCCACCTCACCTCCAACCTAAAAACCTCCTGCCAAAGGACAGGAAAAACCTCCCGCCTGGTAAGCCTACTAATTCACCATCAATTATGCTACATCACATATGGGCCAGGATCTTAAAGAGTTCGGGGCAATCCAACTAGCCAACAGCAGCTGTTATTGGCTAGCCGGATTGCCCCGAACTCTTTAAGATCCTGCGCGACATGTGATGTAACATAACTGCACTGTCAGTATTTTACCCACACTCAGACACCAGTGGCTAGTTGGTTCATTTTGTGTCCACCATATTTCATTTATAGATTTATAGTGCTACTGGTGGTAATTAAGGCTGAAGGTTAGTAAAGCTGCTTATTTCAATTTCTCCCTGAATTATCCTGAGTGAATTGTCATCCTCAGTTACTCTAGGGTTGGGAATCTCCTGGAGTCTGGAGATCAATTGTAATTTTGGGAGATCACCAGGCCCCACTTGAAGGTTGGCAACCCCCTAACCCTGTTTTGAGGTTGGGAAAAGCTGAGGCTGAGAGATAGTAACTTTCCATCAATGCACCTGTCTGAGGACTGATCTGATACCTGGACATGACCTAATATAAGCACTAGAATGGTTCAATAACAAGTAATAATGGAAATTCCATTTTTTTAAAAAGTGATTTAATGCCTTGATTTAATGCCATGACTCTTAGCAGTCTTGCTCTTGTTTAATCCGAAGTTAAATGGGTTTACAAACTTCATTCTGAACACCACATGAAATGTGAGTAGCTCTCTGACCCGTTCTTTTTACCCTTTATTCTGTAAATGTTTAACTTCCCATGACTTGCTTTTCCTCAAAGGCGGGCTCTGTCAGTTTTTCTTGATTCAACAGTTTGTATCAAATTAACCAAACAAACAGGACTCGTTCCCTTCAAGGTACTTTTCAGGAAAAATTAGCCAAACGAGGTCTTCTTAAGTGAGCGGAGAGGACTTTGAATGCTGATCAAGTAACTGCCTCCATCCTAATGCATCAAAGTTAGCACAAACTCTCATGGCCTGACTAGAGGAAACATCTTCAGCCATTTCCAGGCTCCTTTGGTGGTTTCACCCTTTTCTGTCTGACCGGATACAAAGAGTCTCCACCGGAGGTGCAGAATTCATTTTGTGGGGTGCCACAGAGTGCTGTTCTCTCACCCATGCCCTTTAATACATATTTCAGGCTGCTGAATGAGATTGTCCGGAGCTTTGGGGTTGGGTATCACCAATATGCAGATGACACCCAGCTCTATATTTCACTATCCAAGCCTCCAGGTGAGTCCATCTTGGTTCTGAACCAGTGTTTTGTGGCTGTGGTCAGGTGAAGAAAGAACAACTGACGTTGAATCCAGACAAGACTGAGGTAGTATGGCTGGGAAGGCTGATATTCTAGAGGGACTGGATCCGCTTGTCCTAGATGGAGTAATGTTGGCTTTTTCAGAGCAGGTTAAGAGTTTGGGGATGCTCATGGACCCTGCCTTGCTGTTTGAAAAGCAAATACTGGCTGTTACTGTAAGTATGTCCTACTACATGATTTCTGCATTGTTTCACATGTCATGTTAAATGCTTATCCTTTCTTACTGCTCCCTTGTCAGGTTCCTGCTTGTTTTCAGATTTCTGCAATCCAAACCTTATTGCTTTTTTTTTTTACTACACATCCCATCCTGTTGATTATACTTGTCCTAAACTGTGTAATCCACCTTGAGTCTCAGTGAGAAAGGCAAAATATAAATAATGTAAATAAATAAAATTATATTGTTGAAGGCTTTCACGGTCAGAGTTCATTGGTTCTTGTAGGTTATCCGGGCTGTGTGACCGTGGTCAAGACCACGGTTACACAGCCCGGATAACCTACAAGAACCAAATCAAATTATGTAAATAATGAAAAATTGCTATTAACAGCAGACGTACTGGAATTACTTGTGCACTACTGGTTTTTTGGGGTTTTTTTTACAATGAGCAAGCATTTGTGTGATTCGAAAGCCTATCTATTATCCCCATTATGAAATGTCTGGAACACATACCAATCAAAATTATATTTCTAGCATTAAATGATCACAAAGCTGATTCAGTAAAGCTGAATCCTTTATACATAATGTCATCAATCCATTGTAGAGTTAGGTATGTTTAAACCTGTGAGTTTCAATAGGCTTTAAATGCAAGTAATCAGGCACTGAACTGTGGCCATTGCTGGAAACTCTTCAAATCCTCTTGTCTAACATAGGTATAATTGTATTATCGGTATCTAATAAAACATATCTACAAAATTCAGAGTCCTAGTTTGATATTTTTAAAGAAAATAGCAAGAGTTACCAACCTGAGTTAAGGATTTTTTCCCGGCACAATTGATCCCTCCAATTGCAATCATATTAGGCATTAACGGTTTGGGATAATTAAATACAAGGTCTTCTTTCATTAGCCAAACTGATCCGTGACTCAAAAGTTCTGTGACAGTCATGTCTTTTTGAAGAAACTCTGCAGCCAGAGTTGAATAAGGAGAATAAACAACATCACAAAGGAAGGATTCTGACATATAAACAAGCAGGTTCTTCACACGTTGGGCAAACGTCATCCGGTCTGTATTCGTTGTAAGCGGTCTTGGGACGTAAGAAGGAGGACTTGGACACTGAAGTGCTTTAGAGTCTAAACCACAGGGAATCGCTAGCAAGAAAAATACTGAAGGGACGTCAAGATATTCAGCAACTATTTGGCCACATGGCATCATAGGATCTATAAAAAGTGCATCAAATTTGCTCTGCTCAAGGTCCTCCATCAGTTCTTGATTGTATAATAAGCTTGTGCAAGTGGAAAAAAACAAAGCAGATGTCTTTTTCACACTGTTATAGGTTCTAACAAACCTAACTAAAAAAGGGAGCTCTTCAAACATGCCATTTATACTGCCTTGAAATTGTTCGTCCAGCTCTTCTTTTGTGAAAGGCACAGGATATGTTTTCATGGTATAAAGATCGTCTGATGGTTTTATGTGCATATTTATTTCAGGTGCAACGACGACGATCTCGTGCCCATTCTGTTTGAGCTGATTCAAGACGGACTGCATACTCAGCCAATGGCTTCCATCCATGGGTACCACCAGGAGCTTCCCACCAGAGGTAAAATTCCAAGACAGGAAAAGCAACAGTGCCGCAACATACCCCTTCTGGAAGCAGAACGTGGGAAGCATCTCTCTTGTCTCACGCTGTCTCTCAGCAAGAATTAATCTACTACCATCAGAATGCTTCAAAGCAGCCTGTTATATCATAGGTCATTGTATGCTAGTTGAACATTAACTTTCGAGAAGGGTTGTAGTTCAATGTAAAAAAAATGCTTTGTATAACAAAATTTCCGGCGTCGGTACCGGGCATCTCCAGTTTAAGGATTTCAGGCCTTTTGACGAATCAGTGGTTTGATCCAGTAAGAACTATCTTAAAATGTTTATGTTGATGTATCAAGCAACTGAGTACAATTTAAGATCCAAACTACATTTATTGTATACATTAAACAGGCACAAGGGCTATATCACTCAGTTAGGCAGACAAGGCCCTTTCCAAATCTCCTCCATCTTTCTTCCTGTTTTGTTTCCCAGCAAACCTCTCAGAGCAGACAGTGTTTCCAGCTCTGTTAACTATAGCCATGTATGTATGTATGTATGTATGTATGTATGTATGTATGTATGTGTCCCATAATTCGCTGTATTTTCAATATTACACATAATTTCTTTACAAATCAGTATCGCTTCCATTTCTCAATATTTCATTGCACTAATGCATTTCCACCACAAGTGTATGAAATCTACATGAGGTTTATGGCAGTACCAACATTGAATATTGACTCCAATATAAGTTCTTGCCTGTCTAGCTGGAGAAAGTTGCCAAGAATGCAGCATTTTAATGGTATTTTCCCTCAAATTCAGAATTACAGAGAAACCCTGTGAACAATAAAAACACCTTCCAAACCTTATAATCCACCTCATTTTTTAATGCCTTGTACCAGTTTTTTTCTTAAACTCTTATTGAAAACCCCACACAGAAATCATAACAAGTTATATAAATTAGGGGGAGGGTTTACTAATAGATGTAACAATCACCTTGAAAGGATCATTTTTCTTCTTACCTTACAAAGTCCTGTAGTTACTAAACACTTAATCTGCAGTTCCTGAACCACTGGATCTAATATGATAAGTGCTAGAATGTTTCAATAACATATAATAATGGAAATTCCATTATTTAAAAAAAACATGGTGATTTAACACTTTGATAAGCAGAGAACTTTATCCCTGGATTTCTACCCTATTCCCCCCCCCCCTTCAATTAAAAGATGATGTGGAAAGTTCAAATTCACTAGATTCTCCACTTCTGGCATCCTGAAAAGATGGTTTAAGCCTACTACAGACATTTTAGGATATAGGGAAGTTGAATCTACTGGGGAGGGGGAGCAGTTTTCCCCTTGACGGTATCTTACTCAGGTGTACTCCCAAGAAAGCGAGCATAGGTTTTGCACTGTTCATCTCGCATCTTGTAAACTCAACTGTACGTATGTGTAACATTTAGAGCAATTCCAACCTGTATCAGCGGAGCCTTCTTTTCACAGTGTATACCTCCAATGAGGACCATGTTTGGCATGAGAGGCCGGGGATACTCAAATGCAAAGTCGTAGCGCAGAAGCCAGATGGATGCCTGGCTATATAACTCGTGTACTGTCACCTCTCGCTGCAGGAACTCTGTGCTGAGAATGTTGAATGATGAATAAAGAAGAGAACACATCAAGAATCCCAAACGGCTGATGAGAAAGTTCTTTACCCGCTGATTAAAGTCCATATGATCTGTGTAGCCTGTGAAGTATTCTGGGACATAAGAAGGCAGGTTTGGACACTGGGTTGCCTCTAAACCGCAGTGGAAACCCCGTGAGTAGTAAACAGAAGGGAGGGATAAATGCTCGGCTAAGATCTGTCCACATGGTGACACCGGAACTGTAAATACAACGTCAAATTGGTTTCCTTCAAGGTAAGCAATGATCTCTTTGTTGTACAAAAGTTGCTTGCAGGTGTTGAAGAAACGTGTGGTAATATGTCTTGTTGTTGCAATCATCTCAGTCATTTCTGCCAAGAAAGGCTGCTGCGAAAAAGCCTTCTGGCCAAATTGTTTGACTTCTTCTTTCATGTATTCTTCTCCGTAGGGGACAGCAAAGGTTTTCAATGTGTAATGTATGGATGGCTTAATCCTCATGCGTACATCAGGAGCAATCACCACGATTTCATGTCCTCTCTGGTGAAGGCGTTCCAGAACCAGACGCATACTGAGCCAGTGGCTGCCATCCAAGGGGATTACCAAAACCTTCCCCCCATCTGAAGGGCTCCAGAAAAGGAAAGTAAGTAAAAACCATATGGGTATCTGGCAGATGCCTTGGTGCAGAGGAGTCTTCTTAGTAGTTGTGCTCTTGTTTAATCCGAAGTTAAATGGGTTTACAAACTTCATTATGAACACCATGTGAAATGTGAGGAGCTCTCTGACCCGCTCCTTTTACCCTTTATTCTGTAAATGTTTAATTTCCCATGACTTGCTTTTCCGCAAGGGTCAAAGGCGGGCTCAGTTTTTCTTGAGTCGACAGTTTGCATCCAGTTAATCAAACGAAGGGGACCGGTTCCCTACAAGGTACTTTTCAGGAAGAATTAACCAAACAAGGTCTTCTGAAGTGAAAGGAAAGAATCTTGAATGCTGATCAAGTAACTGCCTCCATCCTAATGCCTCAAAGTTAGCACAAACTTTCCCGGCCTGACTAGAGGAAACGTCTTCAGCCATTTCCAGGCTCTTCCTCTTCCACCTTCTCGTGAGAAATCCTTGCCTACTGGAAAACCTTACCATACAGTGAGCAGGACTACAGGTGTGTTGTAATGTATACAAGAAACCTCTAAGGGGCAAGTTTCTGCTTTGCATGTTTGTTAGTTTTGGCCCTAGAGGTTCCTGCATGCGGTTGATGGCTGAGGCAGCCAATGGAGAGGGAGACGGAGAGAAGGCAGGGTAGAAAGACAGAGAACTTAATAAAATTCTTCTTAAATTAAGCAAAGCTGATATGTCCTGTGTTTACGATACTACAAGGTGGCATGTGTTTAACATCACTGATGATGCACAGAGGAAATGCTCCAGCTATCTTTGAACCAAACCCCGCAAAGAGGAAGGTACGTCTTCACAATGCCCGAGGTGTCAGAAGCGCCTTCTTGTCTTTTTGTTATGGATAGTTTCAGATTGATCGTGTCTATGGATTGGCCCTTCGAAGTGCGAGGGCCACCCCTTGTGTTCCTGACTCATGCCCGTCATGACTTTTAAAATCTTGCCAGGAAAAAGTATTAGAGCCATTACTGAAAATCATTAATTTCTCCCTTTAAGGAGGCAGTTATTAGACCTCTGCTCCAAGAACCTTCATTGGCTATGGAGGAGATGGCCAATTACAGTCCAGTCTCTAATTTTCCTTTTCTAGGGAAGGTGAAGAGGGATCCATCTTTCCTGTTGATACTGTTGGACCTCTCAGCAGCCTTTGATACAGTTGATCAGTGTGGTGTAGTGGTTAAGATTGGCAGACTCTAATCTGGAGAACCGGGTTTGATTCCCCACTCCTCCACATGAAACCATCTGGATGACCTTGGGCTAGTCACAGTTCTCTTAGAGTTCTCTCACCCTCACATACCTCACAAGGTGTCTGTTGTTGAGAGAGGAAGGGAAGGAGATTGTAAGTCGGTTTGATTCTCCTTAAAAGATAGAGAAAATCAGCATATAAAAACCAACTCTTCTTTTTCACTCCACTATTATCCACCAGCTTGAATGTTAAGAGCATAGCCCTTGGGTGGTTTCACTCTTTTCTGTATGACCGGATACAAAGAGTCTCCACCAGGGGTGCAGAATTCACTGGGTGGAATTTATCTTGTGGGGTGCCACAGAGTTCTATTATCTCACCCATGCCCTTTAATACATATTTCAGGCTGCTGAATGAGATTGTCCAGAGGTTTGGGGTTGGGTATCATCAATATGCAGATGACACCCAGCTCTATATTTCATTATCCAAGCCTCCAGGTGCATCCGTCTTGGTTCTGAACCAGTGTTTCGAGGCTGTGGTCAAGAAAGAACTACCCGACACTGAATCCAGACAAGACTGAGGTAGTACTGGTTGGGCTGATATTCTAGAGGGACTGGATCCGCTTATCCTAGATAGAGTAATGTTGGCTTTTTTATAAGAGCAGATTAAGAATCATAGACTCATAGAGTTGGAAGGCAACACCAGGGTCATCTAGTCAAACCCCCTGCACAATGTAGGAAATTCACAACTAACCCCCAAACCCCCAGTGACCCCTACTTCATGCTCAGAAGATGGCCAAGATGCCTTCCCTCTCATCATTTGCCTAAGGTTATAGAATCAGCATTGCTGGCAGACGGCCATCTAACCTCTTCTTAAAAACCTCCAGGGAAGGAGAGTTTACCACCTCCTGAGGAAGCCTATTCCAATGAGCAACTGCTCTGTCAGAAAATTCTTCCTAATGGCTAGATGGAAACTCTTTTGATTTAGTTTCAGCCTGTTGGTTCTGGAGCAACAGAAAAAAACTCAGCACCCTCCTCCACATAACAGCCCTTCAAGTACTTGAAGATGGTTATCATATCACCTCTCAGTTTTCTCCTCTTCAGCCTAAACATACCCAGCTCCTTCAACCTTTCTTATTAGGACTTGGTCTCTAGACCCCTCACCATCTTTGTTGCCCTCCTCTGGACACATTCCAGCTTGTCTACATCTTTCTTAAATTGCGGTGCCCAAAACTGAACACAATACTCTAGGTGAGGTCTAACCAGAGCAGAGTAAAGCAAAACCATCACTTCGCGTGGACACTATACTTCTGTTGATACATCCCAAGATCGCATTTGCCTTTTTAGCTACTGCATCACACTGCTGACTCATGTTCAGTATTTGGTCTACTAAGACCCAAGATCCTTCTCGCACAGACTACTGCTGAGACAAGTCTCCCCCATCCTATAATTATGCATTTGATTTTTGCTACCTAAATGCAGAGCTTTACATTTATCTTTGTTGAAGTGCATTTTATTAGTTTTAGCCCAATTCTCCAGCCTGTCAAGATCATCCTGTATTCTGGCTCTGTCTCCTACCATATTTGCTACCCCTCCCAATTTAGTATAATCTGCAGATTTAATAAGCATCCCCTCTATTCCTTCATCCAAATAATTTATAAAGGTTGAACAACACAGGGCCCAGGACAGATCCCTAAGGCACTAGTCCCTTCTCTCCAAGTGGGTGAGGAACCATTAACAAGCGCTCTTTGGGTGCAATCTGTCAACCAGTTACAGATCCACCTAACAGAAATAGGATCTAAACCACATTTTCCCAATTTGTCCACAAGAATATCACAAGCCTTACTGAAATCAAGATTAACTATGTCTATTCCCCTGATCCAGCAAGGTAATATCTTTCTCAAAAAAGGGGATAAGATTAGTCTGATGTGACTTGTCCTTGAGAAACCCATGCTGGCTCTTAGTAACCAGATCCATCCTTTCTAAATGCTGAAGGACTGACTGATGATTTGTTTGAAAACTTGGGGGCTCTTATGGACCCTGCCTTGTTGTTTGAAAAGCAAATCGTGTGTACTGGCTGTTGATGTAAGTCTGTCCTACTACGTGATTTCTGCATGGTTTCACATGTTGTATTAAATGCTTGTCCTTTGTTTCATTTCCGTTTTCAGGTTACTGCTTGCAATCCAAGCCTTATTGCTTTTACAATGGATGGCCCATCCTGTTGATTATATTTGTCCTACACTGTGTACTCTGCCTTGAGTCTCAGTGAGAAAGGCAGAATATAAATAATGGAAATAAACTAGTCCTTAACAGCAGACTTACTGGAATTACTGTGTGTGTGTGTTAAGTGCCGTCAAGTCATTTCCGACTCATGGTGACCCTATGAATCAATTTCCTCCAAAGTGTCCAAATCCCTACAGCCTTGCTCAGATCTTGCAAATTGTGGGCCATGGCTTCCTTTATACAGTCAATCCATCTCTTGTTGGGTCTTCCTCTTTTCCTGCTGCCTTCAACTTTTCCTAGCATGACTGTCTTTTCCAGTGACTCTTGTCTTCTCATAATATGTCCAAAGTATGACAGCCTCAGTTTACTAATTTTAGCTTCTAGGGTCAGTTCAGGCTTGATTTGATCTAAAACCCACTGATTTGTTTTTTTGGCAGTCGAGGATATCCATAACACTCTCCTCCAACACCACATTTCAAAGGAATCTACTTTCTTCCTATCACTAGTGCACTACTTACTTTTTTTACAATGAGCAAATATTTGTATCATTAGCAAACCCATGTATTATCCCCATTACAAAATGTCTGGAACACATTCCAATCATAATTGTATTTCTAGTATTAAATGATCACAAACAAAAGTACAGTAAAGCTGAATCTTTTATACATAATGTCATTGATCCATTGTAGAGTAAGCTGTGTTTAAAACCTGTGAATTTCAATAAGCTTTAAATGCAAGTAATCAGACACTGACCTGTGGCCATTGCTAGAAACTCTTCAAATCATCTTGTCTAATATAGATATAATTGTATTGTTGGTATCTAATAAAAATTACTACAAAATTCAGAGTCCTAGCCTGATTTTTTTTAAGAAAATAGAAAAAGTTACCGACCTGAGTTAAGGATTTTTTCCCGGCACAATTGATCCCTCCGATTGCAATCATATTAGGCATTAATGGTTTGGGATAATAAAATACAAAGTCTTCTTTCATCAGCCAAACTGATCCATGACTCAAAAGTTCTGTGACAGTAATGTCTTTTTGAAGAAACTCTGCAGCCAGAGTTGAATAAGGAGAATTAACAAATCCACAAAAGAAGGATTCTGACATATAAACAAGCAGGTTCTTCACACGTTGGGCAAACGTCATCCGGTCTGTATTCGTTGTAAAGAATCTTGGAACGTAAGAAAGAGGACTGGGGCACTGAAGAGCTTCAGAGTCTAAACCACAGGGAATCGCTAGAAAGAAAAATACCGAAGGGACACCCAGATGCTCAGCAACTATTTGGCCACATGGCATGATAGGATCTATAAAAAGTGCATCAAATTTGCTCTGCTCAAGGTACTCCATCAGTTCTTGATTGTATAATAAGTTAGTGCAAGTAGGAAAAAAAAAGCAGATGTCTTTTTCACCCGGTTATAGGTTCTAAGAAGCCTAGCTAGGAAAGGGAGCTCTTCAAACATGCCATTTATATTGCCTCGAAACATTTTCTCTAGCTCTTCTTTTGTGAAAGGCACTGGATATGTTTTCATGGTATAAAGATCATCCAATGGTTTTATTTGCACATTAATTTCAGGTGCAACAACGACAATCGTGTGGCCGTTCTGTTTGAGCTGTTTCAAGACGGACTGCATACTCAGCCAATGGCTTCCATCCATGGGTACCACCAGGAGCTTCCCACCAGAGGTAAAATTCAAAGACAGGAAAAGCAACAGCGCCACAACATACCCCTTCTGGAAGCGGAACGTGGGAAGCATCTCTCTCGTCTCACGCTGTCTCTCAGCAAGAATTAATCTACTACTATCAGAATGCTTCAGAGCAGCCTGTTATGTCATAGGTCGTTGTATGCTAGTTGAACATTAACTTTTGGGAAGGGTTGTAGATCAGGGTAAAACACATGCTTTGTACAACGAAATTTCCGGGGTCAGTCCCTGGCATCTCCAGTTTAAGGATTTCAGGCCTTTATCTGAGGTTTATTGGGGTGGACAAATCAGTGGTTTGATCCAGTAAAAAGCAGCTTAAAATGTTGATGTTTGTGTAACAATAGGGTTGCCAGGTCCCTCTTCTCAACAGGCAGGATATTTTGGGGGCGGAGCCTGAAGAGGGCAGGGTTTGTGGAGGGGAGGGACTTCAATGCCATAGAGTTCAATTGCCAAAGCGGCCACTTTTCTCCAGGTGATCTGATCTCTATCGGCTGGAGATCAGTTGAATTAGCAGGAGATCTCCTGCTACTACCTGGCAGTTGGCAACCCTATGTATCAAGCAACTGAGTACAATTTAAGATCCAAACTAGGTTTATTGTATACATTAAACAGGCGCAATGGCTATATCACTCAATTAGGCAGACAAGGCACATTCCAAATCTCCTCCATCTTTCTTCCTGTTTTTTGTCCCAGCAAACCTCTCCGAGCAGACAGTGCTTCCAGCTCTGTTATTTATAGCCATATATATGTAGATGCATGTGTCCCATAATTCCGCTATATTTTCAATATTACACATAATTCCTTTACAAATCAGTATCACAACCATCACCCAATATTTCACTGCACTAATGTATTTCCACCACAAATGTACAAAATCTGCATGAGTTTTATGACAGTACCAACACTGAATATTGATTCCAGTATAGGTTCTTGCCTGCCTAGCTGAAGAAAAATGCCAAGAATGCAGCATTTTAATGGTATTTTCCCTCAAATTTAGACTTACAGAGAAAACCTGTTATTATCCACATCATGTTCTAATGCCTTGTGCCATTTTTTTCTTAAACTCTTATTGGGAACCCCACACAGAAATGCATAACAGGTTATATAAATTAGAGAGGGAGGGTTTACTAATAGATGTAATAATCATCTGGAAAGGAATAATTTTTCTTCCTGCCTCTCATCTACAAATTCTTGCAGTTACTAAATGCTTAATCTGCAGATAGTGAACCACTGGAATTTCTCCACCACTTCTCTCGTGGATATAATTATAGTCAATCATTTTCCTATCTTTCACTAGGTCACAATAACAATCAATTCAAGCAGTTTCCCATCAAGCAACCCCTCTAACATTTCAGCTAACCTTTGATGCTAGCTCTCTACCGTGGATGACAATACAGAGAACCTGGGGGCCAGCTTCCTGTTGTATTCCATGTCTCAACAATAGAGTTAATAGAATAATTATCTTGTTCATGGTAGATATTCCTCTCAGGTTTCTCTGAGTTAAACCAGCTCCTACAAATGATTGCTCAAACATATTCAGCTTATAGTCTATATTATTGAGACACATAAGTACCCAGTTAACCGAGTCGCATAATAATGTAAAGTAATATTTGTAATAGCTAAGCCACCTTGATTCCATTTTCTTTGGTCAACTTTCCAGGCTAACCCGGGTCTCTTATTTTGCCAAATTAACTTATTACAGATATTTTGCCATTCTTTTAATTTTCCTTCTGATATTGAGACCAGTGTATTTCGGAACAAGAATATTAATTTTGATAATAACACCATCTTAAGAGCATTAATTCCATCGAAAAAGCGAGAGGTGCAAGGGTTCCCACGTTGCTATTATGTCTTTAAACCATCTTAGAAGTAGAGTAAAGTGCAAAGGGGTTACGTACCTTATTCTTAGGTACGTAAATACCAAGCTATTTAACCAAATATGAAGTACGTTTAACCTGGGCTAGCTAGCAGCTCTCATCAATTTCAGTTACTTCTAAATTTATCAGCATAAACTCTGATTTCTGGAGATTTCGCTTATATCCAGACACTTTGGTTTAGGTGCAAATGCAATGAGAAGAGAGCTCCGGAACCCTTGACTCAACAAGGCATTGAGAAGGGGTGTGATTTGCCTCTGCTGGTGGAATGACACTGCCTTCTTTGGGGTGCACTTGGAGTGGAGGATGAAGGTAGGGTTTGCCAACTCCCGGTTGTAAAATACCTGGCGATTTTGGGTGTGGAGACTGAGAAGGGTGGGTTTTGGGAGTAGAGGGAGTTCAGTGGGGTATAACACCATACAGTAGGGTTGCCAGGTGGGTGGTTTTGGTGGGCAATTGTCCGCCAATTCACCCAGCCACTCTGGAGTGGTAATTGTGTGCATGTGCACCTACGATGACGTCACTTCCGGTTTTACTTTTGGAAGCACCACATCACTGTGGCTGCTTTTGCACTCAAAATTAGTAGTGGTGATCAGGTGCGAGTGCACACACGGTGACGTCATTTCCAGTTTTACTTCCAGAAGTGCCGCATCACCGCGGCTGCTTTAGCACTCAAAATTTGGGGGTTTGAGTGTTAAATCAGCTGTGGTGATGCGGCGGAAGAGACACCATTGTGTGCACGTGAATGCACACAGCTGCCCCAGCCCCTCCCCCTAAAACCTCCTGTCGATCAGGAGAGGGGACCTGGCAACCCTACATAAAGTCCACCCACCCTCTGAAGCTGCCATTTTCTCCAGGTGAACTGATCTGTGTTGCCTAGAGATCAGTTGTAATAGTGGGAGATCTCCAGCCACCATTTGGAAGTTGGCTACCCTAGATGAAGGCCATATAAGGGACGGCATCTGCCCCACTCCCATGTCTTTTTGACCAACAACGAGAGAGACATCCACCCTCCCTCCCTTTATTTCAAAGTAAGTGCTAGCTCATCACACATTTGGGAGCTGAGTAGGATTTTCTCCCCCTCTGGCAGAATGGCACTAGCCTGGGTAGGGGTTTGGCCTACTCTACTCTGAAAATAGTAACAGGCAATCCACTGGTTTTCAATAATGCCTAGGCATGGGTTGTTCATTACGGTGGTATCAGTGTGGGTCAAGTTGCTTGAACGGTACACAGTACAGCTTAGGTAAGCATCCTGGGTAGGGTTGCCAGGTTGCTTAGATTGGCGGGCAATTGCCCAACAATCCAGTGCCCGGCTTGGAAGCGGGGATCGCATGCATGTGCTGCCATGCCAACGTGATCGCATCACTTCCGGTTTACACCTGAAAGTGCCTCATTGCAACGGGCCTTTGACTACTCCCAGTTTGAGTGGTAAAAGGCCTGTTGCGATACGGCGCTTCTGGGTGTAAACGTTGGTGGGATGCAGAAGAGTCAGGCCTCCTCTTCTTTGCACATGCCTGAATTTATGGGTGAGGCCACCCTTGCGCCAAGCCTTGAGCTATCTCATACATACAGCTCAAGGATAATGATGTTCCTCAAGGGCTTCCTATCCCAGGTCCACAAAGACACCTGAGACTCCAAGCCTGGTCTGAGGGTTATCCCTTCACCATTCAAATTATACCCCAGGATTAGGGTTGCCTGGTCCCCCCTTGGCTCTGGTGGGAGGTTCTGGGATGGAGCTGAGGCAGGGATTGCGTGTGCGATGCCGCACCGACACAATCACATCATTTCCAGTTTATACCAGGAAGTGCTGCATCGCAACGGGCCTTTTACCACTCATGATGATTTTGGGGGTGGAGCCTGAGAAGGGTGGGGTTTGGGGAGGGGGGGGACTTCAATGCCATAGCATCCAATTGCCAAAGCAGCCATTTTCTCCAAGGGGACTGATCACTGTTGCCTGGAGATGAGTTGTAATAGCGAGAGATCTCCAACTACCATTTGGAAGTTGGCAACCCTAGGCACTGCAACTAGGTTAAGAATGGGGTTTCGCCTGCGGGATACTGCAGATCCCCTCCCCTTTTCGATGTAAATAATTAAACTTAGTCCTTTTTATTACCCTACTGAAGGTTTTGGCTCCCCTTATTCTGTGTCTGCATGCAACATCTTAACAGCAGAAGAACTCTAATCAGCAGCAGGTAATTCAAAGTGCACAAACTGAATTATGCAAAACTGAATTATTCAGGACATTTTTACACAGGAAATTAGGACTGTACAGTAATGAAATGTTCTGGAAAGATGTTTTGGTACTACACACTACTGTACAGCACCATATACTAATGTATAGGGGTCATGCTTACATCAACATCCAGTATGTACGATACACAGTAAATCACATACTGTGTATAGTACGTACTGGCTGTTTAAGTAAGTATAATCCTACTACCGGTACATAATTTCTGCATTGTTTAACATGCCATGTTAAATGCTTATCCTTTGTTTCAGCTCTGCTTTTAGGTTCCTGCTCATTTTCAGGTTTCTATAATCTAAACATTATGGCCTTTTTTAATGGATGTTCCATCCTGTTGAATCTATTTGACCTACACTGAGTAATCCAGCTTGAGTCTCATTGAGAAAGGCAGACTATAAGCAATGTAAAAAATAAAAAAATAATGTAAATAACATGAACTACTTCTTAGCAGCAGATCTACCAGAATTGCTAGTGTGCTACTTACTTTTTTTATAACGAGCAAACAATTGTGTGATTCGAAAGCTTAACTATTATCCCCATTATGAAATGTTTGGAACACATTTCAATCATAATTATATTTCTAGTATTAAATTATCACAAAGCTGATTTAGTAAAGCTGAATCCTTTATACATAATGTCATCAATCGATTGTAGAGCCAGGTGTGTTTAAACCTGTGAATTTCAATAGACTTTAAATGCAAGTAACTGTGGCCATTGCTGGAAACGCTTTGAATCATCTTGTCTAATATAGGTATAATTGTATTATCGGTATCTAATAAAACATATCTACAAAATTCAGAGTCCTATTCTGATGTTTTTAAGAAAATTGCAAGAATTACCAACCTGAGTTAAGGATTTTTTCCCAGCACAGTTGATCCCTCCAATTGCAATCATATTAGGCATTAATGGTTTGGGATAATCAAATGCAAAGTCTGCTCTCATCAGCCAAACTGATCCGTGACTCAAAAGTTCTGTGACAGTAATGTCTTTTTGAAGAAACTCAGCAGCAAGATTTGAATAAGGAGAATAAACAAATCCACAAAGGAAGGATTCTGACATATAAAAAAGCAGGTTCTTCACACGTTGGACAAACGTCATACGGTCTGTATTAGTTGTAAATATTCTTGGAACATATGAAGGAGGGGTGGGACACTGAAGAGCTTCAGAGTCTAAACCACAGGGAATTCCTCGCAAGAAAAATACCGAAGGGACGTCAAGATATTCAGCAACTATTTGTCCACATGGCATCATAGGATCTGTAAAAATGGCATCAAATTTGCTCTGCTCAAGGTCCTCCATCAGTTCTTGATTGTATAATAAGCTTGTGCAAGTGGAAAACAACACAGTAGTCGTATTTTTCATCCTGTTATAGGTTTTAACAAACTTAAATAGAAAAGGGAGATCTTCAAACATGACATTTATACCGCCTCGAAAATGTTCCTTCAGCTCTTCTTTTGTGAAAGGCACAGGATATGTTTTCATGGTATAAAGATCACCCGATGGTTTTATGTGCATATTTATTTCAGGTGCAACGACGACAATCTCGTGGCCGTTCTGTTTGAGCTGATTCAAGACAGACTGCATACTCAGCCAATGGCTTCCATCCATGGGTACCACCAGGAGCTTCCCACCAGAGGTAAAATTCCAAGACAGGAAAAGCAACAGCGCCGCAACATACCCCTTCTGGGAGTGGAAAGTGGGAAGCATCTCTCTCGTCTAACACTCTCAGCAAGAATTAAACGTCTACTACCATTTGCCTGCTTCAGAGCAGCCTGTTATGCCATAGGTCGTTGTATGCTAGTTGAACATTAACTTTCCAGAAGGGTTGTAGATCAGGGTAAAACACATGTTTTGTATAACGAAATTTCCAACGTCAGTCCCTTGCATCTCCAGTTGAACAATTTCAGCCCTTAATCTGAGTTGGCTTATAATTTAGGGTAGATACAAATTAAGCAGAATAATAAAGGTTGTTTTAAAATTCTGTAATATATAGCTAAAAATGTAAACTGTCAATGATTGGTGACTATTACAAACTGCCGCACACAACTTCGCAGTACATGCCGAAACCAGTGACTTTTCATCAATAAGTAACATACAAGTGTAAACTGAGTCTGATCAACCGGGATACCTACTAAGCAAGTGAAGAATAAACTTAGAACGAATCTACTGATATAAAGGGCAATGAAGTAAAACATGTTCCGTAATTTCAGTCTCCCCTAAACCACTGGGACATAGCCTGTCTCCCTTTGGGCACTCTTTGTATTGCCCATCCCACAGAAGGGAGTGCTTGACACCTAGCAAGGAAAAATGCTTCCCTATAACTAAAAATCTCCAAACGGGAGAGATAAGCAGACGGGGGAACTAGGTATCTAGAAGTTTGAGAAGACAGGAAAGCTGGTAATCTCTCTAAATCTGCCTGCCGTTCAGTATCCATCACCCTTTGTTTTAAAACTTTTTGACTGCTCATACCCCATTTCCAAGACAGAATGAGGGGGGAAATCCAAGATAGCCAGTTTAGTCTTGACTGCCTTTAACCATGTAGATTGATAACTATGTCGAAGAATTATAGGAGTTAGGCCTCAAGGAATGAAATTTAACTTTAGCCAAAGGTTAATGGAGGCGAGGCACACCCTAGCCTGAACTTTTGCCATGCCTGTCTCTAAACTCACATTTGCATTTGAAGCACAGTGGGCTAGTTGAAGGGCTGCTCTCAGAAATTTCAATTGTACCCGCTCCAGAGGGATAAAGCAAGAAGATGGTGGCCCAGTCATGGTTCCATAGAGAAGCTGAGCTAGTGTTTTAGCATGAAATAATTAAAGGGCAGCTGGAATATATTGACCACCCTTGGTATGTAAAAAAATAATTATAGGCAGATTTTTGTCCTGCATCAGCTACATAGTCGCAGTGAGCTTTCCTTGAGCCAGAGGCATACAAAACAAACCCTAAATATTTAAAGTGTGACTTTTCCCTCCTTGCCCAGGATCCTTAAGCAGGAAGGTAAGAGGATCTGTTTTGAAGCAAAAACATAATGTGCAAGAGAAGGGACCTGACCCCACACTTCTCCCAGAATCTTGCCTCACTGCACTCAACTGATATCAGCATTTTGTCTCTGCGCCTCGCAGTTCACAATGGATTAAAAACAAATGCAAAAATAAAAGCACTACAGAATTGCTCTGTTGCAATGCCAAAGACCACCAGTAAGGGGGTCCCAGACTTAAACGTTGGTTACACAAAGTAGCTTTAATGTATTTAGTTCCTCAGCTGTTGTCCTTCCTGAGGGGGAAAAGGAGTAGAAAAACTTGATTAAATTCCTCCAAATGTCTGAAAAGCTACATCACTTGTTCCAGGTACCTAAAAGTCATCATAGTCGGAGCCCGGTGAACAGGAAAGGGGAGGTAATTCCAACAATGAAGTGACATCAGGAAGAAGGTGCCATCTGTGATAGCCACACGTCACCAACAAAGTAATCCTGAAGAAGAGGAAGAAGAAGAGGGAGGAGGGGGAGGAGGAGGCGTTGGTTTTTATACCCACTTTTCTCTACTGAAAGGAGTCTCAAACCGGCTTACAATCACCTTTCCTCCCCTCCCCCCACTATAGGCACCTTGTGAGGTAAGTGGGGCTGAGAGAGTCCTGAGAGAACTGTGACTAGCCCAAGGTCATCCAGCAGGCTTCAAGTGGAGGAGCGAGGAAACAAACCCAGTTCTCCAGGTTAGAGTCTGCCGTTCATGTAGAGGAGTGGGGAATCAAACCCAGTTCTCTGGATTAGAGTCCACCATTCTTAATCGCTACACCATGCTGGCTCATAACTGTTCAGCAGGGCTGTATAAGGCACATAGCGTAGCTTCATTCGCACAGTGAAGATCCTTCTGCTGTGCTGGCAGCTGCTGTTGTCAATGTAACTTTTTAAACAATGTACGCAGCCAATCAAATCTGCAATGGCCAATCAGAAGCCTTGCTGGTCAAAAGCCCCACCTATCCCTGCTGACTTTCAAAAAATAATTAGCAGGCTAGGGTTCCCAGATCCCTCTTTGCCACCGGCAGGAGGTTTTTGGGGCGGAGCCTGAGGAGGGGAGGGTTTGGGGAGGGGAGGGACTTCAATGCCATAGAGTCCAATTGCCAAAGGGGCCATTTTCTCCAGGTGAACCGATCTCTATCGGCTGGAGATAATTTGTAATAGCAGGAGATCTCCAGCCACCACCTGGAGGTTGGCAACCCTATAGTAGGCACCAGGAAAATTTTTGATGGGTGCCATGGTATCCATGGGCATCATGTTGGGGAACTCTAGTTTAAGTGTTCCATCTGTAGGATGGATCTGTTGGCTCCAAGCTGTGGGAAATGCAACCCCATCCAAAACATGATGAATCCTCAACTGTTGATCAGCAACATCAGTCTTATCTGGACTGAGTTATGACCACCTTTCATCATCATGGACTTGGGAGAGTAAAGTTTCTAGTGTTTTTTTTCCAGCTTGTGTTGGTGCTGTCTGACTTAACTGCTCAGACAACGCTGGGATTCGTTGAAGGAATTCTGAAGCTAAGTTCACATCTGCAAAATTTGAAAGAAAATGGCCGAGGAAATACTAAAATAATTTTTTAAAACACATTCTTGATGTGTTGAGTAAAAGTAATTGAGTTCAAATATTCTATGAGCATTCTGAGAAGTGGCCTGACCTGGATGGGCAGGCTAGCCTGATCTCGTCGGATCTCAGAAGCTAAGCAGGATCATTCCTGGCTTGTTCTTGGATTGGAGACCGCCAAGGAATACCAGGGTTGCTATGCTTGGTTTGGTTTATTGCTCATTAACAAAGCCATAAGCAAATACATAAGCAAATACGCATAAAATTATAAAATATCTAAAATTTATAAACGAAATACATATAATAAAATTATACAGGTTCAACAATACCTCTTGGAGCAAAATACCTGTACCATTTAGCAGGAGTTTTAGAGCTCTTACTTGAGTTAAATATTTTGCCACCTGATGAATTTTCTCAAAGTATCTATCTCTAGATCTGATAAGAGAAAAGGGACGATCCAGAGTTCTAAAGGAAGATTATACTTTGTTAGAATGGGTATGATCCACCTGGTTCTCTCCTTATTCCAATTTTTACAAAAAATAAGTAGGTGCCCTAGGCCGGGTTTCAATTTCACCAACTTCGCAGTCACACAGGCGCTACCTGAATGGGATTTTTAGAAAGAGGCAGTTTAAAACCTGTGTGGGGAATGCATTTAGTCTTGCTAGAATGAAAACATGTCTTTGGGTTGGGGGGTTGCTATGCAGAGGAAGGCAATGGCAAACCATCTCTGGTAGTCTCTTGCCTTGAAAACCCTCTTGGGTCACCATAAGTCGGCTGCGACTTGATGGCACGTTACACACACATTCTGGGAAGAACAGGAAAGCAGCAGTACTGAAAGAACAGCGAAGAGAGCAATTGTCTTGGCGGCCTGCGTCTTCTGCCCCTGCCAGAAAACCACCCATCACATCTGGCACATTTCTTTTGCCATCCTCTCAATGCCTCCCTCGCGTGACCTAGGCTGTCCAGGTAAATGTTTAGCACGATAAGCACATGAAGTTCAAACTGTGCACCATGAAGTTCAAACAGAAGTTCAAACTTCATATCATAAGGCGCAAGAAATTGGCACCATTTCAGTGTAAAGCTCACATCGTGTGACCGGGTTCTGACTGAACTCCATAGTGTTCTGTAATTTAATGCCCAGTCATTGTGAGTGTCTGAAACACAACCAGGCTTTTCCTCACCCACAAGGAGGGCCTTCCTTAAATAAATAATTCTGTTATGTAAGCACTTGCTCCCCTCTAAACACAAGGCCAGTAGGGTTTCCAGGTCCCTCTTTGCCACCGGCGGGATGTTTTTGGGGCAGACCCTGAGGAGGATGGGGTTTGGGGGGAGGGACTTCAATGCCATAGAGTCCAATGGCCAAAGCAGCCATTTTCTCAAGGGGAACTGATCTCAATCTGCTGGAGATCAGTTGTAATAGCGGGAGATCGCCAGCTAATACCTGAACGCTAGCAACCCTAATACTATGGCTTAGCTTCATTCGCACAGTGAAGATCCTTGTGCTGTGCTGGCAGCTGCTGTCAATGTAACTTTTTAAACAATGTATGCAGCCACTCAAATCTGCAGTGGCCAATCAGAAACCTTGCTGGTCAAAAGCCCCCCCTGGCCCTGCTGACTTTCTAAAAATAATTAGCAGGCACCAGGAAAAATGTTGGTGGGAGCCATGGCATCCATGGGGAACTCTTAAGTGTTCCATCTTCAGGATGGATCTGTCAGCTCCAAGTTGTGGGAAATGCAACCCCATCCTCAGTGGAACAGGCTTCCTCAGGAGGTGGTAAGTGCTCCTTCCCTGGAGGTTTTTAAGCAAAGGCTAGATGGCCATCTGTCAGCAATGCTGATTCTGTGACCTTAGGCAGATCATGAGAGGAAGGGCACCTTGGCCATCTTCTGGGCATGGAGTAGGGGTCACTGGGGGTGTGTGGGGAGGTAGTTGTGAATTTCCTGCATTGTGCAGGGGGTTGGACTAGATGACCCTGGTGGTGCCTTCCAACTCTATGATTCCATGATGAATCCTCAACTGTTGGTCAGAAACATCAGCAGCAGTTTATCTGGACTGTTCAGTTCAGTTTATTTACAGTCATTTGACCAGCAAGTATCAGTACAAAATTTACATTATCTGGACTGAATTATGACAAGTCACACACACATTCTGGGAAGAACTGAAAAGCGGCAGTACTGAAAGAACAGCGAAGAGAGCAATTGTCTCGGCATGTGTCTTCTGACCCTGCCAGAAAACCACCCATCACATCTGGCACATTTCTTTTGCCATCCTTTTGATGCCTCCCTCGCATGCCCTAGGCTGTCCAGGTAAATCTTTAGCACGATAAGCACATGAAGTTCAAAGTGTGCACCATAAGTTCAAACAGAAGTTCAAACTTCATATAAGGTGCAAGAAATGGGCAGCATTTCAATGTAAAGTTCATACTGTGTGACCAAGTTCTGACTGAATGCCATAGTGTCCTGTAGTTTAATGCCCAGTCATTGTGAGTGTCCGAAACACCACCAGGCTTACTTAAATTAATAATTCTTGTTATATAACCCCTTCCCCCCCTTTAAACATAAGGCCAGGGCAATAATAGCTGAAGGGGGGGTCTTGAGGGTCCTGGGGACCTTGGAACATCTTGATCAGCTGGGGAGATGTTTTCATTTTATTTTTATTTTATTCATTTACACCCCACCCATCTCCTCAGTGGGGATCCAAAGCAGCTTACATTGTTCGCATCTCCTCCATTTTATCCTCACACCAACCCTGTGAAGTAGGTTGGGCTGAGAGTGTCTGGCCCAAGGTCACCCAGCAAGCTTCCATGGCACAAGTGGGGATTTGAACCGGAGTCTCCCAAATACTAGACCACCACTCTTAACCTCTATACCACACTGGCTCTTTTTAACCAGAAAAAGTTCTTATACTAAACAGAAGTTCTCATTCTGTAAAAAGCTTGAAACGTGGTTAGTTGTTGCGGCCAATCAGTGTTTCAGCAGCAGTGGTGTGTATATTTGTCCCACCCTGGGTACAGCTCTCTTTACTAAGGGTAACAGACCAAGGGGTGCTACAACCACTGCTGCTTCTCATTGCCTTGCTTCAGACAGAGAACCCCAAACCATGGCAGGCGCTACATGAATAGGGTTGCCAGGTCGCTCTTCGCCACTGGTGGGAGATTTTTGGGGTGGAGCCTGAGGAGGGCGGGGTTTGGGGAGAGGAGGGACTTCAATGCCATAGAGTTCAATTGCCAAAGTGGGCATTTTTCTCCAGGTGATCTGATCTCTATTGGCTGGAGATCAGATGAATTAGCAGGAGATCTCCTGCTACTACCTGGCAGTTGGCAACCCTATACATGGTCTGCAGGCGCCTCCCCCCCCCCCACACTCACTCACTAGCAAATAGGGTTGCCAACCTCTAGGTACTAGCTGGAGATCTCCCCCTATTACAACTGATCTCCAGCTGATAGAGATCAGTTGTCCTGGAGAAAATGGCCGCTTTGGCAATTGAACTCTATGGCATTGAAGTCCCTCCCCTCTCTAAACCCCGCCCTCCACAAGCTCCACCCCAAAAACCTCCCACTGGTGGTAAAGAGGGACTTGGCAACTCTACTAGCAAACCATGACTTGCGCTTACTGTGTAAACAAGGATTCTTGACGGTAGTTTATCCCATCTTGGAATCCTGCTGTTTGCCAATCTGAATGTAACAGCCAGTCTCAATGTGTTACAAACTTACGTACATGTGTAAGTGATGTCAAATTGGAACCACCCTATGGTGTCCCTAGCAAGGGGCTTTCACGGCAAGCAGAGGTGGTTTGCCAATGCCTTCCTCTGCAGAGTCTTCCTTGGGGGTCTCCCATCCAAGTGCCAACCCTGCTTAGCTTCCGAGCTCTGACAAGATCAGGCTATACCATGCTACTTTCCCTCTGTTACAAACTTTGAAAGATCTAATTAGAATTCCCCCACCTGCCTTCTGCATTTTCACGTCTCTCTGGAGACAACCCCACACCTGTTCCTTGGTGGTTTTTCTTAGAATAGCCCTGCGAGGTGAACATGTTATTGCTGAGCTGCCATAGGTAAGGTTGCCATCTCCAGGTTGGGAAATACCTGGAGATTTTGGGGGTGGAGCCTGAAGAGGGCGGGGTTTGGAGAGGGGAGGGACTTCAATGCCATAGAGTTCAATTGCTCAAGCGACCATTTTCTCTAGGAGAACTGATCTCTGTCGGCTGGAGGTCAGTTGTAATGGCGAGAGATCTCCAGCCACCACCTGGAGGTTAACCAAAATGAACAGCAACACTGGCCATATATATGAAAATTGCCCACGGAGCTCCTTGCAGGCCGTTTTTTAAAAATACCACTGGGTCAACGCATTTGTCTATGCGGGGCTTCAGTGCAGGGTCTCCCCCATTTTGTCCTGGCCTGCCCTTTATATACTGAGCCCTGGAACAAGCTTCTAGCAAACATTCTTTTAGGGTCACAATTGTCAACGGATGCTGACAGATTAATCTATTTATTGTCAGATAGGGACCCGTATATTTCCAAAAGATTGGCACTGTATGTGGTCTGGCGGCCAAGAAAATTAGGGAAAAGCAAACTATGAAGGGTGACAAAGTTGGTTAGAGCCGACTGGGCGTATTTCAATTTTTAAAATTTTTGTATTCTTTTAATGATTCTGGTTCTGCCTATTTTAACTGCTACTATACTGTTTTAGATTGTAATGGCCTACGGCCTTATACAATAAACTTGACTTGACTTGATATATATGAAATTGACAATTTACTGTGCACTAATAAAACGTGACAACAAAATCCTATCTATATCTATACCTATATAAAAATGTGACATACAACAATACAAGATACTTATACAATTTTTCAACAATAGCAAAAACACTTATACAATTTCAATAGCCTGTACAGAGTTACATAGTGTAACATTTTGCAGTGAAGTTTCAAGTCTATTCAAAGCAACAATCCTTGCTGCATCTTTAAGGTGACAAATACATGTTGTTCAAATTTTCTCCAGGAGAACCGATCTCTGTCACCTGGAGGTCAGTTGTAATGGTGAGAGATCTCCAGCCACCACCTAGCCATAAGTCAATTGTTATTACATTTCTATCACTGAACCACATAGAATTGCCATCTGTATTTGCTGCATAGGACTGAGTTTTACTTGAAAACTATTGTTTTTCCTGTAGTTTTGCTACTCAGTATCTTGGTGAGCCGGTGTGATGTAGTGGTTAGGAGCGGAAGACTCTAATCTGGAGAACCGGGTTTGATTCCCCACTCCTGCGCATGAGCGGCGGACTCTAATCTGGTGAACCAGGTTGGTTCTGCTCCTCCACATGAAGCCAGCTGGGTGACCTTGAGCTAGCCACAGTTCTTTCAGAACTCTCTCAGCCCCACCTACCTCACAAGGTGCCTGTTATAGGGAGAAGGGAAAGTGATTGTAAACCGGTTTGATTCTCCTTAAAAGGTAGAGAATGTCGGCATATAAAAATCAACTCCTCCTCCTACTCCTACTCCTTCTTCAGGACAATAAAGCTATCAACAGTTCAAGCATCTATCTTTCTTCCCTTTCTTCTTCGGAAGTATATCAATCCTTGTCATGTCTGTGTATACAATGACTTCAAAGGTCCCATGGGAACCGGTGTCTATGGTTTCATGTGTGGGGTCACTCATGTGGCAAACCCTAACATAAGTCTCCTTGGGGTTATATTTTATTTTATTCATTTATCCCCTGCCTTTATCCCCAGGGGAACACAAAGCAGCTTACATCGTTCTCCTCTTGCCAACCCTGTGAGGTAGGTTAGGCTGAGACTGTGTGATTGGTCCAGGGCCTCCCAGTGAGCTTCCATGGCACGAGTGGGGATTCGAACCAAGGCCTCCCAGATTTTAATCCAATACTCTCATCATTACACCATACTGGTTCTCAATATTATTATTGATAACTTTCCCCAGATTTTACAACCAGCCCCTATACAGCTGCTTTTTCTGTCATCAAGTCACAGCCAACTTATGCAGACCCCTCACAGGGTTTTCAAAGCAAGAGACGTTCAGAAGTGGTTTGCCATTGCCTACAACTGCGTAGCAACCCTGAACTTCCTTGATGGTCTCCCATCCAAGTACTAACCAGGGCTGACCCTGCTTAGCTTCTGAGATCTAGCCTGGACTATCCAGGTAAGGACTCTGTGTACCACCAAGATTATTCTGTCCTGCTCTCTCTCTTTCCCTGCCATCTTGTTGGCCTCCTTCCTTAAGCTCTCGCCTCTCCCCCACAAAAGACTTCCTAAGTATATTTCTTCTTGTACAAAGGATGGGAATTAAACTGTGGAACTCCCTGCCCCAGGATGTGATGATGGCTGTTAACTTGGAAGGCTTGAAGAGGGGAGTGGACATGTTCATGGAGGACGGGTGTATTCATGGCTACCGTACTAGTAAAAATGGATACAAGTCATGATGCATACCCATTCTCTCCAGGATCAAAGGAACATGCCTATTATATTAGGTGCTTTGGAACAGAGGCAGGATAATGCTGCTGCAGTCGTTTTGTTTGTGAGCTTCCTAGAGGCACCCGGTTGGCCACTGTGTGAACAGAATGCTGGACCTCCACTCCTGGGGGAGGGGTTGTGGCTCAGTGCTAGAGCATCTGCTTGGCATGCAGAAGGTCCTGGGTTCAATCCCCAGCATCTCCAGTTAAAGGGACTAGGCAAGCAGTGGATGGGAAAGACCTCTGCCTGAGACCCTGGAGATCCGCTGCCGGTCTGAGTAGACAATACTGACTTTGATGGACCAAGGGTCTGATTTGGTATAAGGCACCTTCATGTGTGTTCATGTGTGACCTTGATGGGCCTTCGTCTGATCCAGCAGGGCCTTTCTTATGTTCTTATATCCTTATTCTCCCCCCCTTTTTGTAGCCAATATACAAGTAAAGTTAAACAGTTCTTTTCTGAGACTGGTGTTATGGTGATCTGTAAATGCAGATAAAAGGCCCGACCTGGTACAAGCTGACCAAGATATAGAGAGATCTGAACTACTCTGATAAGTGAATGTTGCAACATTTCCCCCTACCTCCATAGCGGTTTGGCATAGAAGGGTAATCCTGGACAAAACTGCTGAATCATGCTGAGCCCTTTGGTTTTCCTTCTTTCCCTGCAGTGTGTCAAACGTCAGAGCTCTCTCTCCCAGCTTCCTTCCTTACAACAGCACTCAGCTCCGCTTTGCAGACTTAATTAGCCTCGTCGGTGGCTAGAGAAAACATGCACACAACCACAAGGTAATATTGTCCCATTTGATTTGTATTGATTCTACACCTAGTGCATCATCTAAAACCAATCCCTATCTTTGCTAATATAAGAGCTACCACATTTTTCTTACATCTATTCTCCACTTTACAAGGAACCACCCATCTGTTTCAGTAAGTGCCAGAGACAGAGTCAAGTAACTAGTGTTGTTAGAGGGTTGCCAGGTCCCCTCTGGCCAGCAGCAGGGGATGGAGGGAAGATTCGGGGTGGGAAACTCTTGCAGATTTGGGGATGATGAACACATATGAACACACATGAAGCTGCCTTATACAGAGTCAGGTTCTTGGTCCATCAAAGTCAGTATTGTCTAATCAGACGGACAGCAGCTCTCCAGGGTCTCAGGCAGAGGTCTTTCACATCACCTACTTGCCTAGTCCCTTTAACTGGAGATGTCAGGGATTGAACCTGGGACCTTCTACATGCCAATCAGATGCTCTACCACTGAGCCACAGCCTCTCCTGGGGAACTGGGGAGGGCAAGGACCTCAGTGGGGTACAATGCCACAGAATCCACCCTCCATAGCGTACAGGGGAACTGACCTCTGTAGTCTGGAGATCAGCTATAATTCCGGGGGATCCCCAGGTCCCACCTGGAGGCTGGCATCCTTATGTTGTTATGCAAAGGGGAATTTATTTTTCTGAAATTCACATTTTTTATTATAGCCATTGATTGCTCTTACCCCCCCTTTTTTTTAAAGGAGGGATTTCTCTTTGAAGAAAATCAATATACCCTTTTGTAACTTCAGCTGTTACATTTTACAGAGTGGTGCTGAAATAGGACAGAAAGGTTTAGGAAGATGTTGCCTGCCTCTGAACAATTAAGGGGTGTGCAAAAAATAAATAAAAAAAAAGGGTCAGGAGGATACAGATTTAGTACATTGGACCTGAAAATTGCTGGGATTCCTGAATATTCCCGAATTCCCATAACAGTATGGGTTTTATTCAGGGGGGTTGTCCGGAATCTGAAAAAAAAATTCAGCTTCATTATAGCTTATGGGGAATCTTTCTGGGGCTCTGGAGGGGCTGTTTTTTAAGGTAGAGGAACCAAATTTGCAGCATAACTGCTGGTGACGCTCCTTAGAAGAGTGGAGATTGAAGGGAGGGGGGACTTTTGCTAGCCCAGGCAAACCAAATGCGACATGCAGTTGCCCACCAGAACCCAGGCCCACTCTGCCAGGGCAAGCCCAGCAGAACCATTGTCAAACCACAGAATGCCAGCATTTTAAACATTTCTTTGCATTTCCCCCACAGTTTGTACTTCCTTCTGCAAAAATTATTCAGTTTGACATAGGTTCTGCTGCTGGTTTTGCTTGATTCTGCCTGGACTTTGCCACTCCCAGGAAAGCGTGCATCGGTTTTGCACTGATAATCTCACATCTTGTAAACCGAATAGTACATACATGTAATTTTCAGAGCAATTCAACCTGTGTCAGTGGAGTCTTCTTTTCACAGTGTATACCTCCAATGAGGACCCGTTTGTGATCTTTTGTATTTTGAACTGGGAGATCAAGGTTCAAATTTGACTTCAGCCATGGGGTTAATAGTAACGTTCTCAACCTCCAGGTACTAGGTGGAGATCTCCTGCTATTACAAATGATCTCCAGCCGATAGAGATCATTCTACCTGGAGAAAATGGCCGCTTTGGCAGTCATCGTCAGTCAGCCTCAGTTTGCCTCCTGTAAAGAGGAGTAACATAAACCACATAATTCTTGTAAGGATAAAAAAGGGCTGCGCAAAAATGCCCTGCATCCTAGGATTCATGCCAGAGCTACAATAACTGGGTCTGCAGTCTTTACATGCTCAAAGGGCCTTTCTAAGCTAAGAGGAAATGAGTCAGTTTTGACAGGGTAATTCAGTAACATGGATATGCAGGAGGTAAGACAAATTATTATCCGTCAAAGAATTACACCTAGGAGAAAGGGATTTGGGAACTAACAGCTAGATCACATCACTTCCTTTTGGGGAGGGAGGAATGGAATGCCCCACAAGGGAAAGGTCAGACAAATCTGTGGATATGGAGATGAAAAGTCTCTTTTTAACTCTATTATGTGGATTGACTCTATAAAGGGAGCCACGGCCCTCAATTGGCAAGATCTGAGCAAGGCTGTTAAGGATAGGAAAATTTGGAGGACATTGATTCATAGGGTCGCCATGAGTCGGAAGTGACTTGACGGCACTTAACACACACACACACACACACACACACAATCATCTAATTGGGTGCCTGAAATTGTTGTCTGCGCAGAATTCTATGAGTTACTCTCCAGCTCATAGAATTTTGTGAAGACAACAGACAAAGTGCCAAAACAGGAGTAGAACTGAACATCAAGAAGACAAAACTAATAACTGTTGGATAATTACTCAACTTTAAGGTGAACAATGATGAAATTGAAATTGTTCAAGACTTTCTATTCCTTGGCTATTCCTTTTAATCAAAATGCCACCTCCGGATTTGTGTACGTTTCGCAGATATAAGCTTCTTCAGGGTCCTAGAGCGTATCCCTGCTTTATGCTCACCAATGCTCACCAATCTTACCAGCCATTTCCTGGAGAAGGGTCATTCTGATTCTGATTTGCTGTTTTTCGCGCTTTGGCAGTATAAACCGTGTAGATATCAGATGGAGGATATTTCCAAGATTTTGCATCGGCACGAAACAAGACTAATATACATCTTCAAAACACTGGCCCCTATGGGCTTGAACAATGAATTTGACCTCACCAATTTTCTCTGAAGGGTCCCCTTAAGCAATAGATTTCTTTGGACAGGGCTAAGTAGCCACAGCTGGGAAGGCATACTTTATGTCGACGCACAGAGTTTCAGTTACCAGCCCTCAGAGAGATAGAACCTTATGGTCAGCTGGTCTTCGGTATGTATGGTACATTTACATGGCAATGTCTGATATACTGGTGTTACGTTCTAGACATTTGGTGTACATATTTATTTTCTAGAGGTCTATGCACCCGTGTGAATCAACTGAAGAAGCTTATATCTGCGAAACGTACACAAATCTGGAGGTGGCATTTTGATTAAAAGGAATTTGATCAAAAAGAAAATTGATTGAAAGGAAATTTACCTATGAATGAATTATATTTTCTGACTGGACTTTTTGGAAATTGGACTCTGAACTTGGAACTTTGGATTGACACATTCAGTTGGATTTTGGACTTGAATTATGTTATCAATTTGGATATTTAGGAATTGGACCTGGTGAAGTAACCAATTTATGTTATACCATTATATTGGTTTAGTGAATTAACTACTTTTGTTTATTAAATTCTTTTTGCATAGTTTGCTTTTGTATAGAGACCCTCATCTTATTATATTCCCTAGTGGGAACTAGCCCCTAGGTGGGGACGCTTAGGTTTACTATCGTGAGCTGGTGCTGTTATTATCTGCCACCTGGAGGTTGGCAACCCTAATGCCAAGCTTGAAGAGCGAGAAGGAGCTGCCCAGGAGGCAGAAGCAGCTGTGCGTGGCTCTCTTGCCTTCTTCTAAGCCCCACGCAGTGCTGACAGGACTTGAAGAAGGGCAGTCTTGAACTGAGGCCATGCTCAGACCCTTCTCTAGCCTTCCTCCCAGGTGCAAATGAAAGACCTCCCTAGAGGCTTCTGGATATTGCAGGGCCCTCTTTCATTTCCAGCTGTCAGGATGATGAGGAATGGAAATGGAAAACAACTGTTGATTGGTGCTGATGGAGGAGTGCAAAGAAGGCGCCACCTTGAGGCGTGTTCATTTCCCTGCATGCATGTACAAGGAGGGCCCAAAGGAGTCCATTTTGTCCAGGAAACTCCAAGAACTGGAGCCAACCCTGTCTATCGATCTATATAGTGATTTTTTAACTAGCTGGAGATCTCTTGCTATTGCAACTGATCTCCAGCCGATATCGATCAGTTCACCTCCCTTCCCCAAACCCTGCCCTCCTCAGGCTCCATCCCAAAAACCTCCTGCTGGTGGCAAAGAGGGACCTGGCAACCCTACTAGCAAACCATGACTTGCACTTACTGTGTAATCAAATGCGGTCTTGGGCTGTATCAACAGAAGTATCACTGCTCTGCTATGAGAAAAGGTTGAAGGAGTTGGGTATGTTTAGCCTGAAGAGGAGAAGACTGAGAGGGGATATGATAACCATCTTTCAAGTACTTGAAGGGCTGGCATAGAGAGGAAGGTGCCAAGTTGTTTTCTGTTGCCCCAGAAGGTTGGACCAGAACCAACGGGTTGCAATTAAATCAAATGAGTTCCCATCTATACATTAGGAAGAATTTTCTAACAGTTAGAGCGGTTCCTCAGTGGAACAGGCTTCCTTGGGAGGTTGTAAGCACTCCTTACCTGGAAGTGTTTAAGCAGAGGCTAGATGGTCATCTGTCAGCAATGCTAATTCTATGACCTTAGGCAGATCATGAGAGGAAGGGCATCTGGGCCATCTTTTGGGCATGGAGTAGGGGTCACTGGGTGTGTGTGGGGGAGGTAGTTGTGAATTTCCTGCATTGTGCAGGGGGTTGGACTAGATGACCCTGGTGGTCCCTTCCAACTTCTATGATTTTACATTCTCAAAAGGAAGAGTGGCCACTGCATCTTTGTTCTGGCAGGTCTAAGATCTTTTTAAATGAGGAAAGCACAGTTGAACGTAATTAGTCTCCAAAGCTGGCCCTCAATTTTTCCTACCAACCCTACAAGACAATAAAATATCTGTTCTCCTATATGCAGATGATATGGCTTTAATCTCTCTTACCAAAATTGGGTTCAGAAGGCTCTTACAGCAATTAGGAACACACTGTAAGGAGGAGGCCCTGGGTATAAATTATGAAAAAACAAAAGTGGTGGTTTTTAGAAAAAAGGCAAAAAACTCTCTTTGGTGTATACTAGAAAACCAAATCAAGCAGAGTAGCTCCTTTAAATATCTTGGCCTAAAATTTAGAGAGAACCTAAACTGGAACAACCATCTGGCATCTATAAGGTCATCTGCGACAAGGAGCATGGGTTCTATCCTGAGGTTTTACTACACCAGGGGAAGTCACCTCATAGATCCGGCTATAAAATTATTCAAAAGCAATGTCATTTCTTACCTCCTATATGGAGTGGAAATCTGGGGTTGGAAAGAGGACAATATTGCCAATGTAGAAATAATTCAAAATTTGTTCTTGAGATGTATTCTGGCCCTTCCTAAGGGTACCCTGATTGCTCTGATAAGAGCTGAAACTGGCCTACCATATCTTAGGGCCCGCGTCTACCTGGAGGACCTAAAACCTTTTTAAAAAAATAGAGCGGACAGATCAAATGCATTCAGCAAACTATCCTTTGATACTATGCTCTTGTGGGACCCGGCATGATCAGGCTTTAACAATAAATTATTAACTCAGTACTCCATCCCTGATGAACTTGTAAGACCTTCAGTAGGTAACACGCACTAAGAGACTGGGTCTTCAGGGGTGATGCCCTGGTTGACAGGACATTAATTCAGAAAGCACAGTCTACGCTATGGTTTAAATTATTCAAAAGTGACCACTTTAGAGCCCGGTATCTAACTAAGATTTCAAATTATAACCTTAGAGCAGCGTTTTCTGCTCTAGCCTTTGAAACAATGCCAATGGCCGTTTTAGTTGGGCGGTACAAACAAATCCCCAAGGTATTGTCGAAGGCTTTCACGGTCAGAGTTCATTGGTTCTTGTAGGTTATCCGGGCTGTGTGACCGTGGTCTTGGTATTTTCTTTCCTGATGTTTCGCCAGCAGCTGTGGCAGGCATCTTCAGAGGAGTAACACTGAAGGACAGGGTCTCTCAGTGTCAAGTGTGTAGGAAGAGTAATATATAGTCAGAAAGGGGTTGGGTTTGAGCTGAATCATTGTCCTACAAAACGTATCAAAGGTCAATGATTAGCACATTACTTTTGATACTTTTTGCAGGACAGGAAACGTCAGGAAAGAAAAGACCAAGACCACGGTCACACAGCCCGGATAACCTACAAGATTTGTTATTTACCCCATTATTTACTGTCCACTATATGCACAGCCCAGGGTTAAGTTTCTTGATGGGCTGCTAGTGGGTACAAACCTTCCCTCTGAAAAGGAGAAAATCATACTCTTGCAGTCTGACTCAAACGAGTTTATATCTTATAGACCATCACTGTTTGCTCTGGCAACACGGAAAATAAGGGCGAAGGCAGATAGCTCTAGAGCAGAATTCCAGAAATGATGTTGTTATCGGTCTAAATCAATGTTAATCCTTCCAGATTTTATTTTGCTGTACATGTTTCCTTTTGTTTATAATGTGTTACTCTGTGGATGATGTTTTGTGAAAGCCACATACAAATAAATTGCACTTACTTACTAGTCTCCAAAGCACCCCCAACCAGTACACTTCAAGACTGTTTCAAACAGTGGGCTGGTACTTGCACCAGGCCCAGAACAATATTTTCCTCTCCCTGCCTTACCCCATTTCTTGTTAGTGATTTCACATCTACCCTGACAGTTAGCACTAGGGACGCCAGCCTCCAGGTGGAGCCTGGGGATCCCCCAGAATTACAGCTCATCTCCAGACTAAAGAGATCAGTTCCCCTGGACAAAACAGATGCTTTGGAGGGTGGACTCTATGACATTGTACCCCACTGAGATCCCTGTCCTCTTCAGGCTCCATCCCCAAATCTCCAAAAGTTGTGTCCTAACTTGAACCTGGTAACCCTACCCCCCCATGCCCCACTGGGTCAGGGGGCACCTGGCAACCCTAACTAGCACATTACATTGTAATGGTGAGTTGGTCCTAATAAGGGTATTGCTCCACTATCCCCGGATGGAGTATATATAGCTACTTGGTTTGTTTTTTTATCAACTGCACAGTGATTAAAAAGAAAAATAGTAAAAATGAAACAAAAGCAACAGAAAACCTCAGCCACAAATTCATACAACTCCAGCTACTCTAGAAATAAAAAAACTGCTAGATCCCTAGTTGAATAAATTCGTGCTCCACAAATTCATCGTGCTCCACAAATTAAAAAGGGAAAGTGCTATTCATATGTCTTTATGAATGTCACATAGCGTCCAACTGTGGAGCACAGTTTTTCCAAACCCCTTGCTTCCTGACTGGGGAGACACAAAACCACTTCTACAAACCTTTAATCTCACAAGTACGACTTTGTTAGTAGCAAGAAATACACTGTCACTGAAAAGCTGAGCTTAAAACATTGATATATATACCACCTACCTGTGACAGGTGTTTTCCTTCTTCACAATTTATCCCTCCAATAAAGACCATATTGGACATAACTGGTCTAGGATACTCAAACACAAAGTCATATCGTAAAAGCCAAACAGAGCCATTTCTGTAAAGGGTCGGTAAATGCACTTCTCTCTTGAGAAGCTCTGAAGCAATCACTTGGTAGTTAGTATACACAAACTTGAAAAGTGGTGTCTCTAAGAAGCTAATTAGTAGGTTCAACAATCGTTGGGTAAATGTCATGTGATCGGTGAAGCTGCTATAGCATCTTGGGACATACGAAACTGGGTTTGGGCACTTAGTGATTGCATGCTCTAAGTTGCACGGGAATCCCCGGAAGAAGTACACAGATGGGATGGAGAGATATTCAGCAATGATCACCCCGCATGGCAAAGCTGGATCTGTCAAAAGGGCATCAAATCCACTCTTTTCTAAGGACCGCATGATTTCTCCGTTCCGCAAAAGGCTCTCGCAATTCATGAAAAACAGCTCAGAAAGAAAGCTCATGATCTTAAACGCTCCTATGATCATGGAAGGAAAAGGTACTTCATCGAAGGGCTGGTTGCCAAACAGGCGGAAACGATGAGCGAGATCGTCCGGCGTGTACGGCACCGCATGTGTTATCAGGGTGTAATACTTGGATTCTTTAAAAAGCAAGTTTACTTCTGGAGCCACTACCACTATTTCGTGGCCTTTTTCGCTGAGTTTCTCTACTACAGAACGCATACTGAGCCAGTGGCTTCCATCTTGAGGGATCACTAACAGCCTTCCACCTTCTCCGAGGGTCGCGAGTACAAAGAGAAAACAGACAGCACAAGCATCGAGGCGAGGAAGGGAAGAATCCATCTCTAAGGCCACGACACATAAACGCAAAGCTTCTTTTAAAAATTGGAGTGAAAAGCATACCCTCCTTGCTGCTTAAGTACTCTCTGCCTCCTGCCCCCTGCCTTTGTTAATGATTATATATTGAAGATGAGGTTGCTGATGAAGCAACTCTGGCCTAAATATCCCCCCCACCCCCGCTCAGTGAAATGGAATATTTGACTTGAAGGTAAAACTTGCATGCCTTTATCACGGACAGGTTCTTTTTCGGGCATGGGTGCCAAGGACAAAATAAAATAATGTGAAATATACTTGGGGCATCTTAGGTTAGGTCCAATCAAGAGATCAAAGGCCTCTTCCTTTTCGGTTGAAGACATGAAGCTGCCTTATACTGAATCAGACCCTTGGTCCATCAGTCAGTCTTGTCTACTCCGGCAGCAGCTCTCCAGGGTCCCAGGCAGAGGTCTTTCTCATCACCTACTTGCCTAGTCCCTTTAACCGGAGATGCCAGGGATTGAACCTGGGACCTTCTACATGCCAAGCAGAGGCTCTACCACTGAGCCACAGCCCCTTCCCAATTTGCAAGAAAGCAAACCACAGATTCCAAAGGGTTAAGTCATCTCGCCTCCTACAATGCAGGAGCTAATTTCCAACTCTTAGATGGAAAATGCCATCAAGATGCAGCTGACTTATGGCAATTACGTAGGGTTTTCAAGGCAAGAGACGTTCAGAGGTGGTTTGCCGTTGTCTGCCTCTGCATAGCGACCTTGGAATTCCTTGGCAGTTTCCCATCCATATACAAACCAGGGCTGACCCTGCTTAGCTTCCAAGATCTGACAATATTGGACTAGCCTGGTCCATCCAGTTCAGGTTTCTAACTCTTACGGGACAAATTTTGCAGCGGCCTCAACAGTTCAAGGGGTGTCCAAAAGACCTAAGGGCTGGACACAGATCACATGGTCACATGAAGCTGCCTTATACTGAATGGACTTTGTAATGTGTGAATTGGCCACATTGAGAGTTGGGTGTGCAAAGAGATCTGTGTGGAGAAGAAAATGAACAAAGACAGTAGCTTAGTGATGAGGGACACAGACTTGGGATGACACAGAGGAAAATTGAAGTGAATGGCAAAGCTTCTTGGAGGAAGGCTAGGATTAAAAAATCACTATATAGAATGATAGACAGGGTTGGATCCAGTTCTTGGAGTTTCCTGGACAAAATGGTCTGCTTTGGGCCCTCCTTGTACATGCATGCAGGGAAATGCACCCGCCTCAAGGTGGCACCTTCTTTGCACTCCTCCATCAGCACAAATCAATAGTTGTTTTCCATTTCCATTCCTCATCATCCTGACAGCTGGAAATGAAAGAGGGCCCCGCAATATCCAGAAGCCTCTAGGGAGGTATTTCATTTGCACCTGGGAGGAAGGCTAGAGAAGGGTCTGAGCATGGCCTCAGTTCAAGACTTTGCCCTTCTTCAAGTCCTGTCAGCACTGCGTGGGGCTTAGAAGAAGGCAAGAGAGCCACGCACAGCTGCTTCTGCCTCCTGGGCAGCTCCTTCTCGCTCTTCAAGTTTGGCATTAGGGTTGCCAACCTCCAGGTGGCGGCTGGAGATCTCCTGCTTATACAGCTGATCTCCAGGCGACAGAGATCAGTTCACCTGGAGAAAAAGGCCGCTTTGGAAGGTGGACTCTATGGTATTATACCCCATTGAAGTCCCTCCCCTCCCCAAACGCTGCCCTCCCCAGGCTCCACCCCCAAAATCTCCAGGTATTTCCCCACCCAGAGCTGGCAACCCAAATAATGACATTATGCATATAAACCAGGAGTGGTTTATGAATGTTGTGTGTGGGTTAAGTGCCGTCGCTTTCGACTCTCAGCAACCCTATGAATCAATGTCCTCCAAAACATCCTATCTTTAACAACCTTGCTCAGATCTTGCAAATTGAGGGCCGTGGCTTCCTTTACAGAGTCACTCCATCTCATCTAGGGTCTTCCTCTTTTCCTGCTGCCTTCAACTTTTCCTAGCTTTATTGTCTTTCCTAGTGAGTCTTGTCTTCTTGTAATGTGACCAAAGTACGATAGCCTCAGTTTAGTCATTTTAGCTTATAGGGACAGTGCAGGCTTGATTTGATCTAACAAGTGAAAGAAGCTCAGAAGCTCGCATAGTCTGGAGGCGAGGTCCAAAAGCAAGTCCAGGGTTGAGGCAAAAACATTCAAAGGGTTTTTAATGCACATAACAAGCAGCTGGTAGGCTAGCCTGCAGGATCACAGACAAATTGATGTCACAGTGGCTGTGAACTCAGGGCAGGCTCATATAGGGAATTTCCCTAAAGGTGATGGCTGGGTCCAGCAGAAGGCTCATCTCACAAGCTGAGTCAGCTTCTGTAGCAGAACAGGTCAAGATCTCGCTAATATTTGCATAGGAGACCTCGACGACACCCACAAACGCTGCTGTGGGTGGCTGAGTGCACGGTCAGAATGTTGGCGTAACAAAGTAATGTCCATTTCTCAATATCGGCATGTATAAATTTCGCTTAGTTTCATAGATGACTGCATATAAGACTTCAAGAAGGGTTCAACTTGTCTGCTTTCTGTGTATGTCATCACTTCTTGTACTTCATCAACTTCATTAATGTCCTAGACATCCTACTGAAATTAGAAAGAAATGCTGGATTGGCGTTAAATATCGTCGTTCCATCCCTTCTGCTCTGGATTTCTGGTGACATTTTGAAATCTACCGTGAACTTGAGTGAACTAACTTAGAAACCACAATTAATTCGAGGAGCCCTATGTTCTTGGCATAGCATTTGCAATCTTATGATGTTTCAACATTTCGTCTATGAACACTTCAGCCTTAAACAATTTTAATGCTTGTAAACCGAACAAACATGTCAAGAAAGCAGTTTATGCGGCATACTGCTGAATATTGCGGTAGCTTATCATTCATGGTGGAAAACTCTGTTACAATTTCCCCCCCACTCACTGGCTTCTTTAACACATTCTCTTTCTCCTCTTTTTCTCTCTGTGGGCCAATAGCGTGATTTCCCTGATCACTGCTGTGTTTCCTGACTTTCTGTAATTGTTAATCCTTCCCTCTTGTCTCTCCACTCAGAGGTGGTACCAGAGATCAGAGTGTTCGGTCAAGTGCCAGTGCTCCAGGAAAGCCCCAACTCCGGATTGATCCCGATCAATGAAGGGGGAAAGAGCTTGAAGGAGCGCATCTTCTTTTGTATCCCCCTTGGTTCATCTTCCACCCAGAGTAGGTCTCCAGGTACTAGCTGGAGATCTCCTGCTAATACAACTGATCACCAGTTGATAGAGATCAGTTCCCCTGGAGAAAATGGCCGTTTGGGCAAGTGGACTCGATGACATTGAAGTCCCTCCCCTCCCCAAACCCCGCCCTCCTCAGGCTCTGCCCCATCCCACCCCCACCGGTTGCGAAGAGGGAACTGGCAACCCTAACCCAGAGGCCCTGCACTCCATCTTCCATTTCTGGTTTGGAGGATGCCCAGGAGGAAGCAATGCAGTGCAGTCTCCTTGCTGGTACATGGCAACTAGGGTTGCCTGTTCCAGCTTGGGAAATACCTAAAGATTTTGGGGGTGGAGCCTGGGAGGGCAGCGTTTGGAGAGAGGAGGAACTTCAATGCCATAGAGTCCAATTGCCAAAGGGGCCATTTTCTCCAGGGGAACTGATCTCTGTTGCCTGGAGATCAGTTGGAATAGTGGGAGATCTCCAGCCACCACCCGGAGGTTGGCAACCCTAGTTATTATTGATCCTTGTTTGTAGCCTTCCACGTATCATGACACGCACACATCCTTTCCTGCTTAAATGCACATGTATTCCTTACAGACTGACCATTAAAAGATGACATACCTGAGGTAGGGGTTTTCTTTCCTCACAGTTGATCCCGCCTATGAAGACCATGTTCGGCATAAGAGGCCGGGGAAACTCAAACACAAAGTCATAGCGCAAAAGCCAGATGGAACCGTTCCTGTAAAGGGTTGGCAAGTGAACATCTCTCTGCAGAAACTCTGATGCAATATCTTGATACTTGGTATAAAGGGTCTTAAAAAGCGACGTCTCCAAAGAATTCACCAACAGATTAACCAGACGTTGGGTGAAAGTCATTTGGTCCGTGTGCCTGGTGTAGCATCTTGGGACGTAGGAAACTGGATTTGGGGATTTGCAAATGGCATGCTCTAGACTGCATGGGAACCCACGGAAAAAGTATACAGATGGGATGGAGAGGTGCTCGGCTAGGATGACTCCGCATGGCAGAGCTGGATCTGTCAACAGGGCATCAAAATGACTTTCTTCCAGGTATCGTATGACTTCTCTGTTCTTCAGAAGACTGTCACAGTTGTAGAAAAACAGGTTTATTATATACATGTTGTTCCGGTATTCCTGAAGAATTGAGTGAGGAAAAGGAACCTTACGGAACAGGTTTGCAGCAAACTTTTGAAAACTCCTTTTGAGTTCCTCTTCTGAATATGGCACCGGGTATGTTTTCCTCTCGTAATACTCTGATTCTCTCAAGAGCAAATTTGTTTCTGGCGCTACCACCACTATTTCATGTCCTCTTTCGTGAAGCTTCTCTGCCACGCTACGCATGCTGAGCCAATGGCTTCCATCTTGAGGGATCACTAGCAGCTTCTCGCTTGCAATGAAGCCGAAGGCCGTTAGTAAACAGAGAAGCCAGCTAGCCAACCTGTTAGGCCGGAGTCGGAGAAAAGTCATTGCTCTGCTTGGAAAAACGTTCTCAATGAAAGGAACCTTTTGCCTGCTTTGTAAGTTCAGGATTGAGAAAGAAATATAAACTTAAGCCTTATATGCTCCCAGAGTCTGTTAATCATTAGCTTAGCACAATCGGTGGGCACTGCATGGCAGAATAGTCCTTAGAGAATGTTTGCCATGTAAAGGTTGAATCAACTGAAACAGGAAGCACTGAAGGAAGGGGGACTTGCAGTTATGCAGTTTGAGAGCGAATTGGGGAATTAACTATAAGCCCCAACTATAGCTGTTCAGTAAAGAGAGGTAGGTAGGGTTGCCAGCCTCCAGATCTCCTGCTATTACAACGGATCTCCAGCCGATAGAGATCCGTTCACCTGGAGAAAATGGCCGCTTTGGCAATTGGACACTATGGCATTCAAGTCCCTTCCCTCCCCAAACTCAGCCCTCCTCAGGCTCCGCCCCAGTTTGCATATCATCATTGACAGGAAGCCTTACATATGAGGATGGACTTTTAGTGGGAAACACTTGGCCCTCCTGGTGTCCCATATGAGCCACCAACAGTTGGCCCTCCTGGGTTCCCATTTGGGCCACCCAGCTGTCAGTATTTTGCTGGGGAGGACATAGTTAGAGCCTCCAAATAAGGCCCAGGCTTCAGTCAGTTTCAGTCGTTGCCCAATGTTTGCAGACCTCATCACAAGCTTTAATGAACTTTTTATTTCTCTCTGACTTCCATGCATGCAGGGAGAAAGAAGAGCCCATAAAGCAAAGAGTACATTGCATCAGTGTTCCAAGAGCCGTCATGGGAATCTCCCATAAGGCAAGGACTGCAGATGGAGGAGGCTTTCCTCCCTCTTAGGGGGCACACTGGAGGTTCTTCTTCCTCCTCTGCTGACATGGCTACCACATCTTTGTGAACCTGCATTCAAACAAATATTAAAAGACTATTTTTAAAAAGTGGATTTAGAAGAAGAGTTGGTTTTTAGGTGCCGACTTTCCCTACCACTTAAGGGAGACTCAAACCGCCTTACAATCACCTTCCCTTCCCCTCCCCACAACAGACACCCTGTGAGGTAGGCAGGGCTGAGAAAGTGTGACTAGCCTAAGGTCACCCAGCTGGCTTCATGTATAGGAGTGGGGAAACAAATCTAGTTCACCAGATTAGCCTCCGCCACTCATGTGGAGGAGTGGGAAATCAAACCCAGTTCTCCAGATCAGAGTCCACCGCTCCAAACCACTGCTCTTAACCACTATACCACGCTGGCTCCCCATTCTATTTACATTGAATGTTAGCAGCATCTTCTTCCAGCAGAAGGTTATTTCGTTTTTTTTTTGTGGGTGTTGAAGAAAGTTAAGGCAAGAATGTTCAGGTTTTATATAAGATAAGCAGCCTCAGGGTAGGAACTACACCCTTCTGGAACTAAGAATGTAATGCCTCAGTGTATAGCCCACCAACATTCATACATCCCCTTTGGAAATGAAGGTGCTGTGAACCTGTAAACCTATGATCAGCATTTCTAGGGCTTCTGATAATTGTGGCTTTTTATTTTTGCTAGAGATAACCACTAATAAATTTTCACCGGTACAGATTCAGAACTGGGCTCAACAAACTATACTTTTAAAAAAAACAAAATAAAATCATTTTTGGAGGAAGTTGGTGCCTGATCAGCAGACATTTTTAACTGTTCTATTTTTGTTCGTGATTTAAATTAGTACCTGTTAGAAAGTCCCAAGCAAAACACTCGTATCTCAGACATTGGGTTCCACCTCTCTGGCCTCCTGTCAGGCACATGTGGATAATCAGGAGAAAAAGCACTTTGGACATAAAGGGAGTGCTTTGCTCAAACAGAACAAAGGCTGATAACAAACACAGGAAAAATGTTTTGCTAACACTGACTCCTGAAAGATACTCCTCCTTAGAGATACAAATACCTAACTAGAATCTCCACTCCTCCAGTTGGGGACCAAAGCTCAATGCACCCCAGACAGGCAAGCGAGGCCAAAGGACTCCATGCCTCCAAGATCAATGGGGCAAATGTCTCCCATTTCTCTTCCTCCTCCCTGCCTCTACAAAGCATAGTGTGTGGCTTCACCACCGTTTCTCAAATACCGGTGTCTCAAATAGGGTTGCCAGGTCCCTCTCCGTAACCGGCAGGAGGTTTTTGGGGACGGAGCCAGAGGAGGACGGGGTTTGGGGAGGGGAGGGACTTCAATGCCACAGAGTCCAATTGCCAAAGTGGCCATTTTCTCCAGGTGAACTGAACTCTATTGGCTGGAGTTGTAATAGCAGAAGATCTCCAGCTAGTACCTGGAGGTTGGCAGCCCTAGTCTCAAAAGATACAGGGAGGCCACTGCACAGAAAGGGGATGGGGCTCGGAAAGAGGCCAGCATAACATTACCATGATACCAGTGCAACATTATATTGATGTCATCCTGAAGTTGACTTTTGTCATGCCAATGTAGCCTCATGGGCAGGTGGGGGGGGGGAATAGGGGCTAGCACATTGCTGGGTGAATAATCTAGGGTTGCCAGCTGCCCACTGGAAGCAGGAGATTTCCTGCGCCCGGGCACTGCTGCCCCACACAGCTGGACGACAGGAAGAAAACGAAGAAGACAGACAGAGCATTCCTGAGATGCAATGGCATCAGGAACGAAAGTGTCTGTGGAGAGTGGGAAGGGCTTGCGCCGGCGTCCAGGCCTCCCGCGCCAGCATCTAGCCAGCTAGCACCAGCATCAGGAAGCCCGATGCTGGCAGAAAGGCCTGGATGCCGGTCGCGGGGCGCTGCTGCGGTAGTGCCGCCCCAGGACGCCGATGGGGGTGTCCGGTGGCGTCTGAACGCCGGCGTTCCGGGAGGTGTACTTGGGGCATAACTGCATCCCGGGATGCGTTCCCGGGCGTAATGGCGGCAGCCTGGAAGCGGGGCCACCTTTAGGTGGCTTCCTAAGGCCTTTTGGCCTGGGAACGCCCCTTTGAGGGTTGCACTGATTTTTTGCGCCTGGAGTAGGTTTCAGCGGGGCCAAAACCTCCTTTGGAGGCAACGCAGTCGGGTTGCCTCCATAGTAACAAGTATAATTTCAGTTAAACTTTAGCGGAAAACAACATCTCAAATAAGAAACTGGAATCTGACCTTCATGTCAACTTCGTGTCAGGAAAGCTGCCCTAATTGGTTGCTCAAGCATCATGCTTGGTTTAAAGGTCTGTTGGTTTGCAGTCTGCTCTCACAGTGGAAGGGGACCCAGGAAAAACGAGTTTTTCCTGAAGGATTCCCCCCAAATTTTCCAGCAGTAAAACTGGAACACGGAAGGGATAGTAGGAAGGGGGGGGGGTGAATCGGGACAAGGGGCACTCATGCCAGCCCTGGGACGCCACACTTCTGTGGGGCTCCACCGCTGGCGCTGCTTCCTGGCCGCTTTCCAGCGGCGCAAGTCCCCACGCCAGTGTTCTGGGGGGGTGGAGCTGCCTTTAGGCAGCATCTCCTAACCCCTTTCACCCTGGGACCGCCCTCTCGAGTTGCAGCGTTGCTATGCCAACCTTTTCAGTGGTATAGCCTCGCTGTTTTCGATGGGGGCATTCCCCCGTTTTGCATTTTAAATTGTTTTTATTTTACTTTCGGTGGCTGGGAAGCCTCTGTGGAGGCGCCACGGCTGTGCTTTGCCCGGCCGCCGCACATCCTCCCCCCCTTCAGGAATGGGCTGTAATTCACTATTTTACATTGTGCGACATCTTAAATTAAACACAGTCAATATAGAGCCTCTAAGTACTTCCTATAGAAGTCAGCCTACAAGATACTTATGATTCTCGAATGGCATTTGAGATTATTTTTGGATGGACTCTGGTGTTTCTTTGTCCCAGTGAGAGAACAAGAATCACATGTTGTTTTTAATTGCTTAAATATTTTAATGTTTTTATGTGCACTGCCTTGGGGATGCTGGTATATATAGCATATCCTGAACTATTTCATTTTGGTAGTGAGGGTTTTTAAGTCCTGTATAAATTGCATTGTTGGTTTCACTTCTTCTTTTCTCCACAGTACCAGCTGGCTTCCACTCTGCACTGTTGAAGAATTTTTTTCAAGCTATTTTGCAGAACTCTTGAGGCCCCCCCCCCCCCTCCGCACACACACATACTATTCATTTTTGGGGCCATTTTCAAAATATGAGTGCTCTTTTTTTATCTTTTATTGCATAGCTGGGTAGGGAGGTTGGGCCTTGGGTGAGCACCATTTTTGGGTGATGCTACTCTTCTCCCAGTCCTCTTCATTTTAACCAACTGGAGAAACCTGAGTTCAAATCCCAACTCAGCCATGAATTTTCTGGGAGACCTTTGGACCAGTCAGTTTCTCTCTGTTTAAGCTGCTATGCAGAATTGTCGTGGGGGGAAAGAGAGAACCACGTACAGCACCATGAGCTGCTTGGAGAAGGGTGGGATTAAAATCAAATAAATAATATGTGGCCGGCAGCAAGCAACAAAAAACACAGGCTCAGCTGAAGTTGGTGATTATTGTGCATGGTGTGCATTTCTCTTTTTTTTTTTTTGTTATAAATTTTTATTGCATTTTTCATAATAAAAAACATACAAAGAAAACATGGTGTGCATCTCTAGGCTGACCCTCACCAATGGGCTGGGCTGCAAAAGTGGGTGGGTGACAAACCAGCAATGTTCCCCCCACCTCCCCATAACACCCTTCTTCCGCTTGCGTTGAACGGGAGGAGGCCGGCGCAGGCCCTTACGTCATCAACGGGCGCCGCCCGCCTGGGAGAACGGGGCGGGCCCCGCCCCCGCCCGCCCGCCCGTTGCTAGGGCCGCGCAGTTGGGTGGCAACGAGCGCGCCTGTCGGCAGACGGGGCCGCCATGGAGGGCTCCATGGTGCGGCGCACGCAGGAGCTGCTGGGCCGAGTGATCCGGAAGCCGCCGCTGACGGAGCGCCTCCTCAGCAAGCCCCCCTTCCGCTACCTGCACGACGTGATCGGCGAGGTCAGCTTGCGCGGGGCCGGGGGCCGGGGCAGGAGGGCCGAGAGCGGGGCGCCGTTGCTTGGGCATGCGCAGGAGAGAGCAGCGGGCGGTGTGGGTGGGGGGGGCGAGAGGGGACGATGGCGGCACAGCCAGCAGGCCTCGCGCAGCGCCCGGAAGCGGCCCTGAGGGAACCGTAGGAATGAGCTTGCCAACCTCCAGGTGGGGCCTGGAGACCTCCCGGTGGTACAGTGGATCTCCTCCCGACTTGGGGTTGCCAGCCTCCAGGAGGCGGGGGAGAAATCGACACCACTGAACTAGTATCGGGGAGATTAGGCGATCAGTGCAGGAGCGAAATCAGATTTAAAGTGCAAAAATATCTTTATGCGCTACTGTGCCTAACCTTATACGTCAATATTCTAAATCACATATAAAATGTGTACAACACACAAGTACAACAGTAACACGAACACGCAATCCACCACCTCAAAGGTGAAGGAAGAAAGGGTACAGTTCATATATGACGTGTCTCAGAGAGTACAAACATCATTCTTCTGCACTCTTCTCAATGCAGGTAGGTAGGAGGATATCAATATTCAATGAGGGAAAAATTCGTGGAGGATATGGCCGTTTCAAATTCTTTGAATATGACTTCTTCATCAGTCCTTCCTATTATCATTTTAAATTTTTTTAAATAAAATATATCATTTCCCACACATAATCTCCTATAAGGAGGCAGCTGGAGATCTCCCGCTGTTACAGCTGACCTCCCACCCAGTTCCCCTGGAGAAAATGGCTGCTTTGGCAATTGGACTCTTATGGCGTTGAAGCCCTGCCCCAAACCCCGCCCTCCTCAGGCTCCGCCCCCCCAAATCTCCATTGCCCAGAGCTGGCGAACCTATCCAGACGACAGAGGTCGGTTCCCCTGAAGAAAATGACTGCTTTGGGGGTGGACTTTGTGGCATTATATGCCAACAGAGTCCCTCTCTAAACCCCACTCTTCCCAGGTTGCACACCCCAAATCTCCAGGTGTTTCCCAGCCCAGACCTTGCAATCCTATCCAGACGACAGAGATCGGTTCCCCTGAAGAAAATGACTGCTTTGGGGGTGGACTTTGTGGCATATGCCAACAGAGTCCCTCTCTAAACCTCACTCTCCCCACGTTGCACACCCCAAATCTCCAGGTATTTCCCAACTCAGCAACTACTGTTTTATTACAGCCAAAGGCCAGGATAAAGTTTCCCATCTCAGAGTTTGCAAGGTTCCTTAGGAAGACTGTTGGGGGGGGGGGCTTCAAATCATGCTCATGGGTGGTATTGCTGAGAGGAGACCTCCTGAATCCTCTGGGGGACACTGCAGGGAGGATAAACTCTTCTATTCTAGGTCCTTGGTGCCTCAGAGGTGGGCAAGTAGGGCTGGCAACTATGGCCTGGGAAATTACTGAAGATTTGGAAGTAGTACCTGAGGATTGGGGGAATTTGGGGAGGGATTTTGTCCAGAATCTATGCTTTACCATAGCGTCTACTCTCTGAAGCTGTCATTTTCTTCCCCCGGGGAAATTGATCTCTGTTGTCTGGAGTTCAGTTATAATTCTGGGATAATCTTTTTTAAAAGTGTAGTTGTAAGGAACAGATAGATCAAACCTTGGCCCAGCCCCATTGATATCACTGAGAACATAAGAAAGGCCATGCTGGATCAGACCAAGGTCCATCATGTCCAGCACTCTGTTCACACAGTGGCCAACCAGATGCCTCTAGGAAGCCCACAAACTAGACAACTGCAGCAGCACCATCCTGCCTGTGTTCCATCGCACCCAAAATAATAGGCATACTCCTCTGTTACTAGAGAGAACAGGTATGCAGCATGACTAGTATTGACTAGTATGACTAGAAAACATGGATAGCCCTCTCCTCCATGAACATGTCCACTCCCCTCTTAAAGCCTTCCAAGTTGGCAGCCTTGAGAGAGATTTAAGTATATGTTTAACACTCCCATGTGGAAAATGGGATTTAGCTCTTCTTGAGTTTGGCTGAATTGTTCCTGTGATGTACTGAAGGCTAAAAAAAGACATCCTTGTTTTCGAATTGGTGATTCATATCATTACGTTGCATTGCTGTCTTTTCTCCGTTAAGTACCAAATGCTGACATTCCTCTTCTTAAAGTTAATTACTGTTTTTTTATTTATGTCCGACTTTTCTCCCCAATGGGGACAAAAAATAACTGACAACATCATTATTTTCTCTGTCTTATCCTCACAACAACAATCCTGTGAGGTAGGGTAGTCTGAGAGAGTGAGATGCAGGCCCAAGATTACTCAGTGAGCTTCCATGGCAAAGTGGCGATTCGAACTCAGTTCTCCTACGTTGTTATCAACATTCTTACCCTTATGTCATGCTGTAAAATCTAGGGTAGCAGTTTTCACATTTTCTTTAAAGAGTGCTGTTAGTTGCATGAGAAAACAAGTGCAAGATTTCTGAGTACTACTTTGTACCCATGCTACAGTTTTTTGTAGAGGAAGGTCCCAACAGCAGCAGGATGTATACGTTTACAGAAGAATGTTGGTAGATACAGTTTCCCTGTATCTAGAGCACCAGGAACAGAGAATTTGCATCTTCCAAAAGTCCCCTTCTTTGCACTTATTGAAGGTACTATCCTTCATGAACTGACTGTTCTCATGTAGGACTGCCAATAGCAACCTAGCAGCTGCCTTGATTAAAAACGCCATCTAATTTATAATAAGGCCAGCATGGTTATCCTCAAATGGTACATGAGGAGCCATTAATGAGTTAAAGGAGAATGATGGATTGGTAGACATCTTTATAAATGTAACCCGACAATAGCACTGGGAGCAGCATTTCTCTGAACATTGTCATTATCTGTAGTGCTCTATGATCCTGTATGCATGATCAAAAACCTTTTAGGCAGAATTATAACGCCAGTGAGAAATCTCATTTAAAGTGATAGACCTGAAAGCATTAAAATTCAATAGAACCATAGATGGAAATGGTAAGCCAAGTTGCCTTCCAAACCCTGAACAAACATGTTTAAATGTTTTAAAGGTAACTAGATCAACCAGTTTCATGAAAGGACTGTACACCGAAGCAGAGATGAAATCTGATAATGTTAAGGTATGTTTGGAATGTTGTTATTTAATCTTTATCCTAAGAAAACTTCATAATTTTCAATGATCAGGAATGCTATGTACACAGTATTCATATTGAGACAAGGGGATGAAAATTTCCTCAGTAGGGTGAAAGAAGAAGGAACTATTTCACTTCACCCCAGCTTCCACCCATGCAGCTGTTCCTCTGTGGGGTACTGTGACCCCAGGATTAATCTTCCTAGGGTCAGAAGGGGCGGAGAAAGTGGAGGACTGCAGGAAAACCAGGCTTTCTGACTGTGCTTGGAGAGGTAGGATACTTGCCAATATGTAGGTTCAAGTGAAACATTGTGTCAAACTAGAAGAAGAAGAGTTGGTTTTTATATGCCAGCTTTCTCTACCCCTTAAGGAAAAATCAAACTGTCTCACACTTTCCCTCCCCCTCCCCACAACAGACACCCTGTGAGGTAGGCAGGGCTGAGAGAACTGTGACTAGCCCAAGGTCACCCAGCTGGCTTCATGTTTAGGAGTGGGAAAACAAATCCAGTTCACCAGATTAGCCTCCGCCGCTCATGTGGAGGAGTGGGGAATCAAACCCTGTTCTCCAGATCAGAGCCCTCTGCTCCAAACCACTGCTCTTAACCACACCACACTGGCTCCATTTTACACTAACTACATTTTACACTAACCAGTTTCCTACTGCAGTCTCTGGAGTCAAACCACTGGCTGTAACTCTGGTTTTGCTGGTTCAGAATTCATGTTAACCATAGGACAAACTATTGTTACCATATGTACCATTGGCCAATGTGAGTATGGTCCTGCTCTTTTAGTGGAGCCTACGTGCCCAAAACTGACCTCAGAAATCAATTTAAAGAAAAGTAGCTCTCTGTCTGTCTTTCTGAATTTTGGAGCTGCTGGCTCAGATTAACATTGGATGAAGCAAAATATCCTGGGATGTTCATACAAGCATCCCCAAATCCATTAATGCTACAAATGTCAGTTCAAAGGAAAGACCCATACAGCAGTATTGTGGATGAGAGGGAGTCCTTATCCAGGGGCTAATGGTGACTCTTGGTGACTCTGATGGCTTGTGGAGGGCAAACTAATATTTTTCTGCAAAACTGGGGAATATCCCAAAGTATTGGTGGGGGGGAGGAGAACCCAGTCTCTTGTCAGTGGTTTCACTTCATTCTCCTGCTGCTGGCCGCGGGACCTTCATCTTTACTGTTGGAAGGAGTTATCTGTCAGAAAGACCCCCATGATTCATATTTAAATCCGCAGGACTTTCCTTTAACAATGTGTTGTTGCAGGACAAAGATGCAAAAATCGCCTTCCTTCAGAAAGCCATCGATGTGGTTGTCATGGTGACGGGGGAACCCTTGGCAGTGAAGCCAGCACGTGTCGTTGCTGGGCATGAACCTGAAAGAACCAATGAGCTGCTGCAAGCAATTGCCAGGTGTTGCCTCGATAAGGTATGAGACTTCTTTCGGCTCTGGCCTTTTCAAAGCTTCTGTTACAAACACTGGCCTGGAATCCTACGAGGAGGTGAGGGGAAAGCATCAGGAGCTGCAGAGTGAACTGTCCTTCCTCTCGCATGCTCCTTAATTGGACACTTGTAATGCAGGAGCCCCATGGCGCAGTGGTAAGCTGCAGTACTGCAGCCAAGCTCTGCTCACGACCTGAGTTCTATCCCGACGGAAGACGGTTTCAGGTAGCCGGCTCAAGGTTGACTCAGCCTTCCATCCTTCCGAGGTGGGTAAAATGAATACCCAGCTTGCTGGGGGTAAAGGGAAGATGACTGGGGAAGGCACTGGCAAACCACCCCGTAAACATAGTCTGCCTACGAAACGTCGGAATGTGACGTCATCCCATGGGTCAGGAATGACCCGGTGCTTGCACAGGGGACCTTTACCTTTTTAATGCAGCTGAACGTTTTGAGGTTGCTCGTAGGTACTTTAATGAAGGGATGTGGCAATTATTGTACTAGTTCTCTTCCCCCCCTTCCTCCTTAGTTGATGCCTCAGGGTGCTCACCAAGTTTTCCTGCTCATATTATTTTTTTAAAATCTAATTTATTTTAACACTTACTATAAAAAGTTAGCAGACAAAGGCACAAGTTTTACTTGTTTATTTTCAGATAAGCAACCATAGTTCTGTTGCGAGTTGCCTCCAGCAAATGGTCTATCAAAACTTTGGGTGAGTCCACCCTGGCTCCAAACTTGGCTAGTGCTACTGCTGGCTTCATACCTATCCCCTCAGTTAGGATCTTATGAGTCCATTCTAAATCAGTCTTTTTGCATATATTTAAGCTCCTTCATACAATATGTAGCAAACAAAAAAAGAACTCTGACAGCCAATTATATACAGCCTTCAGTTAATAAAACGTGCAGTCCTTATTTCCCTAAACTGTCTGGGACCTTCGTATCTGTGGGACCGCCTCTCCTGGTATACCCGTCAAAGTGCTTTATGCTCAGCAAACAACTTACTTGTGGTTCCTGGACCGAGAAGTATCTGGTCTATTCTGTCCTGTTGCTATATGAATTTACACTTCAAACTGCTTCTTGTATTAAAGTAATTTTGGATGCTCCCTTTCTTTATATTACAGCTGCATATTAATAACTGAAAACTGATGTTACTGCTTTAAATTTCAAATGGTGACCAATGGAACTAGAAAAAGAACAGCATTTCATTAATCAGCAAGACCATATTGTGAAAATATTGGACTGACAAGAAAATATGTATGACAAACAAGCAACCCAAATCCTTTACATTTTAACAGAAATAAAAGACTTTCCCATTACTGTGGTATTTAGGGTTATGCAGGCCAAAAAGGAATGTGGAGTTATATACAGGTTCTTGCTTTTAAAGAATTGTGGTGGTTACTAAAATAGAAATTACTATTCTCTGCTAAAATTTTACATGTCAGTTTGACTATACATTTTCCTCTTTGTAGCTATCCAGTGATGAAGCTGTTCAAAAAGTTCTTGCTGGAGAGAAAGTAGATATCAAAAGAAAACCCCCATCTTCTTCGAAACCCCAAAACAAAGAAATCAAGGAGTCTAAGGGAGAAGATCACAGATCTCATAAAGAGGTGACGTGAACTGCCTTTATGATAATGTGACTATAACATTTACTTTATTTATTTGTTTACTTGAAACATTTGTATGCTGCCTTTCCACTTGATCAGGGTCCTCAAGGCGGTGCACATAAAAACATTAAATGTTGTTTTTAATTGTTCTGATGTTTTAAAGTTATACAATAATTCAATAAAAACACAGACGACACCAGAACCAGGGAGGAGGGCCAGTCACCATTATTGGGGTGTGTGTGCTAAATGAAACAAAAAGGTCTTCACCCACTGGCAGAAGACACCAATAGAGGGAGTCAGATGAAGGCCCCTTTCTTGAGTTGCCCCCTTCCCATCTAGCCTCACTGGGGCAATCAAAGCAGGGTCTCCGAAGAGTGAATAGGTAGGTTCAGCGTGGTGTAGTGGTTAAGAGCGGTGGTTTGGAGCGGTGGACTCTGATCTGATGAACTGGATTTGTTTCCCCTCTCCTCCACATGAAGCCAATTGGGTGACCTTGGGCTGGTCACAGCTCTTATAGAGCTCTCTCAGCCTCACCTACCTCACAGGGTGCCTGTTGTGGGGAGGGGAAGGGAAGGTGGTTGTGAGCCGGCTTGAGTCTCCCTTAAGTGGTAGAGAAAATCGGCATATAAAAATCTTCTTCATATGGGAGAAGCCAGTCGTTAAGATATGTTGGTCCCAGGCCATACAGGTCTTGAAACGCTACATGTATGAAAAGCAAGGTAGAAGTAGTGCAATTTAATACTTTTTTCTTTTTTTTTTCTTTTTTAGGGAAGAGGTCTCTCTGAAATAAAAGATAAAGGCATAAATCAAGACCAAATACCCAAAGAAGAACTAAAAGAGGCAGAAAGCAAACGGAAAGAAAAAGAACGTGACAAATCTAAAGATAATGAGAACAAGCAGAAAAATCCCGAGAAAGACCCTTCTAAAGAAGGTGAAAAACATGAAAGGGAAAGAACCAAGAACAGAATGTCCAAACAGGGAAGAGAGGCAGAGAAGACCAGAGACAAAGAAAAAGGAGAAGGGGAGCAAGAGAAAGAACCAGAACGCACTAAAGGAAGGGACAAAGAAAGGAAACACGAGCGAGGAAGAGAGCAAGACAGATCCAGAGAAAAAGACAAAGAGAGAGGCAAAGAGAAAGACAAGGAGAAAGAACATGAGAAGGAAAGAGAAAGGGGAAAGGACAGGGAAAGAGAAAAACGAAGAGAGAGGGGCAAAGAAGCAGAGCAGGCACGAGAACATGGAAAGGACAAAGGAGAGAAAAAGGTAAAGTATTTTTATTGGAACATTCTGAACTAGTGGTTGATGGCAACTGCAATTGGCAGATCTGTTTCAACAGTGAACTGGGTTTCAAAACTTAGCAGCTAAAAGGACTGAGCAGCTAGACAAACAGCTTTGTTTTATGATTGCTGCAATAGGAGGTCTCAGTGTACCGTAAGGACTGAAACGGAGCTGGGTACCGTATTTTTCGCTCCATAAGACGCACCTGACCATAAGCCAGACCTAGTTTTTAGAGGAGGAAAACAAGTTTTTAGAGGAGGCTTTAAAGCAGAGTCCCTGGAAGCCGGGCGGGGGGTCTTGAAAGTTCTCCATGCTGCCATCCCAGGCAGCGCAGAGCACTTTCAAGACCCCCCCCTCCGCCCGGCTTCTAGGGACTCCCTGGAAGCCCGGCGGGGGGGGGGGTGTCTTGAAACTCCTCCGCGCTGCCATCCCAGGCAGCACAGAGCACTTTCAAGACCCCCCCCCCCAGCTTCCAGGGAGTCCTGGGATGGCAGCATGGAGAACTTTCAAGTCCCCCCGCCCGGCTTCCAGGGACTCCCTGGAAGTTGGGCGGGGGGCGGGTATTTAAACTGCTCTGCGCTGCCAGGCACCGCAGAGCAGTTTAACCTCCACACACACACCCGCTTCCCGGGTGCCCGCCCAACAGCTGAGCCTCGGGACCGGGAAGCGCGGGGGGAGGGGGGAGGTTAAACTGCTTTGCGCTACCTAGGCAGCTTTGCCCTTCTCCCCGGGGCCGGATTCACACACATTCGCTCCATAAGACGCACAGACATTTCCCCTCACTTTTGGGGAGGAAAAAAGTGCAACTTATGGAGCGAAAAATACGGTATATGCTGCTAGGATTCTGCTTTGAGAGAAGCAACATTCTCTGACCTGAATAAATTAACTTATTCACATTCGCCTCCGCTGGATTATTTTGCAAAATGTATTCTGCATCAGTAGAGCTGGGCAGCGCACTGAATTCACCCACTACTGCTGTGGCTCCTCCTCAGCATCTTCTGGCATCTGAGAACCTGCCATAGCAGAACTTGGGTTCTTTTCCAAACCAAAATTAATTGCCTCTTTAAAAAACAAAAAAACCCTCCCCACTCTTGCATTCTTTGAGCGGAAGTGGCTTAGTCGATTCAGATCATGCAGATACCCACTGCCCAGTGGATTATGAAACTGTGAGCATTGCAGTGAGCGGAGGAAACTGGGGGAAGTGTTCTGTGTGGATGCCTTGTGTTCTGCTCCCGAGAGCACCATGATGTTTGATGAAAGATGGTTGGAACAAAACCCTGGGAGCAAAGTTACAAACAATCCCCACTGAGATGATGAGAGGGAGGGCACCATGGCCATCTTCTGGGCATGGAGTAGGGGTCACTGGGAGTGTGGGGGAGGGAGGTAGTTGTGAATTTCCAGCATTGTTCAGGGGGTTGGACTAGATGACTCTGGTGGCCCCTTCCAACTCTGTGATTCTATGACTGAGATGTAGCCAAGGGGATCATCTCCTCCCTAGTCCTTACATTAACGATTCAGGATATAAGTTGCGAGTGTTGCCCCAGGTACAAGCTCGGTATAAGCTGCATTAGATAGCATTGGCTAGGGAGTGATTAATTTCCCTAGAAAATGTTTAATAAAAAACATAAATTCAATGTTCCAGAATAAAGCAATGTTTTTCTTCTCTGTAGTCCGCAGGATCCGAGGACAGCATAATGAGAAAAATGGAAGAAAGATCGATAAAAGATAAGGCTGAGCCAGATCAAGAAGTAAGTCACAGAAAATGTTTTTTTGCAAGAACTGTAATGGAAATCTCTCATTTTTAGGCTCCCCAAAGAAGTGACAGTTAACATGAACAAGAACGTTTGTGTCCTTAAAATATTACGTCTCTGTGCCATCCCGGTATCTTCAGTGGACTTAAAGGGCTCCGACTCTGCTTAGGATGGTACTGGGAAAGAAGAAGAAGAGTTAATTTTTATATGCCAACTTTCTCTCCCACTTAAGGGAGAATCAAACGGGCTTACAATCACCTTCCCTTCCCCTCCCCACAACAGACACCCTGTGAGGTAGGTGATACTGAGAGAGCTCTAAGAGAACTGTGACTAGCCCAAGGTCACCCAGCTGGCTTCATGTGTAGGAGTGGGGAAACCAACCCGGTTCACCAGATTAGCATTCTCCGCTCATGTGGAGGAGTGGGGAATCAAACCCGGTTCTCCAGATCAGAGTCCCACTCTCCAAACTATCGCTCTTAACCACTACACCACAATTATGACTACAAGTTTTCATGGTCAAAACTTAGAGGAGGGTCAGGAAAATAAGGTTGTCTTCTCAAGAGTGAAAGAAATCACCTCTGTATCTGGGGTATTCATGCTGTAGCTAGAGAGTAGAAGAGGCCACCACCTCGCAAGGCGGCCTCTTCCACTTTTGAACAGCTCTTAGCATTAGGGAGGGTCTCCTAATATTTAGTAAAAATCTGTTTTGTAATTTCTGCCCATCAGTCCTAGTCCTCTCTGCTGGGGCAAGAAAGGCCCTATGAACAGTACCCCGAATAAATCTGTGCAGTCTTCTACATGACAGTCCTCCAGATAGTTAAAGACAGCAATCATGGCTTCCCTTAGTCTTCTCTGGGCTAAACTTGCCCAGCCTTTTTACCCTCCTCATAGGGCTTAGCTTGTAGACCCCTCATCCTCCTGGTCTCTCTCTTGTGGACATGATCTAATTTGTCAACACCCTTCTTTAAATGAGGTACCCAGAATGGGTCACGGTGCTCCAGATGCGGCCTCATTGTTGCAGAACAGAGCGCAACTATTACTTCCTGTGATCTATACACTATGTTTCTGGTAATACAGCCCAAGACTGCATTTCCTTTTTTTAGCAGCTGCATCACATTGGAGGGGGGGGGGGCTCATGTTAAGCTAGTAATCAAGTCAGACACCTAAATCCTTTTCAGATCTATTGCTGCCATGCCTCCCCTATCCTATACTTGTGCCTTGCGTTGAAAGGTGGCTAATCAACGTTTTAAATCAAATAAACAAACAAACAATGCATTACCTTGTAGATTCTGACAGACCAGCCATTTAATAACCTGCTCTAGAATTATACCAGATATTGATGTCAAATTGACTGTTTCGTAGTTTCCCAGGTCCACCCACCTTTTTTGAAGATCAGGACAACTTTCGCTCAGTCTTCCAGCACCTCACCTGTTCTCCCCGAATTCTCAGTGATCAGAACCAGAAGCTCCAAAATGCCACCCACGAGCTTCCTCAGTACCCTGGCATGTAATCCATCTGGCCCTGGAGGCGTGAACTTAGTTTAAAAACACCTGGCTATTTCAAATACCTCCTTGCCTATCTTTGACTGGAAGTCACTCCTCATATCATTTGTTCTGCTTTTCTCCGGTTGGACACAATTCCTGTATGGGAAGGTCCAGAGTTCTTCACATTCCATTTTTTCACCCTCAATTTTCTTCCCCCTCCCTCCAAGTTTATAGGCTTTTGTATTTGGATATCAATTGTAGCACAGTTGGAACACCATCATAGTTATAACTTCTGCTTGTTATTTAGTGCACAGTTGAGGAAAGAGACACAGAAGGGGTTCTAGATAAAATGTCTATCCCTATATTGTGGCTAGCATGACCAGAGGCAAAGGAGAGCAGGGCTTCGGTATCTTCAGTAGTGACATAGGCCGTGGATTGCAGCAGCAGATACAACTTTTCCCATCTCTGGTTTTTGTAGGTTATCCGGGCTGTGTGACCGTGGTCTTGGTATTTTCTTTCCTGACGTTTCGCCAGCAGCTGTGGCAGGCATCTTCAGAGGAGTAACACTGAAGGACAGTGTCTCTGTCCTTCAGTGTTACTCCTCTGAAGATGCCTGCCACAGCTGCTGGCGAAACGTCAGGAAAGAAAATACCAAGACCACGGTCACACAGCCCAGATAACCTACAAGAACTAATGAATTCTGACCGTGAAAGCCTTCAACAATATTTTCCCATCTCTGTTCTTCACAATTGTTACACATACCAGAGTCTTTCTTCCTTTGCCTGTAGTGACCTGAACTATACGTCCTCTCTGGCTTTGAGCTGCTCCTGTTTGTTTCCTCTTTGTGAGACCCAGTGTGGTGTAGTGGTTAAGAGCAGTGGTTTGGAGCAGTGGACTCTGATCTGAGAACCGGGTTTGATTCCCCACTCCTCCACATGAGCGGCGGAGGCTAATCTGGTGAACTGGGATTTTCCCCACTCCTACACATGAAGCCAACTGGGTGACCTTTGGGCAAGTTACAGTTCTATTAAGAGCTCTCTCAGCCCCACCTATCTCACAGGGTGTCTGTTGTGGGGAGGGGAAGGGAAGGTGATTGTAAGCCAGTTTAAGTCTCCCTTAAGAGGAAGAGAAAGTTGGCATATAAAAACCAACTCTTCTTCTTCTTCCTCCCCAGAAAAGGGGTAGGTGTGCGCCCACTCTCATCTTTCTCAGCCACTTCAGAACCACAAGTTGGTGGAAAGGAATGGCTCTTCCCCTTCCTCTCATGAAGTGGAGGAGTCACTGCATGTGTGTTCTTACTGTGGGGCTAACATAATGCTGGTAGTTGTGCCTCACGCACGTCGTGTTCGTTGCGCAACGTGCGCCTCTTTGAAAACTCTACTCTTCCATGACTGTTGCTCACCACTGTGCGTTGCACCAAGAAAAGAAAATTAGTCAAAGCGGCTTTTTCCCCATTATCGCTTGCTTTTTCTTTGTCTTTGCAAGAGTGAAAGCTCAGCAAGGTTATCCAAGCAACATTTAACAAAGGGAGCACGACATCGATCCAGAACTGGCAGTGAAGGTAACCAAAGAGTTTTTTCCCCTGTTTGTTATTCCCTGAGGATTTATAAGGGTAAATTTGTTTAAGTGGCTTAAAGTAGTACGAAGGACTCATCTGACTTGTAAATTCTTTCACGTCAGGGCGAAAGGAGTCTAGTAAAAGTGTATCTAGTGGTGCATTTGACAGAACGTCTAGCATATTAAGAGAGGCAGTTGAGACAGTGATTGGAGTACAAGAGCCAGGTAAGAAACAGCGAGGCACTCTTCCTGGGTCTTTCAGTGCTAAATGGGCATCCCTATTTATAATCAGCAATATAACTGCCATTTAAAAAAAAAATATCCAGCCTTTCTGATTTTACTTTAACGTAGCTTACAGGACGTGTTGAAAGAACCAATAGAACAATGTTTTTTTGATGGGGAATAAACAATACTTTCCCTCTGCTTTATTGCTGTTTTAGTTTTACATTTATGCACCTTTCCATATCAGATTAATCAAAAGATCCTTTCCTTATCTGAGAATCAGATAGACTGCAATGCAATCCTAAATAGAGTTACACCCTTCTAAGCCCACTGAAGTTAGTCCTTTGGAGTGCATTGTTGGTATCGTCTAGTGACTGAGCTGCTAATCGAAAGTGCCAAGCTTCGGTCTCATCGGGATTATGAACTCTCTCGGACAAGTTACCCCCCTCTTAGCCTTGTGCCCCCATCTGTGTTGAGAAGAATACCACGCTTTTCAGGGTAGTCATAGAGCCCTCTAGAAAACGTTACGTGATCTTTACTGGCACAGGATTCATCAGCCTTGTCGGGGCCAAATCATCAGGATCGGTTTGCCCGCTTATACTTATTGTTTGACAACCCTTCGCCTTTCTAGAGCCTTCTGTTTAGACTGAATGCTAACCCCTCTATGGTTATGCAAGGCAGAATTTTGAATATACCAGAAAGGACCTGTCCTTGCCCTTCTGGCTCTATTGATTCACTAGCTCATGCCCTTTTGGAATGCCGCTTTTATGAGGAACTTAGATCACGTTATATCTTTCCCCTTTTAATATATAAATCTAACGCCTCTGTTTCCGATATAATGCCTTTTTATTAAGTGACAGGGATCCCAAGGCTACATTGTCAGTGGCAAGATTTATTTCAGTCCTTATATTCCTCAAACATTAGATATAAAATTATGCTGCTCAAGATCAATGGATCAAGGAGCTTCTAAGGGATAAAAGGAAAGAAAATCATCAGGATTCCCAACATGCAAGGGTTCTTCCCTCCTGTCTGTTGTTGGAGAACCATGATATCCATGGCTCCTGGTGGGAAGTTTCTAGCTCCAATCCTGAATTTGTGCTCCCATCTCTGATAATGGGGGGGGGGGGAGTTTAAAGAGAACATGTAGGAGTTTAAGCAAAGACTCATCCTTCCAAGTCAATGGGCTTAGAAGGGTGTAACTATTTAGAGTAGCACTGTAAGCCAGGTATTTTCATTGTGCTTCTTGAATTCCCTGAATCTTTGAGATGTGTGTTTGAGAATGTCTCGTCTTCAGAGGTGCAACATGTAATCTGTCTTAAACAGTGAATTCTTAGGGACAATGTTCTGTTGTAGATACCTTTTTATTCTTACGTGAACCTCCCTCTGAATCAGACCACTAGTCTTTTGATGACAATATTGTCTACTCTGACTCTCAGCCTTTCACATGGCTTCATATCTGATTCTTTTAACCAGAGATGATGGGGGTTGAGTTTGGGACCTCATGCATGAAAAGCAGATGCTGTACTGCAGAGTCACGGCCCCGCCCTTAAGAACAGTCTTCCATTCACTTCTGCTGGCCCTTTTAAAAATGTCTGGCTTCCCCTTCCTGTTTCTGCTTCCCGGCTACCACACTGAGGCAAAAGACCTAGCCTGCTACTGCTACTAGTGGCTTCCTACTGTATGAGTTCTTTAAATTTGGAATAGCAGAAGCCAGTAGCATTGCAGCTTAATTTGTGGATGAAAAATTGGCAGCTGATTTGCCTGGGAAAGCAGACCAAAAATTTTAGAAATGTGAAAAAGGCACTTTCTTTGGTCGTTTTCGTTCGTGTTTTGTTTGCCCTTTTTATTAACCTTTTTTCTTTGCAGTTGACAATTCTCAGTTCAGAAGTGTACGGTTTTTCCTTAAATTCCCCCCTCCCCCATTCTAATGCCTTCCTGGGAGTAACCCTGTGTGTGCCCTCCCTGATGTTGCATGCAATGTGGTTGACTCCTTGCATTTTCCTACTCTCCTCTCCACTGCACTTACCTAGTGGGAAACCCCCCACCCCCAATAAAAAATGTGTTTCTACCCTTTAGCAGTCCTGTGACACTATCAGTAACAAGTAAGGGTATTCCTGCCCCTGCCTAACATACAAACACTGGGATAGCTAATTCATTTATAAATTTCTCCTAGATCTGAAGAGTAATCAACATGTCTTTATGTTTGCAGGTGAATCAGCCAGCGATGCAGGTAAAATTAATACTGCATTTTAACATGAACCAGCATGTCTTTGCAGTTATGTGGAACTTGGAGACAGGGTTGTTTTGCATTCAGCTTGGTAGTTCATTGTGAATCTAATTTCTCTTAAAGTTAAAATTTGATAAAGGCCGTAAGAGTGGTAAAAGGGAGAGGATTCACAGATCGCCCTTGGTTTTGTACTGAATTCAAATAAATACAGTTTTTAGAGTATTATGGGGGGGATCATTGGGGATGGGAGAGGAGGGTGATCTCTTTCAGTAGGATTTGAAGAGAAGTGCTAAATGAAGCTTTCGGAACAGCGTGTAACAGAATCGTTTCATTTAATAGAAGGAGACGCTGTGAATGCCGCTGCCCCTGAGAAAATGGTGATGGCTGAGAATGGTGAATTTACTAATGAGCCTCCTCCTCAAGTCAATCTAAGGTCTGTTTGTGTATCCTCCATTACTTCTGTCTTTTAAATGCATATTAACTAAAGGGAGAGACACGAAGATGGCGTCTTGAGCAGATATCTGGGCATGCTGCTCTGGCCCTACTGTTTATTTTGCAGTTTTAAGATAAATATTTCTTCTGAGCACTGAGTATTGATAAGGCACAGCTGGTGTGTATTTTAAATTCAAAGATGCAAGGGGGAACTGCAGGCTTCCAAGTCTTTTTGTTTGTTTTTTGATACTGTTGTGTCTTTGATGCTGTTATGACAAAACCCCTGCGGTGTTTTAATTGTCAGTTTAATAGGTTGCAGAGTAACTGTCAGTTCCTGAACTGATATGCGGCCATGGGCTCTGATGCAAAGGTCATTTTTTGATACTGTTGTGCCTTTGATACTGTTATGACAAAACCCCTGCAGTTCTCAGTTGCTTCAAACTCAGTCACAAGTAGAATGCCTTCTTGTAAGCAATCTAAGATACGTGTCTAAGATGATAACCATTTTCAAGTACTTGAAGGGCTGTCATATAGAGGAGGGTGCCAAGTGGTTTCCTGTTGCTCCAGAAGGTCGGACCAGAACCAGCGGGTTGAAATTAAATCAAAAGAGTTTCCATTAGTTAGAGCGGTTCCTCAGTAGAACAGGCTTCCTCAGGAGGTGGTAAGCGCTCCTTCCCTGGAGGATTTGAAGCAGAGGCTAGATGGCCATCTGTCAGCAATGCTGATTCTATGACCTTAGGCAGATCATGAGAGGGAGGGCATCTTGGCCATCTTCTGGGCATGGAGTAGGGGTCACTGGGGTGTGTGTGCGGGGAGGTAGTTTGGAATTTCCTGCATTGTGCAGGGGGTTGGACTAGATGACCCTGGTGATCCCTTCCAACTCTATGATTCTACGATTCTTCCATTTTAACTTCTTTCTTCGCTCCTTGTTCACATTGTGCTCCCTTGCAGGAATCTGGAAGCCCTAAAGTCAGGTCAGAAGTAGCACGTGCTCTCCAACAAACCTTTCTTCCCCCACACCATGCTCCCCCTTGTCTGGGTGGAGGGCTTCCCCATGCCCCCCTTGCTTCAGATGGGAGATCCCACTCACTTACTTCGCTGATTCTTGGGGCCTTGACACTAGTCTGTCAGGCCGCTGCCTTCTGCTCAGCCTGAGGCCCTGAAGGCCAGCTTAGCCACCACAGACACAAACTTTAATATGGGAAAGGGAAGGTCAGAGGGTAGAAAGAAAATGTTTCCTTTCGGGCCAGCGGCACTACAGGCTGGCTCGGCACTGCACCTATACAGCAGGGCTATTCTCTCCCCATCCTTCCTCCATCAGAGAAATTAATTCCTCCAGTTTAATCCCTGCCTAGGACCAACCCTTAAAGAGGGCTGGGTACAGAAGTTGAGGGGAGACAAACTGCAAATTCTAGTTTTATTTTGTGTGATTGTTGTGCTTCATTCTGGTTCTGGTGGAGCCAATGATTGTAATGTGTAGAAGAGTAGAAAAGTAGATTTTTACGGAGTCCCACCTTAAGGAGTCTCAAATCGGCTTTCAATCACATTCACTTCCTCTCCCCACAACAGGCACCTTGTGAGGTAGGTGGGGCTGAAAGAGTTCGGAGAGAACTGTGACCGGCTCAAGGTCACCCGTAGGCTTCATGTGGAGGAGTGGGGAATCGAACTTGGTTCACCAGATGAGAGCCCACTGCTCTTGACCACTACTTATGCTGTCTCTCAGGTGTTGTTGGACAGAACCTTCTTTTAAACCAATATCCTGGTTTTGGTATACGCGGGTCTGTTACAATGCATGTTCAACAGAGACATTCAGGCCTGATTTTAGTTCAGGGAAAATAAAAATAAAGGGTTGATCTGATCTTGGGCTTGAGCTGCTTTTTGTTAGTAACTGAAACCATTTTTGCCTGCCTTTAGAAGATTGCCACGACCCAGCAGCGCCAGGCCCGCCCCGCCCCGGATCAAACGTCAAGAAAGCGCAGAGGTATTACTGCCAGAGAGGTATGGACAGAATGAGAAATATTCCTCATACTGGTAAAATTTAATCTCTGCTTTTGCAAACCTAGCCCAGTTCACATTGTTCCAAAAGTTAATAATTTAGTCAAAGGGCTGTTCTCAAAATCGTCTTCTGCTCTGTGTGATATTTGCAAATGTTTGCAAGTCACAGATTAAAATCTGCGCTTTATGTAAATTCTGTTTACTTGGTAATAGAGTGAGAATTGCATCGTAACAAAGGTTAACTGGATTATCATAGTTCTCATAAGTAATTGAGGTGATGCAAAATGTGACAAGATTAAATCCGGGAATTCTACTGCAGACTTCCAAGAGAAGCTGCAAAAATCCTGTATCCATGAGAGTACTACAAAGGGATTGATCTTTCTTCATAAGGATAGAGGGCGGGACTTCTCATGACGTGGCTAATGTGAAAACAGAGCTCTCTCAGTTTTCTAAGAATGGAGGCCAGGGGTTGTCAGACTCACATAGGTGTTGGAGATGTAAGCTGCCCAGAGCCATTTTAACACATAGGTTGATGGGTATGTCTGATTGGCATGCCGTTTTTGGTTAGAGATTATTAGACGCAATTTTTGCATTAGGATGTTCACTGGTGCAAAGGATTTCACCATAAGAGATTAAGCTGCCACTCTTAATAGTCAATGGCGGTTTTTACTTAAGTACTGGAAGTTTAGGTTTTTTGTGACTGATCTTTTTCTATTTCTGTGAGCTCTGAAAGTTTTCCTGTGCCGCCTCTGTACAAAGCGGGGTGCCCCCAGCCTGCTAAAGTTTCAGAACAGTTGTTCGGCATTTTGGAAGCTGTTTTGTGCAATCCCTAGTTCCACATCTGAAGCCATGCTCTTCTTTCCTGAGCTTGTTAGAAACTGCTTACCTTCCCAAATAGTAGAGTTTTAGCTGTTTCGTTATTACATGCCTGCTTTCATGTTTTCAGGGTTATTGGAAGGTTTATTGTGGGGCTGCTCTTAGGGTTTCTAAATTTTTAATCTGTTGTTTTAATTGCTGTTTTTCCTTTCGTTACTTTTTAATGTTTTTGTATGACTTATTGTAATGTAATGGGGTTGAGATCACTGTATTATTGTTTATTACATAGTTTACTACCTCATTTATATAGAGAGGCAAATATTTTAAATGGTTTCAAAGCAAACAACAGAAGCCTGTGATACCCTTTACTGTTAGTTTTATTGCAAAAGACCCCAAAAGCTCTCAGCAACTGACAGAGTTGACTGCCTCTCTTGGTGTATCCCCCAAAGGACATTAAGATCGTCCGATGAGAATTTACTGGTGCTCCCTGGCCCTAAGAGAGTGCGGCTGTCCTCAACAAGAGCCAGGGCTTTTCGGCCCTGGCTCTGGCCTGGTGGAATGCTCTGCCTGGTAACATCAGGGCCCTGCGGGACATGAAAGTGTTCCGCAGGGCCTGCAAGACAGAGCTCTTCCACCAGGCCTACAACTGAGGACATCAGCCTATACCATCTTTACTGGCCTCCCCACCTTCCCTCCTTGAATGGGAATAATGCAGACTGAAGGTTTGCCACCTGTATGATACCTACAGTTTATTTAGGATTTAGTGCGCCATTATGTTGGGGTTTTAGAGTTTTGTTTGGTTGTGTTAATTATTATATATTGAACGTTTGTGTTTTTAAACGATGTTACCCGCCCTGAGCCGGCTTGCTGGGGAGGGTGGGCTATAAGGATGGATGGATAGATCGATAGATAGATGAGAAAGGTGCCTGCATGACGGAAGGAAAGTTTGGCTGCATGAAGCACGAGCAAGACAAAGAATCTGAAAAAAAAATGTTTCCTGTGGCTTCAGTTGTGGGATGGGGATTTGGAAGAGTCAGTTTGATCCCTATTTTTTGATCAGCAACAGCACTCTGCTTCTGCCTTGGATGATGGTCAGTCTTAACATTCTGTCCGAATCATATGTCTGTCTTGGCTTTTCCCCCAGGAACGGTAGTGCCAGAATAGTCTCCAATGTCATTATAGATAAAAAGGAGGAAGAGGAGGAGGAAGATGACCAGTTTGTGGTGGAAGCATCGTCAGAGGTGCCTGAACTGACAGAAATGGCAACGGTTAGTTGTGGAACATCATTGTTTAAATAAGAACTGCAAGTATCCATGGGTGGCATCCATTGTTTTGCTTCCTCTTCTTCTGAAGAGGGTGCCAGTACATTTCTTTTTACTTCATTAGGTAATCTGGTCTAATTTCAGGAAAACTTATGCAACAGAGATCGCTTTGATTTGAAATTTAAAAAAAAAACAGTTGTAATATACAGCAGTCCTCCATATGTGAGCTGGTAATCAGGTTGTTAGTCACTCCGTTATAGAGCAGAGATAGAGCTCATTGCTGACTCCGGTTTATTATTAAGAATTTTCTGCCTTAGAAACATGCAACCTGTTTAATCATAGTAAATTAAAGCTTCTTTATATCTTCTTTGCTGATTCACAGGAGGCAATGGTAGAGTTGGAAGGGGATGAGAAACATGGTAAGTGAGTTGTTTGGATAGGATTTTTGAGGGGTTTTTCCCCTGACATTTGTCAGTAGATGAAACTAATTCCAGAGGGAAATATATATGACAATCTCATTATTTTTTTCTCATTATTTTTTTCTTCCTCCTTCTCCTGCTCAATGCATCTCAACCTGGTCACTGATCACATTCGATCACATATTCCTTCATCTGCCTCTTTCACATAATTCTGTTGTGTGTCGATCCTGCTTTTTTTGTTCTCCTTTTCCTGCTTGTACCCTGAGCAAACTTTTAACAAGTGCACATTTCTTTATTCTCCTGCTTGCTTGCTGTTCTTGCCCTTAATGAATGTTGGCACACTCTCTGTAGGTAAAATAATGGGAAGGACTCTGTTTACGACTCTGTTGGATAGGGTACCCAGAAGGTGGCCTTGTCTAAAATCTCTCTCTCTCTTTAGAGTGATGATTATTTGGGGAGCATGTTTAAAATGAGGAAAGTGCACATAAATAATTCTGACTGAAACACTGTTTTTCTATACTACTACTTGTATTTATTAAAAAGAAAATGTTTACAAAGTATTAAGCTTTTGATACCTTACCGATCCAGGTAAAATTTATCTAGTTTTGGATGATAGATGCTGGAGATGTTCTCTGCTCAGAGGGACAAAGGGCATCTTCAAGATGGGTGTTTCTTTTTCCTCTTAGCTCGGGAGGCAGGAATTAATATTTAAATTTTTCCTGGCTTCTGAGGGTAAACGCCCCCTATAGCCAGTTCTATTTCCTGCCTTGATCGGGAGAGCAGCCTTTCGCAGCTCTCAGCTACTAGGAACAGAAAATCTCGAGCCTTACTTCTAATCTTATCTACCTTATACCTAATTTTTTATTCTTACTATTACTATTCTTATCTGCTACTATTATTCTCCTATCCGTTTGGGAGATAATTTAATTAAAAGGGACAAGGGAGATAATTTAATTTAAAAAGGGATCCCTTCCCGCCAAAACAAAATGGCGGATCGTCAGGACGACAATTACATTGCCTCAGCCGATTTGGATCCTAGCCTGCTAATGGCTATGCCTTATCCATCCGAGGCCATCCAACCCTCCACAAGTCAGCAAATTGACTTGAGGGTTAAAACTAAAAGAAAAACGGTGCAGAAAGCGCAAAAGGGCCGTCTCGGCTGGCAACAAGCGCGCAAAACGCCTCATCGAAGCAGCCCGCTCTGTAGCCACGCCGCAACGAAGCAGAGGAAAGTCCGTGGCGGCAGGCGGCTCGAAGAGTTCAGTGGAGTCTGCCGCTTCCTCTTCAAAGTTCCTGCGGGTGCAAAGCCCGGAGTACGGCAACTCGCCTTTGTCTAGGGGCACTCCGGCATCAGGCGCGAAGCTCGCGCCGGCACCAGACACCCACTCCCTGCAGCTATTCAGGGAACAGGCCCAGGAGGCTGGCGGCTCGCCTTTGCCTTGTGCCATTTCGTCCCTAGGCAGCTCGCCTCTGACTCAAGGACGACAAGCGGCAGCGGAGACTGCGTCTACGGGTACGATCTCCTTTCCCCCACTGCAGGACGGAGGTCTAGCCTTCCTAAAAGCAGAGCTCTCTTCCCTTATTAGGGACGCCTTCACTGAAGGTTTGAGAGCAGCTCAGCCCACTCCTGTACCGAATTACCCAGTCCAGGGAGTTCAAAACCAAGTCCATTCCAGCTTGGGACCCCATCCAAACCAACCTGTTACAGGCACTATTACTGGGACCTCATATAGGAAGGGCAAATGGCCCACTAAAGTGGCCCTTAAAGACAGCTCTGTGCAGCAAACCATGCAGGGGGAAGAAGGGGATGATTCTGTGTACTCAGGAGACGATAACAATGAAAGGGAAGAAGGAGAATTCAGTTCCGATGGGGAAGATATTATTGAACAGCCTAAACAATCCAGAGTGTTTAGCGCAGAGGAATTTCCTCTATTATTATCAAAAACACTGGCTGCCCTTGACGTTTCAGATGACTCTGAATCTCTAAACCCTCAGAGTAAAAAGGGAACAAAAGAGTTTTTTCACATGCATGACACCCAGACAGAGTGGTGCCAGTACCAGACTACTTTTTGTCCCTCATGAAGTCAGAGTGGGAAAAACCCATGGCTTCAAAACAGTGGCCTCTAAGGTCTAAAAAGTTCTACAACTTAGACCAAAGCACCTCAGACATACTCAAGGTTCCCCCGGTGGAAACACCAGTCACTGCACTCCACACATCAGAGCTAGTTACCGAGGGAGATCAGACCTTGATCAGGGATCCTGCTGACAGAAAGGCAGAGCTAGCTTGCAAAAAATCCCACGAGGCTTCAGCACTGGTGACATCAGCACTAGTGTCTAGAGCAGCAATAATTTGGGCCAGAAAATTAACACAGCTCATTCCACGAGGAAAAACAGGCCTGCAAAGGTGTGTCTAGACTCTTAAGAGCAGTATCCTTCCTGGCTGACTCAACATTAGACACAATGACATACGCAGCCAGGGCCATGGCAACCACAGCAGCAGCAAGGAGAGCCCTTTGGCTCCGCCCATGGCAAGTGACCCACCGATCAAAATTGGTTCTAATGGGTTTTCCCTATCAAGGGAAAAGACTGTTTGGGGATAAATTAGACCCCATATTAGTGGAAACTAAAGACAAGAAGAAAGCATTACCTAAGAGCCTTCAGAAGGAATACAAAAGTCAGAACTTTACTCCATTTCGATCATACCATACGTTACAAAGGTTTAGACCAGACCAACGTAGAAGCCAATGGAACCAGAACCGTAACTCCTTTCGGAGAGGAGGAACGTTCAGTAGAGGTTCAAAGTTTACCACATTCCAGGGTGACAAAGGGAATAAACCTGGTCGCCAAACAAAACAGTGACGCCACAATTCAGTCTGTGGGAGGAAGGCTCAATCTTTTTCAACCACAATGGTCAACCTCCCAACCGGACCAGTGGGTACTGAACAGGGCCTGCAGAGCTTCAGGTAACAAGTCCGAGGGAAAGACATACTGATCAGGAGAGACAATGTGGCCGCAAAGGCACATTTAAACAAGCAGGGGGGATCCAGATCATCAACACTTCACAAGGAAGCACTACCGATACTGCAGTGGGCAGAGTCCAATCTAGCATCACTCTCTGCGGAACGCATACAGGGAGTCACCAATGTACAGGCAGATTGGCTCAGCAGGGAGACGATCAGCGAAGCGGAATGGTCTCTCCACACAGTTATTTTCCATTGCATCACACAGAAATTCGGAACGCTACAAATTGAACCTTTACTCGTCATCTGATGCCGCTTTCGGCAGATGAGTATTGAAGAGCATATTACAGGACGTCTAACCCTCCCAGGGCGGGGACTGCTCTTGTATGTCCCATCTTGAAGATGCCCTTTGTACTCTGAGCCGAGAAAGAGCCTTGGCTACTTACCATGAAGGCTTCTTCTGCTCAGAGGGACGAAGGGCATCTTGCCCTCCCAGACGTCCATCAATAGTTGCGTTCTAATTTATAGATTTTTAAAGTTCAAGGTTGTCTATTTGAAATTCAGAGTTCATGAAAATACTGTTTACAGTATAATAACGAATAACATGTTTCTTAGCTTTTTCTACTAATCTTCTAAGGCTTGGAAAGTTTTATAACTGGCTATAGGTGGCGTTTACCCTCAGAAGCCAGGAAAAATTTAAATATTAATTCCTGCCTCCTGAGCTAAGAGGAAAAGGAAACACCCATCTTGAAGATGCCCTTCATCCCTCTGAGCAGAAGAAGCCTTCACGGTAAGTAGCCAAGACTCTCTCTTTTTAGAGAAAAATTACGTTGCTGTTGAACTGATGGTAGGTTCAAATATATGTCATAGCCAATTGAATGTTATAACATGATCCATTGCCTGGAGATGGGAGAAAGCAGCAGTGCCCGTTAATCTGGAATTTATTGGCAGCTGCTTAAATATTGGCAGCAAAATATAGGCATTGTCCAGAAATTGCCTCTGTTATCATTTGGCCTTGTTAAAACATAGAACATCACAGAAACTACCAAATTACAGACTTGGTTGATAAGCATGAAAATATAATAAAAGGTCTATAATAAAATAAATGCTGGGGCCATTTTAATGCCCTCCCATCTGATCTTCTTGAAGGCAGATACGCCCGTATCCCTTATGAATTTCGCCTCTGTCCTTGTCAATCTGGAATGGTGGAAACAGTAGAACATGTTCTTTTATACTGTTCATTCTATGAAGATATTCGCAATATCCTTATCAGTCCAATTTTGGCTAGCTTCCCAGACAGAGCTAGAGATAGTTATACTACTCTTTTACTAGATGATCGTGTGAATGACATTACCTACCAGGTTGCGAGATTTTGTGCCAGGGCATGTACAATAAGGCAGAAGAAGATGTCATAATGTTCCACGTGATAAATAGACTATTTTGTTAAGAGCCGTTATAATTAAATTCTTCTTTTAGCTGATCAAATTTTAGACATTATTTTAACTATTTATGATTTTTTTATGTAAGCTGGTCTTTGACCGTAATAAATAAAATGAATGAATGAATAAATGCTGCTACAGTCTCTCTGACTGTGGATGCACGAGTTAGCCAAATTGTCCTTTCTGCCTCCCTTTATTATTCTTTAGCAACCAAAACAATATCATAAAGACTTTAGAAAGAGTCAATTCTGTGGCCTTCAGAAAGGGTATTTTGCTACAATTTGGTGTTCAGAGGGAAACTGTTTGTTTTACAAATGAGAATTATTTCAATATGTTAGCTTAAGAACTTTTAATCTCTCCCCCACCCCAGTAAACTAAATTTTGATCTCTGACAGGTGGGCTTGTCAAAAAAATATTGGAAACAAAGAAAGATTATGAACTGTCACAGGCTCCAAAATCTGCTGAGAAGGTAATGCACTAATTCGGAGTGTTGTACTTGGGAGTGTTTTCTGTGCAGGGCTATTTTCCCGTTGTTGCATAATTATGTATCCTGCAAAGTAAAACTAAACATGTTGACAGTTTTGCCAATGTTTTTAGTACCGGTTATCAAAGTGTCTGCCATGAGGTGCCTTTGTAAATACCCACTGAAATCTGCCTCCTGCCCTGCCTTCATCACATCTTTTAGCCCACAATCTCTTGCCTTATAACCAACAAAGGTCCTTATTGTTTTATGTATTAAATGTATAAAATATTTTTAATTGCTGCACTCCCCGAGCTCTTTCTGGAGCCACTAGCGGTTAGACTTAGCTTAGGGAAACTTGAGCTCACGTCTCTTCCCCTGCCATGAGGCTCTCTAGGTGACCTTTTGTGGAGGGGGAATGATTGGCCCAACTTACCTAAGAAAGTTGTTAGGGGATAAGAAGGGACACTGTGCTGTTGGACGGGTGAGATAAATACCATAATAAATCAATTCCAAAGTCTTTGTTTACTAACCTCTGTGAAGGACAGCGTTTTGAGCAAGGCCCTGCTTGGAGAGCAAAGACACCGGAATGGTGTAGTGCTGGCCTGGAACTGGAGACACTAGAGTTCAAACTTCCCCCTCAGCCATGAAGATGACTAGCTGACCCATGGCCAGTCATTCTCTTTCAACCTTATCTATCTAGTGGTAAAATAAAGGAGGAGGGAACTGTGTATCATCATTGCAGCTTCTGTGCAGTCCCACATGGGAACTGTGCACGGGCAGGCCCGCTGCAGAAAATTCTAGAGCTTCTTCAGTTGTGTGGTGCTCCCTATTCCTCCAAAGGACTTTTCCTGCCTTGCAGAGGGGAGCACTTCCTTCCTTTCTCTCTCTGCTACTCCAGAGAAAAGACATGTTTTCTCCTAGCTCTTCCCTGCCTTTTTCATCTTCCTTCTGCTTTTGAAAAGATGCGGTGGCTCAGGAAGGCCTGTTTGACAGGTGGACCTACTTCAGTGGGACGGTGCTGCAATCTGAAGACTCCTCCCTGCGCCTTCTCTGGTAGGCGAGGAGTACAAAGTCTCCTGCTGCCCAGTTTGCAGGCAGTTTACACCCAAGTACTCCGGGCAGCATTTTAGGAGAAACAGCTCCCTGGGGAGCCTCTTCATCTCCTCCCAGCACCGTTTGGTTCTGAGGCTCTCCTTGAAAGAAACAACCATCTTTGCTGGCAATGACGACTTCTCAGGCACCAGGGGGTGCCTCATAGTTTATTCTGCTTCGATGTTTAGACTATATATCTTAGGGACTTTCTATTTCAGTCACACACTCTCCTCACTTCTCTCATCAGCATCTTCGATGCTGAAAGCTAGGAGCCACACGCCGCTCTGCGTGCAGGCCTTCCACACCCACACAATGGGGTGGAAAGCAGATACCTTTTTATACTTAGAAACCTAGAAAGTTAGATTAGATTAGTGGACTTGTCTTGTCTTTTTCTATCAGAAGTGTTTTAGTTTGATTAATAAATGAGTTTTAGTTTGATTAGCAGAAAAGCCTGATGAGTTTTCTTTTGTTCCTGTGAGCTCACACACGTGGGATTCTGCTGTTGCTGTAAGCTCAAGGCTGCTTACAAAGTAAAACAGAGTGAGTGTGGTGCAGTGGTAAGTGTCACGCTTGAGTCTCCTCTCTGCTGTGGAAGCTTACTGAGTGACCTTGGGCCAGTCACACACTTTCAAACTATCCTACCTCCCATGGTTGTTGTAAGTATAAAATAGGGAAGAGAAGAAGAGTTGGTTTTTTATACCCTGATTTTCTCTACCTTTAAGGAGTCTCAAACTGGCTTACAATTACAATCTCTTCCCCTCCCCACAACAGACACCTTGTGAGGTACCGTAGGTGGCGCTGAGAGAGTTCATAGAGAACTGTGACAGGCCCAAGGTCACCCAGCAGGCTTCATGTGTAGGAGTGGGGAAACAACCCGGTTCACCAGATCAGTCAATTGCTCGTGTGGAGGAGTGGGGAGTCAAACCCGGTTCTCCAGATTAGAGTCCAAACCGCTCTTAACCGCTACACCACGCTAGCTCTCATCAATGCAGGGATGGAGGAGACAACAGCAAAGGCAGGATGAAGCAAGGAAGTGGAGGAAGGAGGCATGGAAAAGAAGTAGGGCAATAGAATTTCCCCACATCTGCGAGTTCTTCATAGGCCTTCCGCCTGTCATATTTCTCTGCTTCTCCCTTATGTTTTCTGTCACACCACATCACTACTTGCCAAAAACATTTGTGAACTACTAATCTGGTAATTGAACCTAATGGGAATCAAACATGGAAGGCAAGCAAGCTTATTCAAAACAATTTTAAATTTCAAGGATTCAGCAAATATATTTCGAATACTGAGATTGAGAGGATTTTCCTCAGAATTGAGTTCTTTCTAGATAATTTATGAGCACTGCAGGTGTTTTCCAATGAAAGCATTATGGTAGGATAAGCAATCACTACTAAACTTCTTTTTCTTTGTACAGATCTTTCTTTAGAAATTTGGCATTTGGTTCCATTCCTACTGGTATTTGTTGAACGCATCTATTTTTATTGTATTATTTTGTTTCCAAAATATTCCTCATGTTTAGTTCGCTCCTTAACGATGCATACCTTTTCCTTTTTAAAACAATTAAGGAGAAGCCACTTTTGTATGAATCAGCGAGGCGGAAAGAGAAGGATCTAGTATCAAAAGAAGTAGAGAAATTTCGTGGATCCATTCAGGCACTTTGTCGGAGCGCTCTACCTCTTGGAAAACTCATGGATTATATTCAGGAAGATATGGATGCCATTAAGAATGAGTGCCAGATGTGGAAGAGTGAAAACAAGCAGCTTGCAGAAGCCCTGCAGAAAGAACAAAGGTGAGTATATTGAGAAATGCCATGTAAAGCATTGGTTATTCCAAAGTAATCTACAGTCTTACAAGTCAAGTTTGAATTAACAAGGGTTTTAAAAAATCTGAGTCTGTGGAAAGACAGTGGGAAAACAGGGGAAGTATCTCGTGTAGTGGTTAATAGCAGCAAACTCTAATCTGGAGAACCGGGTTCAATTCCCCACTCCTCCACATGAAGCCTGTTGGGTGACCTTGGGCCAGTCACAGTTTTCTCAGAACTCTCTCCACCCACACGGAGGCAGGCAATGGCAAACCACCTCTGAACATCTCATGCCTTGAAAACCCTGCGGGGTTACCATAAGTCAGCTATGACTTGACAGCACTTCCCACCACCACACCTTCCAAAAACAGAGACCCCTCCTTACACCCTTGTAGAAAAATGTGGGGGGAGGCAGGCACTTGAATAACCCTTCATACTGAAGCAGTATGAGGGAAGCATTTATTTATTTATTTATTTATTTATTTCACTTTTACCCTGCCCTCTCCAGCCCAAAGGCCAGGCTCAGGGCGGCTCACAACTACAGATCAATAAGATCAATACAAACCCTTAAAATATAATTTAAATACATTTAAAATAGCCCAAATCATTCAGTAAATTGGGAGTAATAATCTCCTTGATGGCGCTCAAATCACATAATAGTTGTTTGCAGCCCGATAGATGGAACTGATCTCCTCCGTAAGTGGGGGGAAGGGCTCAACCACGGGATGGGGGAAAAGGACTATATAACATATATATAACTGTATAACATATGCACCTGCAAGCTGCCAAGTAAGTCCATAGTAGGCAAGGTAGGCTCACACATGTCACTGTCTCCAGGGACTTGCCATACTATTCAGCAGCAAGTAAGCAAGTAAACATTTGCTTCACTCCAGGCTAGTGGAAACCTCCCAAGCTTCTGGCTCAAGACATCAGGAAGTTGGACAGATTTGCCCTCAAAGCAGCACAGTATTAGGCGGGGTCAAAAGTAGGTATTTATAATTTAAAATATTTATATTAGATAATCTCTGCAAAAAAAAACCCCACCAAAACCTCTTGAAGTTGGCTTGCAACAATACCATTAAAATACACATCATAAAAATATATAGATAGATAATATTCTGCATTAAGTTAAGACAAATCAAATAACAGCAAATACTAATACAGTTTCACATCATTAAAACAGAGCAGGGGATACCTAAAATAATCATGTTGGCTCTTCCTCTTTTCCTGCGGCTTTCAACTTTTCCTAGCATCATTGCCTTTCCCAGGGAGTCCTGTCTTCTCATAATGAGACCAAAGTACGATCGCCTTAGTTTAGTCATTTTAGCTTCTAGGGGTAGTTCAGGCTTGATTTGATCTAGAACCCACTGATTTGTCTTTTTAGTGGTCCACAGTATCCGTAAAACTCTCCTCCAACACCACACTTCAAAGGAGTCTGCTTTCTTTCTGCCAGCCCAAAATTACTAAAACAAATCCCTGGAATATACCAGCCCCCCCCCCCCATTTTGTGAAAATGAAAAGCATTTAAACAAAACAAAAATGTAATTTTTGAAGTGTAAACTCCTAATTCAAAATATGCCCTTAATTCAAAATAAGCTTTTGTGGGAACTCTTTTTCTCTCCAAACTTCCTGCCATAGACAGAACTTCAGGATAATTATTTGAGTACGTGGAACATCTTGGAGCATCTCTCTTTGTCTCTTCTTCAAATATGAGCCACAGTAGTTCTACGAAGAGTAATCTGCTGCTTCTGTCCCTTTTCAGCATCACAGACAGTGCTGTGGAACCACTAAAAGTAAAACTTGCAGAGCTGGACCAGTTGATCAGAGATGAGCAAGATAAGATTTGTGCTAAAAGGGCGACTGTTTTGAAGAACGATGAAAAAATCCGGAAGATGATTCTTAACATCAATTCAAGAAAGTGAACGTTATTAGAATAAAGAGCTGGAACTCTTCCTCCCCCCCCCCCACACAGAATATTAAGCGGGAAAGAAACAAAATTGGTTTGTATGCAAATAAAATCATTGCATACAATGTCCTATACAATTTCAGATTCATATATTTATGTTGGTGGTACTATGTAGATGAAATTGGCCATTCATTCAGTTTAAGTGGAAAACATCCATTTTAGCCTTAGTGTGGTAGCTTTTTCTCATATCTGCAGAGGTCAGTTTTCCTGGATACCTGCTGATCAAGCTTGCACCTTTTATTTCTGGTGGACTCGAGACATTTTAAGCACGTAGAAACTATTTTGCTACTTTATTTATTTGACTTTGGAAAGGTTGCAGTCGAAGTGGCCTGGAACACTTCCTTGTGCTGGCAAATCCATTGAGCAAACTTGTACAGAAATCCTTGCCAATCAAGTAACAAAATTAATCTATCTTAATGCTGCTTCCTGCATTCACCGATAACCATCGTAGATTTCAGTACAAGCCATGTCAAATGCAATCCAAACTTCACCACAGAAGAGGATAAAAAAAAAATCTTTTATCAACATACGAGTTCTGTGTGCATTGCCTTCATTTACTTGGAAAGAACTAGTTTAAGCATCGTTTCCCCACTTAAATTTAGTCATGTATGTTTTTACATTAAATTGTTATGAGATCATTAGTAAACAGCTTGCTGGCAGGTGGGGATGTTTGTCAGTCTTTCCCACATACGTCCTTCAACCCACTTCTGAAGAGTCTGTGTTATACTTACTAGTATAGTATAGTCTGCAATGTGAGACAGAGTACACCGAGTATAATTTGGAAGTATGTTAATACTTCTAAAGTTATACTATTATCATTGCAATCCTAAGGAGAGTTACTCCGAACTTTTTTTCCATGGATAAGATTTCAGAGACATCACTGTCTTTCTACTTGCAAATCTACCATCTCTCTTTTCCAAAGACACTTTCCTGATGATTTACTAGATGGTATGCAAGAGGAACGTAAACTGATATCTCTACATGTTGGGCAGCTGTTGGAGGGTGGGGGAATCTGGGGAGGGGGAAATGTGTTGCAATATTGCAGGTAGCAACATAAACATATTTGCTTAGAATTTACTGTGAAGGAAAGAAGATTGCCTAGGGATAGCTGCCTGAGCCATTTGTTTAGCGGGACATACAGTTTGCTTCGATGTGTGCTGACCAGTGGAGTCTTGGTTCTTGCCTTTGACCAATAGGGTCCCACTGGCTCTGAAGATGCCACCTTAAACTCCTGCCCCAAGAAGCACTTAGAAATTTGTCCTTGCCTTGTGGCAAAGCTCTGATCAGCCCCTTTTGACTAAAGTAGCAATTTGCAGTTCTAGAAAAGAGTATGAGAAGGTAATTTGGGGGAACTACGATGAGGCATCAGCATAGACGTTAGCTGTACTGGTGTTGTAGGCTCTCTTCAAAATGCTTGGTACATAACCGTGGCCACTGTGCTTGGACAATCATACATTTGCTACTTAATTCAGTATCTGAAATATCTTGTCGTACTTCTGAATGGATCTGTATATGTGGTGAGGACTGGTTGTGTTAGAAGAAAGAAACATACTTCTTGAGTAAAAAAATGTACATCATAAAAATGTAATTTGTACTATATGTTCTTTTTATATAAAATAATAAATGAGCTATTTTTTCTAAAAATTAGCAGTGTTTGGATTGTACAGTTGTTGTGGAAGGTCATTAAAATGAGAAACTGAATTAGTTTTGTGAACTCAACATCAGTTCATTCTTGCACACAGCCGTAGTAACTGGTGGCTGCTCAGGGCAGAAGGTGAAATGTGAGAATAAAGCCTAGCACAGGACCAGTGAGATGGTCTTTTTAAGATGAAGGTCTAGGAATACTGTTGAGGACCTAGGTTGACAGCAAGAGCAGCGGTGAGTTGCTGGGATGAAGCAAACCCTGGAGAAGTGGGCAAAAGTTTGAAGTTGACAATAAAAAGGGAACAATAATAATGGAAATATTCTTTGGAACATACAAGGTGCCATCATATCAGACTGTCATCTACTTGGATTGGCAGCAGCTCTCCAGGGTTCTAGGTTGGGTCTGCAGGGGTTGAATTCAGGGCGGGATTGACTTCTGCAGTTGTTTTTAAAGGGGGATCCAAATGACTGAGTAGTCCAGGTCCAGAGATCTGCTGGAGATGGGTCACAAAGTAAAAACAAGAAACAGAAACTAAACAAGCCATGAAACAAACCAAGTGCCTTCAGGTGAATAAACTCAACAGTATCCATGGCATAGAAGCAGATCATAAAACCACTGAAATAATGGAACATTTTAATTAAAAGCCAGTATGTTAGTCTCTTGCCATGAAAACCCCAAAAAGGGGTCGCCATAAGTCGGCTGCAACTTGACGGCACTTTACACACACATAAAGACAATATCCACCCCCCCGGCACCTAAAATACAGTATAGTAGGCGCCAGGCCAGCCTTGAGGGGGAGGGCATTCCAAAGGTGAGGTGCCATCACTGAAAATGCCCTGTCTGGTCATCTCCACTGGCTTGGGCTGGACAGCAGGAGAGGAGGCAGTCTTTTCCAATTATTTCTAGAAATATCATTTGGGTTTTGGAAATTAAAGCACTTTCCAAAACAGGTAAAGCAGCCCTGTCCCAAGACACTTACATTGCATGGACTTTAAAGGGTGCAGCGGGAACCCAAAGCGTCTTACATCATTCTCCTCTCCTCTGTTTTACCCTCACAACAGCCTTGCATGGTAGGTCAGGCTGAGGACGTGTCACCGGCCCAAGCTCGGCCAGCAAGCTTCCCTTCAGCCCAAAAGGGCCAGCGGCTTTAGCCTTTCCTCCTAGGGAAATTGTTAGCCGCCGCAGGGGGCCCTTGAGAGGGTAGAAAGGCAGGATATCAAATAAAGTAAATGAAAATTAATAGGGAAAGTGCTCCCGGCCCTTAACGATTTCGCTGTGCTGGCAAAGCAGACCTGGACAAACCACCTTAACAAGGAGTAGAAAAGAGCAGGAGTCCAGTAGCACCTTAGAGACTAACAAAATTTCTGGCAGGCCTTAACTTTGGGTGGATTATGCCCAGTTTTAATATCTAAACAACTTGCATTTATTATTTCAAAACAGCATGTCTATTTGCACTGCATTTAAAATTATTCACATTTTTATCACAGCAGAAAAGAGCAAGAGCCCAGTAGCACCTTAGAGATTAACAAAATTCCTGGCAGGCCTTAACTTTGGGTGGATTATGCCCAGTTTTAATATCTAAACAGCTTGCATTTATTATTTCAAAACAGCATGTCTATTTGCACTACATTTAAAATCATTCACATTTTTATCACAGCAGAAAAGAGCAGGAGCCCAGTAGCACCTTAGAGACTAACAAAGCTCCTGGCATGGTACGAGCTGAAGAAGGGAGCTGTGGCTCCCGAAAGCTCACACCCTGCCAGAAACGGTGTTAGTCTTTAAGGCGCTCCCGGACCCTTGCTCTTTTCTACCGCCAGTGACCGACCAGCACGGCTGCCCATCGTGATCCACCTTAACAAGGAAGCAGGAAGCGCCCCGCCCCCAGCTGCATTCCCACCAATCAGAGGGGCAGAACGGCCCGGCTGTCTCTGCCGCTCCAGACGCAAGGGGAGGGGATTCCCCGGGTCAGGGGTGTCCTTGCGCCAGGGGGGTTGCTTGGGCTGCCGGGCATGCCGGTGGGCTCTTGTGCTTCTTGCAGATGGCTGCTGCAACCGGTCCGGGCGTGCCCCAGCCCCCAGGGGACCCGGCCGCTCAAAGACCCAGCAGCAGCCTCGGTAGCAGCGGTGGAAATGCAGGTAATGTAAGAGGCGGGGGGGAAAGAAAGAAAGGAAGAAAGAAGGGAAAAAAGAAGGGGAAAAGGAAGGAAGGAAAGGAAGAAAGAAAGACACACGAGCCCAAGCCCGGCTTATAAGAACCAGCGTCTACACCACATGCTGGCGTGGCCAGGTCTTAAGCAAAATCTGTGTTGTTTTCCCCCTCTCTATTCCTGGGGAGGGGAGCCCTGGCTCAGCGGCAGAGCATCTGCTTGGCGTGCAGAAGGTCCCAGGTTCAATCCAGTTAAAGCAGTGGTTCCCAACCTTTTTTTGACCAGGGACCACTAGGACTTTTTTTGTTCGGTGCAGGGACCCCAAGGTTCCAAATAAAAATTCCGAGAATTTGCAAATAAACTTGAATCGTAACTGCAAGAGTCCAGTAGCACCTTAAAGACTAACACCAATATTTTCTGGTAGGGTATGAGCTTTCGTGAGCCACAGCTCACTTCTTCAGATACAGCTGTATCTGAAGAAGTGAGCTGTGGCTCGCGAAAGCTCATACCCTACCAGAAAATATTTTTGTTAGTCTTTAAGGTGCTACTGGACTCTTGCCCTTTTTGACTACTGCAAACAGACTAACACGGCTACCCACTGTGATTTAATCATAACTGTTAGTTAAACATTAAGCTTAGAATAATATTTGAATATATATATTTATAATAGAGAACTTTTAATTGAAAATGTTAATTTATTATGGGTTTATAACTTTGTTTCGCGGACCTTAATTTAGTTCTCGGGGACCCCTGGGGGGCCGTGGACCCCCGCTTGGGAACCAGTGAGTTAAAGGGACCAGGCAAGGAGGTGATGTGAAAGACCCCTTGCCTGTGAGACCCTGGAGAGCCATGCAGAGGGGCTTTGGCTCAGTGGCAGCGCATCTGCTTGGCATGCTGAAGGTCCCAGCTTCGATCCCCGGCAGCTTCAGTTCAAGGGACAAGGCAAGTAGGTGATGTGAACGACCGCTGCCTGGGAGCCCGGACGGGCTGTGGCTCAGTGGTAGAGCATCTGCTTGGCGTGCTGAAGGTCCCAGGTTCAATCCCCAGCATCTCCAGTTAAAGGGACCAGGCAAGGAGGTGATGTGAAAGACCCCTGCCTCTGAGACCCTGGAGAGCCGCTGCCGGTCTGAGTAATCAATACTGACTTGGATGGACCATGGTGTTCATGGTTTTTTTTTTTTTTAAATATTTTTGTTCGATTTTGTAGCACCCAGCCTGATGAAGCGTTCTGGTGAGCTTGGACCCTGTTATGGGTCACTGGGTTGTCCAAATCATAGGTATTACGTGGGCTGGCGTTTTTGGCTTTGGGGCCTTTGGTTGTAGATGAACCAGGCTGTGAACACAGCTTCCTAAAAGAAACGACCGGTTCTTTTCCATGTTAGTGTTGGGTGTGATCTGGGTGGGGCTTTTCTACAAGGATCCCGTAGAAGGTGAGCTCACTGGTTTAAAAAAGCAGAGCTTGCATGGTTTTCTTTGAGGATGCAGCAGGCTGTGTTCTCCAGAAATGATTGGGTAGGACTCTGTCAGGTGGTGTGTGTGTAAAGTGCCGTCAAGTCGCAGCCGACTTATGGCAACCCCTTTTGGGGTTTTCATGGCAAGAGACTCATAGAGGTGGTTTGCCAGTGCCTTCCTCTGCACAGCAACCCTGGACTTCCTTGGTGGGTCTCCCATCCAAATACTAACCAGGGCTGACCCAGCTTAGCTTCTGAGATCTGACGAGATCAGGCTAGCCTGGGCCATCCAGGTCAGGGCTGCAGGTAGGGGAACTTAATTACATTTGGGAGTGGGGGTGGCCAAGCCAAATAAATTGAGAAAGCAAATGCCTATGAGAAGACTGACCAGGATTTTCAAGAGATGTACTAAGTTCGATCCCGACGGAAGTCGGTTTCAGGTGGCCGGCCCGAGGTTGACTCAGCCTTCCATCCTTTCGAAGTCGGGAAAATGAGTACCCGGCTTGCTGGGGGTAAAGTGTAGATCACTGGGGAAGGCCATGGCAAACCACTCTGAAAACATAGTCTGCCTAGGAAACGTTGGGATGTGACGTCACCCCATGGGTCAGTAATGACCTGATGCTTGCACCTTTACCTTTTTAAGTCACTATGAGTGGTTAGGTTGGTTAAGGTTTAATACACTGACCACGCAACGTCATTCCACTTTGTTATTGGCAACCTGTTGGACTTCTCTTTTAGGCTTATTTCAATAACTTGTTGAAACGCATGCGCTACCACAGTTTCTCAACTGATCTGGAAAACAGCATTTCTGCTAATACTGTTTTCCACAGTATTGCCGGTTTGTTCTCTGTTTGGTAAAGGGTGTGTGTGTGTGGGGGGGGGGGGAACCTGATGCTAGAAGCCAGTTCTGTCCAAAAGTCCTTGAGTCAGCACCCGCCGTGTGCAGCTAGGCTGTATGGTCAGGTGCAACCTAGGAGTCATGTGCCTGAGCCAGATGAGTCCAGGGGAAAAACGCTTCTCTCTGTCTTGCTGTTTGTTTCTGTAAAATAGGGATAACGATTTTTACCTGTTTTGGAAAGTGCTTTAATTTCCACAAACAAAAATGATATTTCTAGAAAGAATTGGAAAGGTATATGGACAACATTGAACTTTCTGGCATGCACACGTTCTCTCTCTCTCTCTCTCTCTCCTTCTCTCCACACAATTCCTCTCGTGAGGGCCGGGCGATTCGGTGTCAGATGAAACTGTAAATTTTCACCTGCCCTGCCACAATGCAGACCTTTTACCCATAGGAGTGCGTGGGGAGCGTTTTTCTTCGAAGTGAGCAAGTTATGGGGTGTTCTTGGGGAACTCACTGAGTCAGGGGCAAGTACTGTAAGGAATCTTAACCAAATCAGTGAGTAGCTGTCAGCTTATGGTGGGAATGTTGCCTTCTTTCAAGCTGCAAAGTTGCTCTAACTCGTGGCCTCGAATAGGCTTGGGTACTTCAAATATAGCAGATGTTTCATGTCTTAACTAAATTTTATCTTACTTTGTGCTATTTTCAGGGGCAGGCCTAACCTCTGCTTAGTTATAATAACAACTAGGGGTCTCATTTAGGTCAACAGAAAACAATGGAATCCTTTACAGCACTTTGGTTCTCGTGGGTTATCCGGGCTGTGTGACCGTGGTCTTGGTATTTTCTTTCCTGACGTTTCGCCAGCAGCTGTGGCCGGCAGCTTCAGAGGAGTCACACTGAAGGACAGTGTCTCTCAGTGTCAAGGGTGTAGGAAGAGTAATATATAGTCAGAAAGGGGTTGGGTTTGAGCTGAACCGTTGTCCTGCAAAAAGTATCAAAGGTCATGTGCTAACCATTGTCCTGTAAGTATCAAGACCATGTGCTAATGAGGGTGTGGGATGTTAATGTGGAACCATTGTATCCTGAAGTGATCAGTTAATGTGTGAAATCCAAAGCTAATCTGCATGGCTATTGTGGACTGTAGTCTTTGTTAGTCTGGAGGTTTTCAGGACAGTTCCATTTGTGGGAGGAAAAAAGCCATAGAGACTGGTATGGTGTGGTGGTTTGACTAGGAATGGAGTGGCACAGATTCCTATCTCCACTAAGCTGTGAAGCTCACTGGATGATCTTAGGCCAGTTACTGTCTTGCTCAGGGTGGTTGTTAGTAGTAGATGGAGAAGGGGAGAACCACCTATGTCAACCCGAGTTCCTTAGAGGAAGGGCAGGATAAAAAAGTAACAGACGGATCAGTTGATGTCTGAATTAGACCCTGTCTTTCTTGCTAGGCCTTACTTTTCCTCTGTGGTTCACTCCGGTGACAATAAAGGCTGAGGCAAGAGCTGGCCCTTGTGGTCTAAAGGCTGCAATGCTCTCTCTAGCACAGGTCGTAATCTGAAGGAGTGGTTGAAGGAGCAGTTCTGTGATCATCCAATTGAGCACTGTCAGGACACCCGACTGCACGATGCCGCCTACACGGGGGACCTGCCAACCATTCAAAAGCTGTTGCAGGAAGACAGCTTCCAGAGGTAAATCCTAATTTTACTGAATTTCGCCCCTAAATATGGCAATAATCCCACTCTCTTTCTTCTCCCAGCAGATAGTTTAAAAACATGGCCTGAGAATGGTGCAATAACGGCAAGATGTAATGTCCTAGACTTAGCCGAGACACAAGGGCGCTACAATAAAATTATTGCAGAAGAACAAAAATGCCCATTTTGTCGGGATCAAATAGACTCCCTAGCCCACATTGTTTTAGCTAGCATGTCCACAAAATAATATTGCATGAAATAAATATATCAGTCCCTGGATAAAACAGCTAAAGATGCTTTCTGAGCCTAACTGGCCTGAAATTCCCCTGATCCTAGCTGGACTGCTTTTTAAAAAATCAGTGTAACATTTGCTACTTTCCAGTCCTCCAATACAGAGGGTGACTTTGGTGATAGTTTACATATACTGATTAGTATATATTAAAAAAACCCCAAACAGTTTCACATTTGGGTTCTCTCAGAACCCATGGGTGTATGCCATCCAGACCTGAATTTCACAGGCTGAAAGTAAGGGACATTGATGAATAATTTGCTGTGTTCCTTTTATGCCTTCTTCAGTCGCATCAATGAGAAATCTGTGTGGTGTTGCGGTTGGCTGCCCTGTACACCCCTGCGGATTGCTGCCACAGCAGGGCACGGACATTGTGTGAACTTCCTTATCCAGAAAGGGGCAGAAATAGATCTTGTAGATGTGAAGGGACAAACTGCTCTCTATGTCGCTGTCGTGCACGGCCACCTCGAATGTGTGCGGATCCTTCTGGAAGCCAGAGCTGACCCCAATGGGAGCCATCACCACCGCAGCACACCTGTGTACCATGCAGCCCGTGTGGGAAGAGCTGACATCCTGAGAGAACTAATAAAGTAAGTAGAGACTGGTGTTACTCCCTGGTTCTGGAGCCAGTAGCCTGTCAAAAGGATATAATACATTTGTGGCAGAAAGAATCTGTCAGGTACCAACAGTTGTCAATTGGTAGGCAGAGACAAGGTGAAGGGAGGGGGAAGGCCAGCAGGTGGAGGAGCTGTAGCTCAGTGGAAGGTCCCAGGTTCAATCCCTTGCATAGCTGTAAGGTCCCAGGTTCAATCCCTTGCATAGCTGTAATATAAGACTTGGATTTAAGAGGGATCACATGTTATAGTTGATAGAGTAACCAATGTATATTGGTCCATATTTGAAGGACTGTCTCTTTCCATATGTCCCCATTCACCAACTACAGTCTTCAAGCAGCCATCTGTTGGCAATACCATCACTTAGGGTGGCTCATCTGGCTTCAACCAGAGCCCGGGCCTTTTCCATAATGGCTCCTTTTCCATAATGTGGAATGGGCTCCCTGAAGAGATATGGGGTGGCCCTTCTTTGTAGATCTTTAGGAGGCGCTGCAGGGCTTGCTTGTTTGCCAGGGCTTTTGAGGGGGTTTGACTGGCAGGTATCTTTTATGCGGAGAGATTTGTGGTTTGTTGTTTTGGTTTTAACTAGAAATAAATTTTAACAAATGTTGTAAACACCCTTGAACCATGAGGACAGGCAGGGTATATTTTTTCAAAAAAAAAAAAAGATGCTTAGGGATTGGATTGTGTGGCTGCTTTGGTTCAGGGAGAGGGCTCTGCAGTTGTCTGGACTTCAGTGGAGCTGCCATAACTGTTTCCCAGTGAGCATTTGTTGGGAATTAGTCTACGAGTTTTGCCTCTGCCAGGATTACAGAAAGAGTTAAATGTTTGTGTTTCTGTTTGCATTGACTAAAGGGGATGGTGCTAGCCACTTGTCAGTTGGTCAGAGAGCTATTTGGTCAAGAGCTGTTGGTCATGTGATGTTCTGGCGTGATCTTAGAAGCTTCAGTTGAACTGCCGTTTTGGTTAAGCTGAGACTGTTTCTTTACTGTGCTTTAAGCCTTAGAGCCTGTTAGCCACGTGCTGACAAGAGTTTAGGAAACGAATTGTAGTTATGAGTTATTGATATATATTCCAAGTTTACCCTCTTTTGATTAGTAAACCTCTATGTTTTGTGAAGGAAAGCAACGTGTCTTGAATCTTTGTGTGTGTGTCTAATTTATGATCCGCAAGGTCACGATTTATCGCAATCTATCTCAACAGCATTTGCTTTCCCTTTCTCTTCAGGTATGGTGCCAATGTGGATGTGAATTACCACGTGACCTCAGTGATCCCTAGCCCTTCGGTCAGACCACTGACATCCCTGGTGGTTTGCCCTTTGTATATTAGTGCAGCCTATCACAACCTACAATGCTTCAAGGTGCTGCTGGAAGCAGGAGCCAACCCAGATTTTAACTGCTGCGGTCCGGTAAACATCCAGAACTTCTCCAGAGGCTCTGCGGTGTGCATAATGGATGCTGTCTTACGACACGGCTGTGACAAGGCCTTCGTCAGCCTCTTGATTGACTTTGGTGCCAACCTGAATCTGGTGAAATGGGAGAACCTTGAAGAAGGAGTTCCAGGAAGGATCAGAGTGAACTCAGAAGGCATGCAAATATTCAAAGAAGCCAGAAGTAAGTGAAAGAGATTTGGGGACATTTGCTTCTGAGCCTTGTAAATGTTGCACTCAGCATGAGGAATGTATTACTATTAATTTATCTAATTCTCAATGTGGACAAATCTGTGGATACTTAAATCCAGAGACTGGAGCCATTAACAGACAAGACAGCTTTTTCTACAAACCTGAGAAAAGCTCCAGGTCTGCAAAATAATCTGAAATCTCAAAAATAGGTTGGGAGTTTTAAGAAAACCCTAAGTAACAGAAGCAGCACCTGTAGCTTTAAGAAACAAATGTCCTCAGTGACCATTGTGAGACAACCACACAGGCCTTAGTTTCTGTCAGTAAAAGGCAGGAGCAGGGGGCAGGGATGTTTTGGTCTTTGAGGGAGGACTCATCGGGGCCAGGCCTGACAGCAACAACCAGGAATTTGCTACCAGGCAACTTGTATGATTCACCCAGGCCCAGCTGCTTGCTACTGTTCACCAGCTGTCACCCCACAAACGCCAGTGTTGTGTAGTGGTTAGAGTTTCAGATTAGGATCTGGGAGACCCGGGTTCAAATGACCCCTTTGCCATAAAAGCTATCTGGGTAACCTTGGACCAGTTACACGTTCTCAGCATAACTTACTTCACAGAGTTGTTGTGAGGATTAAATGGAGGAGAGGAGAATGATGTAAGCTGCTTTGGGTCCCCATTGTAGAGAGAGGTGGGATATAAATGAAATAATTAATATAGCTGATAATAGGTAGGTTGCTGGGTGGGTAAGGAAGAAAGAAGGGAGAAAGATGAGGGGTTGCCAAGAGGAGGGAAATAGGAAATAGTGTGTGGAGGAAGATACAGGGAAAAATGAGGTGCCCCCTGCAATTCCTTTCAGGCTCCATACTGTGCACCTGGTAACTTCCAGGGTAGAGGCTGTCATGGGCAGGGAAGCTGAAGACAGGGTCGCAGGTAAAGGTAGGTTGGCTAGTGGGCAGGAAGAAGAGAAGAAAGCAGGAAAATATAATATATTGGAACTTTCAGTTCTTTCCAGTATAACCCCAAGGCTTTTAACAGTCCCTTCATCAATTTGCCTGGTATAAACTTACAATCATACAGTTGGAAGGGACCACCAGGGCCATCAAGTCCAACCCCCTGCACAATGCAGGAAATTCACAACTACCTCCCCCCTCCACACCCCTAGTGACCAGAAGATGGCCAAGATGCCCTCCCTCTCATCATCTGCCTAAGGTCACAGAATCAGCATTGCTGACAGATGGCCATCTAACCTTTTCTTAAAAACCTCCAGGGAAGGAGAGCTTACCACCTCCCGAGGAATCCTGTTCCACTGAGGAACTGCTCTAACTGTTAGAGAATTCTTCCTAATGTCTAGACGGAAACTCTTTTGATTTAATTTCAACCTGTTGGTTCTGGTCCGACCTTCTGGGGCAACAAGTAGCAACTTGTGGGGCTTTCGGTGCCAGGTGCTTATTTACCCAGGCATTTTGTTGAGTTGGTTTCTGCTTACCCGAAAGCATTGTTATCATTTTTACCACACTGTTTTATTGCTATCTTAATTATTTTATTGTGCTGTATACAGTAAGCTACCTTGTGGTTTGAAAACTGCCTTAAGAGCATGTGTTGGCTGAGGAATGTAACAGACAAATTTTAAAAATTAATAAATCTTGCGGGAGGGAGAAATGTTGGTGTGGAGTGCAATCCGCTGTGCACTTTACTTAGGATTTATTGTATCTGTACTGTGGTACTTATTGGTAAGTAAAAAAAGCACTGAGTAAACAGATTTGATAGTACAAGCTATCAAAATCAGGACCTTTCTCTCTTATGACTGTCTTCTAAGTATATGTTCTGAGATGATAGGGTTGCCAGCTCCGGGTTGGGGTATACCTGGAGATTTTAGGGGTGGAGCCTGAGGAGGGGAGGGGCTTCAATGGGGTATAATGCCATAGAGTCCACCTTCCAAAGCAGCCATTTTCTCCAGGGGAACTGAGCTCCATAGTCTGGAGATTAATTATAATTCTATGAGAACTCCAGGTAGGGTTGCCAGCTCTGGGAAGAGAAATACCAGGAGATTTGGAGCCTGAGGAGGGGCGGGGAGGGGAGGGATTGTAACAGTACAGTGCTATAGAGTCCACCTTGCAAAGCAGTCATTTTCTCCAGGGGAACTGATCTCCGTCACCGGGAGATCAGTTGTAATCCCAAAAGATCTCCAGCCGCCACTTGGAGATTGCCAGTCCTATGACAGCCCCATTGCTGGTTAAATAAGTTGGTTGTGTAAGATTGAAGACTCACCCTAGCAGCTAGTAGGTTCAGGGAAGCTTGGAACATTCTCCAAGGAACTCCACAGTAACATCTGTGCAGAATAAACATTTACTGGGCATAAGCCACTGGTATGGATAGGGCAGGCTCGATTTCTGTCCTCCCAAGTTCTTTCTTCAACATTCTCATTGTCTGGTGCTGGTTTCGTTTCAGGTTGTCCCAGAAGATTGATGGCTCAGTGCCGTGTGGCAGTGCGGAGATGTCTTGGCAAATGCCGACTGCATCTAATATCTGCTCTTCCTGTTCCAGACCCTATTAAGAGATTTTTACTTCATGAACAACAGTGAGATCTAGATGTCCATTTGGGAGGACTGTTTTCTTTCTTTGCTTTTTCTTTAAAGACATCTGGTGAAAACGGGAAGCTTTCTAGTGCTGTTCAACAGTATATAGTATTTGAGTAATATGTTACCTTCACTACTTAATCCTTCCAGTTTGCACAGTGGATTTCAGCAATGTTAATTCCTGCTGAATCTGATACAGCTTGATCATTTCATGAGCAAGATGTCTGTATAACGTGACCTAGACTGGTATTTATTATTTATTTATTTATTTTTAAATGTCTAGCTTGCAGTTCCTTGGCAGGGCAAGTTACTGTTTTACACAACGGAAAGTCATTCTGATTTCCGGAGGGTCACAAGGGATGTGGGGAGAGAAAAGGTGAAGTGTGGTAATTAATTAAAGATGAATGGAACTGTTTATGTGAAACTGTCTGAACTGGCAAATAACATAAAATAAAACAATTAAAACATCATTAAAAAGGTTAAAGCAGCTTGTCCAAATCATCTGGCCTCACCAACTGAAACTCATCACACTGTGTTCCAGTGGCGTCTCCTGAGATTGAGTGGGGAGTCCAAGTCAAAGTAGATCCAAATGATTTTGTACACAAAATGTTTAAATACTGAGTCACAATAAGCCTGTATCATTTCTCTATCTACATTCTTAGGGAACTGCAATACAAGCCTCCTCACAACCCGAAAATGCTCTGCTGGACATAGCTGCCTGTAGATGCGAGGAAGGCAGGAGCCTGCTTCCCTGCCCAAGTGTGTATGTGAAGTGCCATCAAGTCGCAGCCGACTTATGGCAACCCTGTTGGGTTTTCAGGGCAAGAAACTAACATTTGCCATTGCCTGCCTCTGCATAACAACCCTGGCATTCCTGGGTGGTCCCCCATCCAAGTATTAACCAGGGCCGATGCTGCTTAGCTTCTGAGATCTGAGTAGATCAGGCTAGCCTGGGCCATCCAGAAGGTGTGATCGTTCATTCATTCATGTTCAGTCACATTGGTGCCCTGACCATTTCCCCAGATGCCTCATCACTCCTTAGGGACGCTTCACCAGCATCTTTTAGACACCTTCTGGGACTTTGCTCACTTAAGCCTGTATTCTAGTGACAAGTAAACTGGACTGGCAACACCTCTTGTCAGATACTAAGAGCATCTGCTCCCCATTTCACCTGGGTTTCCCCCCTTCAATTCTTTTTGCTGGTATTTATTTAAGGCACTTTCATACATCCTGAATAATGCACTTTCAATCCACTATCAATGTACTTTGCAGCTGGATTTTACTGTTTGAAATGGCAAAATCCACTAGCAAACAATCATTAAAGTGGATTGAAAGTGCATTATTCAGACTGTGTGAAAGTGGTATTTGTCTTTCTGTTTTACTATAGTCTGCCTTTCTCAGTATGACTCAAGGCAGATTACACAGTGCAAATTGATGTAATCAATGGGATCAGACTAGGATTATAGAACTCTGAAACGAGCGTAGAATATTAGACATGATTCGGTATACAGCTACAAAGCAAAAATATGGTATTACATCACTAGGTGTATAATATGTCCATAGTCCCTTTCCCTTCATAAATGCCTTTCTGAACCATTCTGTTATAGTATGAAATTTATAGAAGTGACCTTCTGAATAGTAACTTACTTATGTTACCTACATTTTCTCACAGTCCCTTTGGAAGGCTGTCTTTTTTCTCTTGTGCTCTTTCAAGCAACACCCACTGCTAAGTTATATGGCAGATTCTCTGGTATCTTGAATGCCCAGAGGTTCCGCCCCCTCTCTCTCTGTGGGATTCAGTTGCATTTCTTAATTGGGGGAGGGTAGGCTTTAGGATAAGTTGAGAGCTTCTTAGATAGCTCCTTTTCTTGATATTTTTCCAAATTGTTCCTGTGATTACCATCTCTTAAATCTGTCAGGAATTGACAGAAATGTCCCCTTTGCTGTTGCTGTTGCCAAATATATAAATATATTGCCATAATTAGACGAGGAACAGAGAATAAAACTGCTGATATCATACTGCCCTTGTACAAATCTATGGTGAGGCCACACTTGGAATACTGTGTACAGCTCTGGTCACCACACCTAAAAAAGGATATTACAGAGCTTGAGAAGGTGCAGAAAAGAGCAACCAAAATGATTAGGGGACTAGAGCAACTGTCCTATAGGGAGTGGTTAAGACGCTTAGGGCTGTTTAGTTTGGAAAGAAGGCGGCTAAAGGGAGACATGATAGAAGTCTATCAAATTATGCATGGTTTGGAGAGAGTGGACAGGGAGAAGTTTTTCTCCCTCTCCCAGAATACTAGAACACGAGGTCATCTGCTAAAGCTGGAGGGTGAGAGATTCAAAACAGATAAAAGGAAGTATTTTTTCACACAACGCATAGTTAAATTGTGGAACTCCCTGCCCCAGGATGTGGTGATGGCTGCCAGCTTGGAGGGCTTTAAGAGGGGAGTGGACATATTCATGGAGGAAAGGGGTAATCGTGGCTATTAGTTAGAATGGATACTAGTCATGCTGCATACCTATTCTCTCTAGTATCAGAGGAGCATGCCTATTATTTTGGGTGCGGTGGAACACAGGCAGGATGGTGCTGTTGCAGTCGTCTTGTTTGTGGGCTTCCTAGAGGCACCTGGTTGGCCACTGTATGAACAGACTGCTGGACTTGATGGGCCTTGGTCTGATCCAGCAGGGCCTTTCTTATGTTCTTATTTCCGCTGCCTTAAAAATCTGAGCAAATGTTCTCAATAGGAAAAGTTTTAATTGGATTTCCTCAATCTTTAGTAGTGCTCATAGCTCAACATGACCCCTCCTTTATGGGTGTTAATTAGTTCTGCTTAGCCTGCCTCGCACTGCACCTTCCTTGCTTTGATCGGGTTCTGTGTTTCGCCCACTCGGAATGGAGCTGATTCTCTTTGATCCTTTATTGTTTCCAACTGGCCTCTCTTCGTAACATCTCCCCACTCCTGTCTTTCTGTTGTTTGCAGCTTTTGAGTATAAATCTCTCTGTTGTGGATGTATGCTCTGTGCATCTGATGAAGTGAGCTCTGACTCAGGGAAAGCATGTTTCTGGAATTTGGTTAATTTTTAAGGTGCCTCTTGAATCAGAAGTGGAGAGGCTGCCATCTGATGGAGGGAGGAGAAAGAACATGCCGGAGCCAGTTCTGAGGAGTCCAATATGTGTCCATGTGAACTTCAATAGGGATAGTGAGGAGAGTTCCTGACACTTCGCTGCAAACCTTTTCTACTTGCCTCTGTGAGATGACACCTCTGTGAGATGACTCCTACTTAAGGTTGCTAGCCTCCTGCTGGGGCTGGAGATCTCCCAGAATTGCAATTTATCTCCAGACTACAGAGATCTGTACCCCAGCAGGAAATGGCTGCTTTGTAGAGTGACATCTATGACACCCTGCTAAGGTCCCTCCCATCCCCAAGCCCCACCCTCCTCAGGCTCCACCCCCACATATCCCGGAATTTCTGAACCTGAAGTTGGCAGCCCTACTGCTGTGCCTCCAAGAGCCGTTGCTGCTTTGTAGCTACAGCAGCCTAATCCAACCACAAGGCTGGGGGCAAGAGATGTAGTTCTCTCCTTTTAGTTGCTTTCCCTGGCTGCTAAAGCAGGCCATAGGAAGAAAGAAAAGCTGTACCAAACAGGAGACATTTATTATGGGGTTAGACCATTTTAGTCCCGCCCCTCCTCCAAGGAGGTCAGGACAATACATATGGTTCTTCCCTCCTCCATGTATCCTCACACCGACCCTGCGAAAAAGGCTAGGCTGAGAGAGAAGGACTTAACCAAGATCTTTCAATGAACTTCCTGGCCAAGTGGCCAGGAACCTGGGGTCTCCCAGGCCTACTCCAGTCTTCTAACCACTATACAGTGCTGGCTTGCAGTCCCAGCAAGGTGAAACAGAGAGGATCAGAGGAAGAAGTTCTTCTTGTTTACTTGGCCCGGCCAATGGAATGAGTGGGAAGAGGAACTTTCCCAATTAATGTGGTGTTTGAGAGATGAACATTTCCTTATTTTTACTCATGATGCAGCTTGATGCAAAGATTAATCACATGCCAGTACTTTGGGATGCAAGACGGGGGGGAAATATGCTTTGCCTTTTGTTAAGAGAGCTGTAGGAGGAAGGCGCTAGCCTAGGCCTGAAGGTCATTCAGTCTTGCTTGCTTGGCATGCAGAAGAAGGTACCAGGTTCAATCCCTGGCAGCTCCAGTTAAAGGAACCAGGCGAGTAGGTGATGTGAAAGACCTCTGCTTGAGACCCTGGAGAGCCACTGCCGGTCTGAGTAGACAATATTGACTTTGATGGACCAAGGGTCTGATTCAGTGTAAAGCAGCTTCATGTGTGTTCATGGGAAGTACGAAAACCCCACTAGACCACTGCTTCCACAACTGCTATATGCTGGCTTTCAAACCAGCGCAGAAAAATCTAATCAACAAAAAGCTAACCACTGATCCATTTTGTATTCTTTTCTCCTTGATGCAAAGAAAATATTTCTTAAGATACGGTTACCCTTTCATGAATAACTGGAATTAGCTGGCATGAAATATGACTTGCTTATGTGCAATAGTCAGATCATGGCACTTTCTGCTGGTCCCTATGTGCACACTCTTGGGGATGGTCCGCTCTCTGTTCCAGGATGTTCTGCCCAAGCAGCCATGGCCTGTCCAAGACTCTTCTCAGCCTTGTGAAATGCTTTTGGCCAGCTTCAAGTTTGCTGTGAAAAAACAAGGCAACATTGAGATATTATTTCATTCTGGGCCAGCATTTTAAATGTACTCCTCTGTTTGTATGGTGTTCAATTTGTTTCAAGGTTAAAGCTCCCTTTGCATAGCATGGAACACATGAACACATGAAGCTGCCTTATAGTGAATCAGCCCCTTGGTCCATCGAAGTCAGTATTGTCTACTCAGATTGGCAGTGGCTCTCCAGGGTCTAAAGGTAGAGGTCTTTCACATCACCTACTTGCCTAGTCTCTGTAACTGGAGATGCCGGGGATTGAACCTGGGACCTTCTGCATGCCAAGCTGATGCTGTACCACACACTGAGCCACAGCCCCAAGAATCCAGAGCTAGCGGCCTGCCCTTTGCACCACCTGGATTTGTTTCATGGCATTTCTGCCTTGCTCTGCAGGCCCTTCTAGAGGGGCAGCCATTTTTGTGCCAGCTCATCGCATACATCAAATTATAGCACGAATGTCGAGCTTGTTCTCCAAGAAACCCACAGCTGGGCTTTCCAGTTGTGCTGAGCTGCCCCTTGTAGCCATAAGGTTCTTGGGTTCCATATCTCATGTCACTCTGAATGCCTCAAGAGGTGTGGGAATGTTGTAGGGCTGCCAACCTCCCGATGGGGGCTGGAGAGGTGGAATTACAACTAGGGGGGCCAACCTCCAGGGGGAATTTGGAGATCTGGGATTACAACTGATCTCCAAGTGACAGAGATCAGTTCACCTGGAGAAATTGTCGGCTTTGAAAGGTGGACTCAAAGGCATTATACCCCTCCCCAAACCCTGCCATTCTCAGGCTTTGCTCCCAAAATCTCCGGGTATTTCCCAACCTGGAGCTGGCAGCCGTAATTACAACTGATCGCCCTCATTTTACCCTTCCCCTTTACTTCCTTGGTTTTTTTGTGTTTTAGTCCAATGATCTTAACTCAGCATACAGTTTTGTAACTACACAGTAGGAAAGCTGTATCCTCTGGTTTTTTAATTATAAATGGAAAACCCATACTGTTTTAGCTGTGAGTCGGTCTCCATTACCACTGCATAAAGAATTACTTCAGTGGAGAAAAAGCTGTCAGCAACAGACAGTCGACTGTTACCTTTTCCAGAATGGAAATTGTACATTTTTTCTGTCCTACAGGCTGCAAATTAGAAATCCAGGTAAAACTACCATTTTAAGTGCAGCCAATGGAAACCCAGGGAGAACTGCCTGGGAATTGTGACTACCTGTCCTTGCCAGATGTTGGAAGCGATCTAAATAAGAGCCCACCCCTGTACAGATGCTTGTTCATGCATATCAAACTGACAGTTTAGCAAGGCACTTTAATTTCAGGTCTGTTTCCACTGGTTCTGAAAGGATATCGGGATTCCACTTGCAGGTGAAACAACAAAATACTCAAAGCCAATTGAGCATAAGGGAAGGGGGGCATTTTTGCCTCCCCATGCTGTAAGAAAGAGTTCATGCTGGAAGAAGAGGAAGAAGAGTTGTTTTTTATATGCCGACTTTCTCTACCACTTAAGGGAGACGCAAACCGGCTTACAATCACCTTCCCTTCTCTTCCTCACAACAGACACCCTGTGAGGTGGGTGGGGCTGAGAGAGCTCTAAGAGAGCTGTAACTAGCCCAAGGTCACCCAGCTGTCTTCGTGTATAGGAGTGGGGAAACCAACCCAGTTCACCAGATTAGAGTCCGCCGTTCATGAAGAGGAGTGGGGAATCAAACCCAGTCTCCAGATCAGACTCCACCTCTCCAAACCACCGCTCTTAACCGCTACACCACACTGGTGTAGTGGTTAAGAGGATGCAGGCTGGATGGTGCTTGTGATGAAATGTCATTTTGCTCAAGTGTAAGAATTTTCCGCTTTGCTTTGTGCATGTGGAGTGAATGCTCAGAGGTTAAGCTCAAACAGTCCTGACATGGTCTGGTTAAAAGAAAGAGCTAGCCCCACTCCCACCCAAAAATCTTACTTTTGCTTAAACATGCCTTGGATTGCATCATTAGTGCTAAAATAAGGGCACTCTGCTCATGCCCTCGATCACTGGGTTAATCAGAGCTTCTGAAAAATGTTACCTCCTAAAGGAAAGGTGTTAGAACTCTCTGAATGCCTCGTTTATTAAACCAGCAGCCTTTACTCTGGTTTGGGATGGTTGTATGTAATTAATTCCCCCATAGTGAGGGAATGCCTTTGATTTCTACATGTGGCCAAAGGCTTCCTTGCGATGTGTAGATTCATAACATTGAAAATGAGTTCCTGAGCTAGGATTTAAGAACATAAGAAAGGCCATGCTGGATCAGACCAAGTTCCATTAAGTCCAGCAGTCTGTTGACACAGTGGCCAACCAGGTGACTCTAGGAAGCCCACAAACAAGACGACTGCAGCAGCATTGTCCCACCTGTGTTCCAAAGCACCTAATATAATAGGCATGCTCCTCTGATCCTGGAGAGAACAGATATGCATCATGATTAGTATCCATTTTTACTAGTAGCTACGAATAAGCTTCTCCCTGTCCACTCTCTCCATTCAATGCATGGTTTTATAATTTGACATGATCCGGATGAGCTAAATAAATCAAAGTTCACCTTCATTAAAAGTTGTTTTATGTTTTTCTACTCACTAGGCCAACAAGCCAGGGACACTATTTATGGAGAGCAAGATTACAATTCTCCCTAGTCCCGTTCAATGTTTTGATAACTTGTGGTTATTCTGCAGAGCACTTATATTGTTGGTCAGTACACTAACCCTTCACATGAAGTGACTAATGTTAGAAAAAAATTGATCAAAGCTATGAAGGAGATATGGATTATTCCTACAGTTCTTTGGATGAATAAAAACAATAGTCACAATGGATTCTGTTAAATGGTTTTTCACAGTTTATCTGAGATGTTTTGAGCTTGATGATGGTCATCCCTTCTGAGTTCTGAAATTCATCCCCTTCCAAATAAAAAAATATATTGTGAAGAGCCTTGATACATCAATCCAAAGGTTCCTCTAGTGCATTATCTAGTTTCTCAGAGTGGCTAACCAGATGCTTCCAGGAAGCTCCTCGCCTGGTATGAGACCAACAATCACTCCCTGCTTTTACTGCTCAATAAGTTTTATTCTGCTTCATCAATGGATTACGCCTATCTTAATCAAATTACCTGCCACTGTTAACAAAAGATAAAACAGTCCCCTTTTGCTGGTGGATAGAGATCCAAGAACAACATTGGCAGTAGCCAAGTATCTATCCACCATATTTTCCTTAAAGAAATAAAGGCTCCCCTTTTACTGCTCAAGATCTTTTGGTCAAAGGAGTTTGAAAGAAGGAAAGGAAAGGATATTCTGCTTCTAAAACTGGATGTGTCATTTAATTATTATGACTGATACCCATGGGCAAGACTATCCTCGATGCATTTCTTTAATCCCATTTTAAAGTCATTTTATCCAGTGAGGCACATTTTGTAACACCACATCACACAAGTTAATTATGTGAAGAACTACTTTATTTTGTTTCCTCTGAGAAAGCAAGTGGTAAGTGAAAAATAGCATTTTATAGTTAGTTTTGTATGGGCCATTTAAACATGGGTAATATAGGGATAAATCTGTCTTTTTGGAAACATGTTATTTGGTAGAAATGGAGCACTCATCAGAGTTAGGATGAGGTTAATAGTAACACTTTGGAGCTCCCTGGCTCTAGTATTGCAGTCTTGGAGAAGTAGGGGAAAAAACCCCAGCAGAGCAACAGCAGTAGTTTAGGAAGGAATGACATATTTCCTGGCAGCTGCCATCAGCATCTAGCCTGGGCAGCCTGTTTCTGAGGGAATCCCACTGTTGGCAGTGGGTCATTGATAGAAGGTCAACATTGAATGGTCAGTACCAAAAGACAGCATCCCCTCGGGTCCCACTTTGGGACGTGGAAAGTGCAAACAGCAGGTTCTTGTTGTCAAGCACAGAAGGAATCCATCCAGATCTCAATAATATAAGCCAGGTCAGCATTCCCATTCAAGGTAAATTACTGTGCGGGCCATATTTCCATTGACTGACCTACCATTTCTCAACAACATCTTCAGATCTTTTAGCAGGTTGACATGGGGCTCTGCTTAGAGAAGGTGCAGAGAAAGGGAGAAACACCAGTTTTTGCAGTCCCTCCATTGTTAGTTATAATGAGTCATACTAGAATTTGTCATCTAAAGCCAAAGGTAAGTTAAGAGCTGGCCTTATTGTAAGTGGAATTGGCAGTGGATTTTAGGGGATGTTTTAATGGTACAGTGTTTTTGTTATATATCTGGGTACTGAAGTTGTGAGGGAGGGAGAGGCACCAGTGGACAGTGGGATGTGTGGTAGGGGAAGTAATGGCCAGTTCAGGGGATGAAGGAATGTCAACTGGTGTTTCTCCCTTTCTCTGCACCTTCTCTAAGCAGAGCCTCATGTTAACCTGCTAAAAGATCTGAAGATATTGTTGAGAAATGGTAGGTCGGTCAATGGAAATACATGCCGTGCAGTAATTTACCTTGAATGGGAATGCTGACCTGGCTTATATTATTGAGACCTGGGTGGATTCCTTCTGTGCTTGACACCAAGAACTACAAGGCAAAGATTGCAGTGATCAACTGCTTTATGACTCTGGACGTAGTTCTGCTAAATTTAATTAATGGCAAGTCCCTCACACATACAGTCACTCTGCTCTTTTGCCCAGCACTGAGGTAATGGCAAGCACTACCACTCACTTTGCTGGAAAGTGGAAAAAGTCCAAAGTGTAACTAATCTGCCAAGCCTTGTGACTCTCGTTTTAGTATAGTGTGGTGGTTGAAAATACACTTCTAGGTATTTTGTAGAGTATTTTGAAGCACTATATGGGCTTGTAGCAACAAGAACAAATGAGTGTGCAATGAATATACTGTGGAAGATGAGAAGACCTTAAAATGCTTGGAGGAAAGATTAGGAACTTACTTCATAGACATCAACAAAGAGGGGAAAGTGAGATATTTATAGGTATATATGACACTGGACAGAAGTCTACTGATGCCTGTACAACCCCAATTCAAAGCCCTTCTCGTTATTGGTAAAGGGGTATAAAATACAATATAACAAGTCCCTCAGGCTGGAGAGCTGTGTATCACTTCACCAACCATATGTTCCTTTTATTTTATTTGTATATATATTCACAGTTTGCTTGAAGAAAACAAAGGCATTTATACCTTTAAATTTAATAAATGTGCCCAACTGCACAAGCTATGCTAAGTTTTAATTATACATTTTAAGGTGATAAATCAGTAAAATAAGTCTATTGCAGATAAACTATTACGTATATTTCAATTTTTTTCTGAATTTCTGGAGACGTTTAAATGAAAAAAAATCACCCCGTGGTTCAACCTGATAAAAAATAACATTTTAGAGCCTCCTACCTGCCAGACATCACAACATACAGCCTCAGAGCAGTCCTTACATCACTGCGTTTCCAAACTATGCCCATGGAGCTCCTTGCAGGCCATTTTTTAAAAAAACCTCTGGCTCAACATATTTATGTGGTGGCTCAGTAGAAGATCTCCCCCATTTATGTCTTGGCCTGTCCTTTATATACTAAGCCCCGGGACAGGTTTTTGGCAAACATTCTTTCAGTGTCAAATTCATCATCTGATGTTGACAGATTATTCTATTTGTTATCAGATATGGACCCTTATATTTCCCAAAAAATGGCTCTGTATGGCCTGGCGGCCAAGAAAATCAGGGTAAAGCAAATCACGAAAGGTGGTAAAGCTGACTAGAGCCGAATGGGCATATTTTAATTTCTTAATTTCTGTTCTTTTAATTCTGGTTTTGTACATTTTAACCTGTTGTTGTATTGTTTTAGATTGGTAACGGCCTATGGCCTCATACAATAAACCTGACTTGAAAAAAAATCTGATGCCATGGCTTCAAAACCTTCACAGGTTTTACACCTCTAGGTTCACAAAGCATTCTGTTAACACTTATTCCACAAAAACAACAGAGTGTTTCCAGCCATCTGCAGGACTTTACCAGCTGAGGATAACCTTGCAAACTCATGCCACAGAAAACGTACAGTGCCACAAGTCTCTTTGTTGTTTTACCAAAATAAATCAATACTGGCTTCAAAAAGCATGAGAGCATAACATCCTCAGATGTTAGTATTACATTTTAACACAATAGATTTGCATTCATCTTTCTCCTCTTCAGTTGTCACTTTATAAAAATAGAGGTAATCGAAGTGGGCCTCTGCATGAAAAGGCGAGATCATGTGTTTCTGTCATCGTTATAGAACAGGGTAAATTCTGTTGTTCAAGTCAGCTGCAGAACATCATATTAATGTCTTGAAAAGGATAAAAGGGGCACTTTAGTCTCCTTTCTTTGCTCTAGCCTTTGTAGAATCTGCCATATCAACAGGAGGCAATGAGTAAAATGAACAACAAACTTGGTAAAGACATCAATGCGGACAAACTTGGTAATGACATCAATGGGTTTTCAGTCTGAAAGTCAATAGAAAATCAGTGTTTATTATCTCTGGTGGGCAAAAGATAATAGAACAAGAGAAACCTCTCATGATGGCTGAAAGTATTTAAAGCTTAAGACTCACCTAGTTTTGCAATCTGAAGTAAAATGTTTAAGATTGATAACAAATTAAGGCTATTGGGTTCAGAAGACTTTATTTAAAAATTATAGGTAGATCACCAAAATGTTTCTCTAATTTCAACGAGGAGTGCATCCAATCAGTTTTATTCAACTGATTCAAAAACTATTCAAGGGCAAATGATGGAATCTTCTTATTTAAATTTTGACGATGAAACAATGTCAGATTATCTATTTTGGGTCGATATGGATTCAACTGACAGGCAAGATGATTTTCTACTCGGCGGTTCTCCTCCAGCAGCGAAGCAGTGCTCTTGGCTACCCAACACTTGGCACTCCTTACTTCCTGAGGCTGAGATAGCACTCCCTGACCTAGGGGGGCAGATTCAGCAGCTTGAGGAGAGTGCTGAACTGGACAGCTCCCCGTTGGTTCGATCTGATGATAGCGCTAAGATGCACGACCATCACAACTTCGTTGCGGCTCACCCTTACAACCCACAAAGATGTGCGGCCAACGTGAGGGAAAGAAAGAGAATGCTCAGTATCAACTCTGCATTCGATGCGCTTAGAGGCCGCGTCCCAACTTTCCCGTATGAGAAGCGTCTCTCCAAAATTGACACTCTCAGGTTGGCCATAGCTTACATCGCGTTGCTTAGTGATATCCTCACTGCGGGATCGGACCCCAAATCTTACGTGCAGAAATGTATGAAAAATGGATATAAAGGCCATCAGAATGCACGCTGGAACACAAGCGGTAAGTTGGCAATTTTTTAAAAAGACCTATCTCAGAGCTGGCTTTGATTGCAAGAGAATGAAATAAGTAAAATCAACAACAACAACACCCTCAACATGACAGGATGTTTTCCCTCCTGTGCAAATGGATCGTTTTAATAAAGCATATATTTAGAAAGATCATTAATGCTATAGATTTAAAAACTGCAATAAGAAATCAAAACAATAGTAGATACTTTTGAGGCTGCTTTTGAGAATGTTCCTTTAAAAATGCAGTGATGTTTGGTGTGTCACTGCATTTAGACATTTCCTAGAAAGGTATTGTTTTGTAACAATCTCAGAATTGTCTCGCTTATTGCAATTATTCCATCTACAATATATCACTGCTTTAAAGTAATGAATAAAAGACCCTTCTTAACTTAAAAAATATTTTGTCTTCCACTAGCCATTAATATACTGAGATATTGTCTTTGTTTTGCAGCCACTTACGACTACAAAAATTGCTAATAATAAGAAGAAAACAATCCAAATAGGGGAAACTATAGAAATAGGATAATTTTAAAATCAGTAATAACAGTCTGTTTGGCCAGTTCCTTGGACTGGGCCACTGTGACAAAGTTTTGCATTCTCTACATTCTTTCTTCTACTATTCCATGTTTCATGTACTACTTCTACTTCTTCCATGCTATTCTATATATTATTGGATCAGGAAGTCTCCAATTTAAATCCTGCCGCTGACTTAAGCTAACTATTCTTCCAGCTTCAGTTCCTCCCCTATATTACGGGGAATAACAAATCAACTAAGTTGCATGGTTACTGTAAAGATTGCAAGATAAATTATGTTAAGAGCCTTGAAATCCAAATGCTGTTATTAATTCATAATTATTAATAGCAACCTGTAGTTTGCTGCTCTCCTCAGTTAAGTCTGAACCTTTCCTCTAGCCTAAGGAGTCTTCTTCCAGCTTCACATCACTAGTGTCCTGTCTAATTTTTTTGCCATCAAGTCACATCTGACTTATAGTGACTCCTGGTGGGGTTTTCAAGGCAAGAGATGTTCAGAGGAGGTTTGCCATTGCCTACCTCTGTTTCATGACCCTGGTATTCCTTGGAGGTCTCCCATCCAAATACTAGCCAGGACCGACCCTGCTTAGCTTCTGAGATCCAATGAGATCAGGCAAGCCTGGGGCTATCCAGTTCAGGTCAATCCTGTCTATACTATTCAATTATTGTACAGGGCAGTCCTTAAAACAATGAATAGGAAGAACACTATTGATGCTAAAGTCATATTCAGAACATGGGGAGATGATCGCACTGATGTTTCCGAAAGGAGTTTGCAAAGTTCCAATAATAACTGTGCATTGTAATCAAATTCCAATAGTACCTTAAAAACTGATATTTTGCATATGATCAAACTGCGTAAATCCTATTGGCTTTGATAGGATGTAAGCACCTTGCAGGATTCCTTAGGCTTTAACTTTGGGTGGATTATGCCCAGTTTTAATATCTAAACCGCCTGCATTTATTATTTCAAAACAGCATTTATATTTGTACTACATTTAAAATTATTCACATTTTTATCACAGTAGAAAGGAGCAAGAGTCCAGTAGCACATTAAAGACTAACAAAATTTCTGGCAGGGTATGAGCTTTCATGAGTCACAGCTCACTTTTTCAGATATAACTAGACTGTCAGTCCATCTATCCTTAAACAGAGAAGACACCCAATGGCAATAGCATGTAAATGTCAATACCAGGTAAATGACATTAGCAGTAATGGTTGGATCAGGTGTGATATGCAGAGGAGTAGTAGGTGTGGAGAAATCACCATTGGTAATGAGACAGGAATCCCAGGATATTCCCCTTTAGATCTGTGCTGTGGGCCTTTTCCAGGGCTGGAGAAAGCTCACAGCACAGATGTAAAGCAAATTGGGGTGGCAGGGAATTGCTTTAGATCCATGTTGCCAGCATTGGCAGCGTGGATCTAAATGAAGCCCCCCCCCCCCGCCTACCTTCCCCAGAGTCCTGGAAAGGTGGGCGGGGGGAAGGATTAATTAAAATCTATGCTGCCAAGGCTTGGCAACAGGGATCTAAGCCCTGCGTGGCTTCCCGGCTTTCCTTGGCAGCATGGATCTTAATGAAGCCCCCCTGCTCACCTTCCTGGGGCTCCCAGAGCGGGGGACTCTGGGGAAGGCAGGCAGGGGGGGTTTCATTTAGACCCACACTGCCAAGGCTGGAAGCATGGATCTAAGTGAAGCCCCTCCCTGCATGGCTGAGCAGAGTGGGCTTCACTTAGACTTAGATCCATGCTGCCAAGGCTGGCAGCATGGATCTAAAACAATTCCACGCCACCCGATTTGCAGGGCTCCTGGGAATTAGGGTGACATGGAATTGCTTTAGATCTGTTCTGCGGGCTTTCTCCAGCCCCAGTGAAAGCCCACAGCACAGATCTAAAGGGGAATAGCTGAACCCGAAAAATTATTTGGGAAGTGGTTATCCGGCTTTGCTGAGAGCCCCCTTTCCCCTGTTTGTCCAAAATTAAACCTGGGAAAAGCCGAAACAGTTTATTTCAGGTTTATTTTCAGCTTGGTAAAGCCAATATGTACAGCCCTAGTCGTGTTCTATTTTTATCGCAATAATCCGTATAAAAACCGCATAATGTAGACAATTTGTATTATCCCGATTTGAAGCTGAAAAGGAGTGGTTTGCCAATGCCCATTGCCCACCTACGTCATATCAGGGACAAGATTTTAAGGAGAAACTTCTAGGTTTGAAACTCAGCCAACAAGTCATTAAGGCAGCTATATAACCAATTCTATATTGCCTTTATTAGTATATCAGTATAATAGCAATGTAAAGTAGATATACATTGAAAACAGAGAAGCAGACTAGAAAATCCCAGCTTCTATGTATAAAACACTACCCTGACTGAGATGTTGCTAATCAAATTAGATGAATTAAGCACAAAGATAAAATGCTCTTTGTTAACTAATCCTTTTCATCTTTTTCTCAATAGCTTCATCTAACACAAGGTAAGAGTTGGGGGAAGTGACTATGAGAACAATAAAATAGTTTCCGTTTTTCTACATTAAAATACTCCAGCTAGTTTCCTTCAAAAGCATGTGTTTGTAAAGGTTTTAGCTAGCTGACAGTTTTGCTCAAGAACAGTGGTGAATGCTTAAATTGATTTAGTGAGGTGTAGGTTTGACTTGTTAGCCACTTCTGAAGTGCATCTAAATCTTTGTGATCTTTGTTTCTTTAAATTTATTTTCAACTCTGCAGATCTGACAGCTCGCTTGTCCTGGATAAAATGGGATTAAGAGATCCATCAAATTTAAAAAAAAAGGACTGGATTCCTCAAAGGATCTATCTGCCTATCATCAGCTGTTAAGTTCTCATCATTGCCAACAGAAAACTTCAGGAAGTAATCATATGCACAGTTAGGATTCTTAAATAACATTATCTTCATTGTTATTAGCCAACTGCTATTTCCCCCCCTTTGCTTTCCATTGTCATAGCATTTTTATAACACCTGCCCGCTCTATTTAGTCTTTGCTTAAATTTTTTAAATCTGTATTTTTGTGGGAGTCGTCTGTATCCTTGTTATGCAGCTGACATTACATAAATAGGGGAAAACCAATTTAAAATTTTTAATAATTAGTGTCATCTCAAAAATGGTTATATGGGGCTGTTTTCCATTAAAACCCATAAACTGAGCATCCATAGGAATATTGTGGCACTTTAAGGACTAAAGTTATCCATCTGTGCAGTTGTAATAAGCTCTGTACACTCATAGGGTGTTTGCTGCCATTACCACTGCCAATTGTTAAAAGGCACATAATTAAAAGGTGGAAAGTACATTTGAGTGTTTAGAGTTGGGAATTATTACCAGTGCTACTCCCCACAATGGATGGGTAAGTATTGCCATAACATTTATGCTGTGTGCCCCCCAACAGAAGCAGTGCATTGGAATGGCCAAGATGGAGGGGTGTGATTAAATTCTTCACACCCAAATGCCAAAGTTCACAATCCCAAAGTGTGGTAATGTATACTCTGTAGAGGCTCAGAGGTTATAAAATGCCTTTTGCAGGCTGGCAGGGAGGAAAGAAAAAGAAAGTGGGTATGATTCACCTCCCAAGCATGAAGCTATCCAGCACCTTAGAAATTCAAATGATCCTGGCCAGGAGAAGGAAAATAGGCTGCCAGGTCTCACCCAAGACTTGGTCACATTTTATCTATAGAGCTCCAAGGGACCAAAAGCAACAGCAGACCTTCCTTTTGGGACAGGGAGAGAAAGAGGGTTTGTGAGGAGAGGGCAAAAGTGGAAACCATAAAACCCCCGAGCATGAGGAAGAAAGGGCCATTTAGCCATTCACCATGTGGGATTAAGCAGTCTCCATTTTACTGCAAGCCTGGATTCCATCTTGAGCACATGTTCTGAGACCACATGGGGAGAGCCCCAACTATTGAAATCAAGGTAATTGGATGATTTCATGATGTTTGCAATCCAAGAATTAAGAGCCTATCCTTACTTACCATTGTTAGGGATATTTAGAAGATTGCATAGTATCACCTTTTCTTTTGATCCTTGCTCAATCTGATGTGTTTACATATTCCATATGTGGTTTTTATTTTCTTATTAAACTTCTTTACATTTTCAGTGTGGCTAGTGTGATCTTTCTGACCTATGTTAAAGTCCCTGTTCAGACAACACATACCAACTGCAGAAGGAGGAGGATGCAACTGTTAACTTTACTCCCCTAGAGTGTTCAGTGAAGCACATTAATCCCCTTGGTAGCAAAATACAGAGTGGGGGCTTTCACAGCAAAGCAGCAGGGGGTGGCATATTAATTGACTTGATGGCGATGGTGATAGAGAGGGGGGAGAGGGAGGGAGGCCCCCCCCCAGGAATGACTGTATTCCCAGTACAATTCCAACCACCTGCCAACGCTACGCTGTGATCCACTGTGACCAGCGTGGCTCTCACTTTTTTGCTGTGCAGGTGCCAATTGCTGTCCCTGAAGGAGCAGGTTTGAACATGTGCTGCTGGGTTGTGGCCTGTGATTACAGCTCAAGTCTTCTCTGAGATAGTTCCTTTTGTCACCTTTGGCTGATGTAACCAGCTATGGATCCAGAAGGCAGCATCCAAGTTTTTGCAGGGGTTGCATAAAGGGACTGAATCACCCCCAATGTTGAAAGAGCTACATTGGCTGCCCACCTTTTTCCAGGCACAATTCAAAGTTCTGGTTCTTACCATTAAGGCCCCAAATGGCTTGGGACCAGGGTACTTGGTGTAATGTTCCCAGTAGGGCTGTTGAAAAAACAAATTCGGTTGAATTCAGATTCGGGTTTAAATGGCCTTTTTTTATTCGGGAAATCCCGAATTCCCCCTTTTCAGTATAGGGGGAATTCGGCTTTAAATTCAGGATTCCCAAATAATTTGGCAATTTAAAGCCATTTAAACACATTTGCAGCTTTCCGTGGCTCTGGGGGGCATTTTTGGAAGTAGAGGTCCCAAATTTTCAGGGTAGCTTGAAGGGACCATCCTTGCAAGAACCCCCAGGTTTGGTGCGGATTGGGTCAGGGGGTCCGGAGTTATGGGGTCTGGAAGGGGTTGCCCCATCCCCCCATAAGAATGAATAGAAGCCTGCTGGGTGACCTTGGGCCAGTCACAGTTCTCTCAGAACTCTCTCAGCCCAAGCGGAGGCAGGCAATGGCAAACCACCTCTGGAACATCTCTTGCCTTGAAAACCGTGCAGGGTCACCATAGCTATGATTTGATGGCACACCCACACAATTTGTTGGTGTCCAGTGCCAATTTCAAAGCATTTCATGGGGAAATTGTTATTCAGTGCCTGCATCTCATCTTGCATTTTGTTTAGAATCAGAATTGGATATTTGGGGGCCTGTCAAAGAGGGGGTCGCACATAGGGTTGCCAGCGCGGGGTGGGGAAATACCTGGAAATTTTGAGGGGGGAGCCAAGGGAGGGTGGGGGCTTTAGCAGGGTACAATGCCATAGAGCCCACCCTCCAAAGCAGCCATTTTCTGCAGGGAAACTGATCTCTATTGCCTGGAAATCAATTGTAATAGTGGGCAATCTCCAGGTTCCCTTCTGGAGGTTGGCAACCCTAGTCATGCATGTTCACCACACCCCCACAGGAAACTCTGTCTAGTTTGATGCCTGTAAATAAGAGCAAAGGGTGAAATGTCAGTTACCTTAAAAATAGCAGAAGGGAACAGGCCACATTCTCTATGTTCTTTTCTTGCTTGGAGCTTTGTCTTCTTTTACCATCAGCAAAATCAAGCCACTGTGCCTGAAAACAAGCAATCCCCTTCCGATGTATTTTAATTTGGGGGTATTTACATTGTTGCTCATATGTATGTACTGAATTGGGGCTATGGGAAAAACATTGCCGTTATATTTTATTACAGGAGCATGCCCAAGATTTCTTGTTAAGTGTAACATAAAACCATAAAAGTTTCGCTGGGAAAAACTGCTTCCTCCCCTTGGCTTGCTTGTCCAATCAAAAAGCCGTCCTGCATCTTCCTCATTTCTGACAAATATGTAGCAATTGAACTCGGCTAAAGTTTCCCAAAAAAAGTTAGAATAACTTCCTCTCTCCAAGACCTCAATTTCTGCGCAGCCTTGTCCTTGAAATAAGATCCCTTCAAGAGACCTAGAAAAACGTTCACTCAGCAAAACCCTCCTGCTTTTCCAAAGGCTCATGCTCTGGAATTTTAAAACACAAAGAGACACACACCCCATTAGGAGGGAGGGGGCAGTTCCCCTCCCCAGTTGACAGAAGGAATGGAAGAAAGTTCTTGTTCTACTGTTTCCCCTGTGGATAGCTTGGGGACCAATGAAGGCGAACTAGAGAGGAAGGCAAAACGATCTGGAAGGAAGAGGAGAGAGAGTAAAAAGTCCAGTGAAGATGGAAGCCCAAACGCAAGCAAAAGGGGGAAGACGTCCAGCCCAAGTGCCCAGTCCCACGAGGAACTCCGGAACCAAAGGATTCTTGCTAATATCAGAGAGAGGCAAAGGACTCAGTCCCTTAATGAGGCTTTCGCAGCCTTGAGGAAGATAATCCCAACGTTGCCTTCTGACAAACTCAGTAAAATCCAGACTCTCAAACTGGCTGCCAGGTACATAGACTTCCTTTACCAGGTGCTGGAGAGCGGTGAGACGGACACCAAGATCACCAGCTCCAGTTATGGAGCTCACGAGAGGCTCAGTTACGCCTTTTCTGTGTGGAGGATGAAAGGAACTTGGTAGCTGCCTGCCTTGCCCTGACTAGTATCAGGGGGGAGCGAATGCAGCTGCCAGCGTGGTAGGCAGCTCTTTCTTTCACAGGCTGCTCACGGCCTGCTGCGTTCTGTGTTTTTGTATCTTCCTCAGAGGAGGCAAGCGAGTAACGTGGCACATGCTGCTGAATGAAGACGCAGGACCAAAATCTCGGCTCCACGATGGACTCACTTGGTGACCTTCAGGTACGTCGCTGATTGTTCTTAGTTTTCTGTCTGTAAACTGGACTAACAGGGAAGGCTGCCTAGTTAAACAAACTGATTGTTGTCCTCTGAAATTGTATAAGTTGGGAGTCGAATTTTTTTTTAATCATATTTCTAAACCAGGTTCAACATAAAAATCGGAGATGCTATCCAAACCCTAAGAGGAAGCTTAACTCAAAAGGAGAGAAAAATCCTTTCAGCTATAGGATTCATGGGAGGGAAGGCGGCATTGTACAGCCTGATCTCGTCAGCTCTCGGAAGCTCAGCAGGGTCGGTACTTGGGAGGGAGACCATCAAGGAAGACTCTGCAGAGGAAGGCGATAGCAAACTACCTCTGCTTCTCACTTACCTTGGAAGCCCCTTGGTGGGGGTTCCACAAATTGGTTGTCACTTGACGACACGTATATATTTATTGGGAAGGGGCAGGCGGCCTGGTCTTGTCAGATATCAGAAGCTAAGCAGGATAAATACATGGATGGGAGGCCACCAAGGAAGGCTCTGCAGAGGAAGGCAATGGCCAACCACCTCTGCTTCTCACTTGCTTTGAAAGCCCCTTGTGGGGTCGCCATGAGTCAGCTGCAACTTGACGGCACTTTATACGCACATAGGAATCATGCTCAGGCTTCAGAACATTAAATTACATATCTTATGTAGGATAACAGTTTCATTTGACCACGTCCAGATAGAAACATCTGTATGTGACTATTGATAAACGGTTGACCAAACTGAGTGCCCCTCATTCTGAAGTTTGCAGGGCATGTGTGGCCAAGGAGAACAGTACTGAAACGTTGCTGGTAGGATGAGTGGGTCGTGAGCTTTATACAGAGTTTAGGAATGAGTGAAGAAAGCAGGCAGAAGGTTTCACAATGTTGTCTCTTAGGGAGGGCAAATGCAAAAGGGCTATTGATTCTTTAAAGGAGCACTTCCATTCTGGGCTCAGTGACCCTTTTGTAGCTTTTGTAGATATTTGGTGTTCGTGCAGCCTTGGTTAAACGGGACTTTGTTTTGTCCACTTCAGGGTTTGCTTTGCTTCCCTTTCCCACAAATGACTGTTACTCACTTGAATATTTGATTCCTATTGTGCAATGTGATAGGGTAAGGATTAAAAATGCAATGATCTGTGATAAAGTGATGTTTGAGAAATACAAAGGCGTCTGCCATAACAGTGAAAGTATAAATGTGCAAATTGCAAACATTTTATGAGATGGTTGAGCCTTCATGTTTTATTTGCATATAAAGGAAGAAACATCTGGTGTATTTTTAAATGGAATTAAATATACAAATGGATGCAGATAAAAATACAGAACAATGTATCTTTCCAGTTTCCTCTTTTACTTAATGAAAATAATCTCGATCTGTGGATGAGGGTTATATTTCATGTGGCTTTGCTTTCATATTTGTTGCAGAGAATCATGAGAAGGTGTACATTTGTATTTTTTAAAATGTCATTGGTTTCTCATATATAAATATGACTTGTAAAAATAAGCATTGGATGGGAAGGGGGAAAGATCGCCTTAGTGGGAATCTTCTGCCTTTGCCCAAAGGAGATGTGAAATATTGTTGAAGGCTTTCACGGTCAGAGTTCATTGGTTCTTGTGGGTTATCCGGGCTGTGTAACCGTGGTCTTGGTATTTTCTTTCCTGACGTTTCGCCAGCAGCTGTGGCAGGCATCTTCAGAGGAGTAACACTGAAGGACTGTCCTTCAGTGTTACTCCTCTGAAGATGCCTGCCACAGCTGCTGGCGAAACGCCAGGAAAGAAAATACCAAGACCACGGTTACACAGCCCGGATAACCCACAAGGAGATGTGAAATGTTCCAGGCTTCACTAAGAGTTAAATTGTGCTCATAATTCAGTCAGAGGAACGATAAATGCCAGCTGTTATTTAACACCCATTTGGCTACAAGCCACACCTTTTTCCTCCAAAGAAGTCCCACTGAATTTAGCTGTAAAGGTCCAGAGCAACTATTCTGTGGATTGCAGCCTTTCTTTATTATCTCCACTGTAGCTTTTCTTAAATCTCTACATTTGAGAGTAGTTTAGGAGTATTTAAAAACCGGGATTTGTATTTCATCTTCCCACTGTTTTTAGTTTGCCAAACCCAAGCTTAACTGAGCATTATAAAATAGTTCCAGAATAAAAGACAGTGAAAGAATCATATGGGGCCTCAATGCATATGCTTAAATATGCAGCTGAAGATTATTCTTATCTAAACGGATATTTGAGAAGCATTCTTAGGGAACTGCTTTCTCTACAAGTTTTGGTATAGTTCAGAAGCAATGTGAGAGTTTTCCATTGGACAAGAATCTGGAATCACAATAAAGAATTCCAGAGTGGTGGCTGTGTTAATCTGTGGCAGCAAAAATAAAAATGAGCCGTGGAACTTTAAAGTCTAACACAGTGCATTTCAGAATAAAGTTAGATTTGTCTTTAAGGTGCTACAAAACAACTGTTAATTTTCATAATTAGGGAAGAAAGGGGTGCAGTTACAATAGTCCAATCCCCTGATTTTTTAGATGCATCAGCAATTAATTTGGTTTACTAGTTTCAACTTTTTAATTAGTATATTGTTTGCTTCAAGCCTAGATGATCAAAGGCATACTCAAGGCCCCTGGTTTGTATCCCAGATGGGGAGAGTCCTGAGGCAGGCTGGACGGATTCCAAAGCACAGCTGAGATTTTGCCTGATCAAACAGTATCATGCGGGACAGGCAGCTCAGGCTGATTAGAGATGCCACGAATTTCATGGGAGATGTGCTCAATGGTGCAATGTAACCGCATTTGACTGCATTGATCAGATGTGAGAGGATCGGTGGGTCTGGTTGGTTCATCTCCAAACGACTTGAATGCCCGCCCAACAAGCTTGCAAAACTGAGCATGGGCCAAATTGCTGCTGATCTAAGCATCTATGCCACTGGTTCCCAAAATGGGCAGTACCACCTCCTGGGGGGCGGTGGGATTACCTAGGGGGGCACTAAGAGGCAAGGGGGCGGCAGAGGGCGCTAGAGGTGGGCCCCTTCAACTGTGTTGTTGGATAGGATAGGGGGTGCTGGGGTTGAATTTGTGGAACCAAGGGGGTGGTGGCGTGAAAGGTTTGGGAACCACTGATCTATGCTAAGGACTACTTAGATTAACACCAAATGGTAGGATTTGTTTAAAAAAAGAAAACCTTTATTTATGACTGATGTATATGAATTGTGGTGACTGATTTAATTATTGAAGCCATTGCCTGCCAAATGGAGCAGAGCCACAGAGGGGTGGGGTGGGGGGTAAAGTAGATATCCATTGGGCTGTGAGAGAATGTGCACATGCAGAAAGCCAGTTGCTTTGTACTATAGTGCCAGGAAGGAATAGTTGACCCAAACTGGCTAGCAGACAGGATGCAAGCCAAACCGGTAGGTGTTTGAGCATCCCAAATGCTGGTTGTTTGCCCCATACACCCACCAGTATTCCTGGCACTATCGCCCTGCTGCACCAGAGGCTCATTTTAGGGTTGCCAAGTCTGGAAATTCTTGAAAAATATCAATGAAATTAATATTAATTTCATTATATACGGAGGAAGAGGAACTTGCATTAATTATATTTAGACTATTGCATGGACATTCAAACTTGCCTGTATCTTCAGTTACAGAATAATACCTGGAAACATACTTACCTGCATTCTTATTTGTGGAAAATCCATTATAAAAATTATTCACTATGAAAATTTTGTAATATTGTGAAAATTGATATGTAAACTTTTGAATATATACTAATATATAATACAAATTCATGTCATTTTGGAAAAAATATTTTGGCCAGTGTGTTGTCAATTTAGTTATTATAGATTCATACAGGGGTATTATAATTTTGGCTGCTTTATATTCAGACCCTTTCCTAGTGGAGAGCCAGTGTGGTGTAGTGGTTAAGAGCGGTGGTTTGGAGTGGTGGAGTCTGATCTGGAGAATCGGGTTTGATTCCCCACTCCTCCACATGAGCGGAGGAGGCTAATATGGTGATCTGGATTTGTTTCCCCACACGAAGCCAGCTGGGTGACCTTAGGCTAGTCACAGCTCTGTTAGAGCTCTCTCAGCACCACCTGCCTCATAGGGTGTCTGTTGTGGGGAGGGGAAGGGAAGGTGATTGTAAGCCAGTTTGATTCTTCCTTAAGTGGTAGAGAAAAGTAGGCATATAAAAACCAACTCTTCTTCTTCTTCTAGTGATCCCCAGCATGAAGTTTGCCCTTTTTACCGCTGGGTCAACATTTTCATCATGTTACCTTCTGCGACCCCAAGATCACATGAACACACGAAGCTGCCTTATACTGAATCAGACCCCTTGGTCCATCAAAGTCAGTATTGTCTACTCAGACCGGCAGCGGATCTCCAGGGTCTCAGGCAGAGGTCTTTCCCATCACCTGCTTGCCTAGTCCCTTTAACTGGAGATGCTGGGGATTGAACCTGGGACCTTCTGCATGCCAAGCAGATGCTCTGCCACTGAGCCACAGCACCTGAGTCACAGCAAGTTCAGACACCGATCAGCATGTACTTGGGATTTTTTGTTCCAGTGTGCATCACTTTACACTTACTTAACTTAATTCCAGCTTCCTGTTCTGAAGGTGGATGCCAAGGCTTCAGCTGCATTTTAGGAAATATTGATACGAGCTGGGCCGCAAAGGCTCCCTGCCTTTTAGGACTTTCCCCTCAACTTCGATATATACCTGCTGATGGAGAAGCCGGGTGTGCAGCTGAACTCAATGCAAGAGCAAGTTAAGCAGCATCCAGTGTGAACTGGTGAGATATGGAGGAAAATGAAGATGCCTGGAGAAGGTATTGGGATGGCTGAGGGCCAACAAACTGAAGTTCAAACCAGACAAGACTGAAGTGTTGTTGGTCAATGGAGAAGCTGCTGGGGGACTGTGGAGCAAGCCTGTCCTGGAGGGATTGCACTCCCCCTGAAGGAGCAGGTTCATACCATGGGAATGCTGCTAGATCCTGGCTTATGGTTGGAGGCTCAGGTCTCCCCCATGGCATGTAGCACCTTTTCTCAACTTCAGTTGATGGACCAGCTATGGCCATTCCTAAAAAAAATGTGATCTGGTCACAGTTATCCATGCTCTCATCACATCCACGTTCGATTACTGTAATAGGCCTGCCTTTGAAAACCATCCAAAAACTTCAGTTGATCCAATACATGGTGGCCAGGCTATTTTTAGGGGCTACACTAGATTGGATCACCCTTGTGCTGAAAGATCGGCAGTGGCTGCTCATGTATCTCTGGGCAGAATTCAAAGTATCTTTAATGCCCTAAATGGCTTGGTGCTGGGATTTTTGCAGGACCACCTGTTCCCATACCATCCAGTGCACGAGGATCATCTCTATGCTCCCATCTGCAGATGACCAAAGACCGGAGTGGTGATGTCCAGAGACCTTCAATGGTGGCACCTTAATTTGAAATGCCTGTCCCCTTTAGGCACGTCTGATACTTACCGTACTGCCTTTAGGCACCAAGCCAAAACATTTCGTTTTATCCAGGTTTTAACTGAAGGGTATATCTGGATTTGGACAGATGGACAATCGTAAACCTGTCTTTATGGGGTAAACACACGCAAGCCCTGATCTGGATAGCCAAGGCTAGCCCGATCTTGTCAGATCTCAGAAGCTAAGCAGGCTCGGCCCTGGTATTTGGATGGGAGACCTCCAAGGAAGACCAGGGTTGTGACATGGAGGCAGGCAATGGCAAACTGCCTCAGAATGTCTCTTGCCTTGAAAACCATACGGCTGTGACTTGATGGCACTTTCCACCACCAAATACACTCAAAATGAATATTATACTTTGGAACAGATATGGTCTATGTGCAATTACCTTTCTTAAACCTTGTAGAAATATTAATGTAAGTAATGCTTTATTTCAGAACTTTATGTGGGTATAGTGATTAAGAGCGGTGGTTTGGAGCGATGGACTCTGATCTGGAGAACCGGGTTTGATTTCCCACTCCTCCACATGAGCGGCAGACACTAATCTGATGAACTGGATTGGTTTCTTCACTCCTCCCCATAAAGCCAGCTGGGTGACCTTGGGCTGGTCACTCTCTCTCAACCCCACCTACCTCACAGGGTGTCTGTTGTGGGGAGGGGGAGGGGAAGGGAAATGATTGTAAGCCGATTTGATTCTTAAGTAGTAGAGAAAGTCAGCATATAAAAACCAACTCTTCTTCTTACTGGCTCGGATTTCCTTATAGAGGATGCAACTCCAATTCAATGAAGGGGGAATTGATTTTCCTGATCTTAGTTTATATCATCTGGCATATTTGTTAACTTGTACTAATTATTGGGATTGTGCCTATCAGTTGGACTATCCATGTTGGGCTATTTTGGAGGCTTCTTGTCTGGTGATCCTCTTTAAATGGAATGCATTAGGGTTTATTCATGCTAAAATACATCCTGCTACTCCTGCATTTTTTGCAATTAAACAATTATGGTGCATGATGTCACAAAAATATCAATTTGATCCATTTTCAGATACTAAGTTAACATTATTCAGAATTAAAAATTGGGAAGAATTTTTTTATAGAAGGCTTGAACAGATAGGATGAGTTTTACTTTGGACCAATTAATAGATTTTGACAATGAGTTTACGTCATTTGCTCAGCTGAGGTATAGATATGACTTGTCAGCCTCTGTTGAATGGCAATAAATACAACTACATAATCTATTGGTATCTAAATATGGCCCGGAAGCACTGGGTGTTTCAGAGTGGCCCTTACTCCTGGAAACTCTCATTGAATCAATGTAGAAAACAAAACCTACAATATTTGCTCTAAAATATTTGATGCTGATTAATAAATATGATATGCAAAGTCTCAGGAATGAATGGCATAAGGGTGTGTCCAGTCATTTAGTCTTTTGAAGAGGAAGTAATTAATCATATTAATGTTGTATTAGAATTGTCATTGATTTTTGAAGAAGTTTATGTGCTTTTACACTATTTTCTTGTCTCCTGGAGGGTAACTGATGGTCAACGAAAGTGGACCCTCCATGTCCTTCACGTTGCTAAAAGACATATTACAACACTGGAGAGATAAATGTCCACCTCCCATAACCCAATGAATTGAGGATCTTACAACCTTATTAACACTTGAATCTATGGCATTTAAACAACAATTTCATATGGACATATTTTTAGATACTTGGAAACCTTTTATAGAGGTTGATGAATAGACTAGTCACCACTGTTATATTTTTATTTCTTTTCTGTTTGAAGATATTAAATAATTCAAAACGAAACAAAACGGAAGAGTTCTCTCTTTAACCTTTTAAAACTTTAATTTTATTGAATTGTCGATTTAGGCAGTTGTCTGCTTTTATGCCGTCTTGTTTTTATGTCTTTTAGAATTATTCGTAACTTGTTATGCCCTTGAAGACAACTTGGAAACTGCAGCTGGTGCAGAAGGCAGCAGCCTGATAAAGAATACAGTAGTCTGTTGTAGCAAAATAAAACAAAAGTCCAGCAGCACCTTAGAGACTAACATTTATTTCAACAGGAGCTTTTGTGAGTCACAGCTCACTTGTTCAGATGTGCAAAGGGAAAATCATACTGGGAATTCTTCTTATGGGAAATATGAAACGGACAGGGAATAGGAGGAGGGTGAGGCAGAGAGTTTTGGTGTGAATTCCACTATGAATCTTTCAAGTATACATTCTCAATGTAAGGGGAAAAGGGAGGAGGTGAAGTGGAAAGGTCAGGCGCAAATCCAGCCATACATAAAGAGAATGGCAGTGACATATAACGGATGGCCGAGATTTCGTCAGTAATGAACCTCACAGAAACATCACAGCCAGGGGCCAGATTAAGATCACGGAGAGGGTTGGACTTGCTTCTCTTAGAGGAAATCTATTGCTGGATCAAAGCAATAGATCAAAGCTTTCTTCTTTAAACAGACGTTCCTGCAAAAAAAATTCCTACTTCAGAACCGTGCAGGAAGCATAAAGGTAAAGGTAAAGGTCCCCTGTGCAAGCACCGGGTCATTCCTGACCCATGGGGTGACGTCACATCCCGACGTTTCCAAGGCAGACTTTGTTTGCGGGGTGGTTTGCCAGGGCCTTCCCCAGTCATCTTCCCTTTACCCCCAGCAAGCTGGGTACTCATTTCACCGACCTCGGAAGGATGGAAGGCTGAGTCAACCTTGAGCCGGCTACCTGAAACCAACTTCCGTTGGGATCGAACTCAGGTTGTGAGCAGAGCTTTTGACTGCAGTACTGCAGCTTAACACTCTGCGCCACGGGGCTCCTACAGGAAGCATAGAAAGTGTTAAGTAATTTTTCTGATATAGGAATACAAGAGTGAGCCAAACAATGAAAAAGAACACAACAAATATGAAAACCAGCAATAGAGATGATACTTTTTCTTTTCACTTTTTCTTTTTATTTACACCACAAGAATAACAAGTTGTCATAATGTGGTACAAAATACTGGACTTCTATTAAAGTTGAAATTGAAGTTGGTATTATCAGAGAAAGACACCATTGGCCAGTAAAAAACAAATGAAAACAAAACAACAAAAACAGGAAAGTGAGAAAGCTAAGAAACAAAACTTTCAAGTCCACCAAGTAAAGGAAAAAAGGTCATCAGTAAATTTAAGTACAAAGAATATGCTAGCATCACTTAAAGGGTTCATACAGTTAAGAATGAAACTGTCAAAATTACAGAATAAACTGGTAGCTGCTACCAATGGTGACAACATACTGAGCATGTATAGGTATAAAGCAGACTATAATAGAGTTACAACTTTTGGTACTACATATCTGTAATAAGCTCTTGGGTGAATAGTTTTCAACCCATATATATATAGCGCCTCCAATGTAGAGCACCAGAAGTGTTAAATTCATTCATACATACATTCATTCACTCTCTTTCTCTCTCAGATCCTTTTTAATCAATATCAAAGACAAGGTGAAGTTGGGAGGACCCCACGCTCAACTATCACTATGAAGAAACTTCATTTCCTGATGATAGAAAGTTGTGTTTGAAACCACAGTGTTTGTACAGTACGTCACTGCTTGAAACTGAAATCTACTCATACATCATTCCAAGAAATTAAAAAAACACACGTTAACACAGCTGTGCTGAAGAGTTTTGCTCTTCAAGTCCTTGTCATGTTCATCTGAGAATACAAAAAAGCTTGGCATAGGGTTGTGCCTGCCTTATCCCTTTCATGCCTAAAGGAAAAAACAAAAACAAAAATACAAACTCCTGCCCCTCTTACCCTTAAAAAAATGACACAGGCTGTTTACTCGGGTGTTCAGCGTAGTTTCTCCTGGAACATTATTTCTACATAAATACAATAAACTCTATTATTGGTTTGTCACAAGTGCTAGATATTTTTTTCTTCTTAAAATGACAAATGTTTAAGTAGTCCTTCTTAATTTTACAATAAAAAGCACAGGTCCTTAATAAGTTCAGTAAGACAAACTGCCTTCCCCTCCATGCTCTTCACTGTTAATCAATCTATATGACACAAAACGCTTCAACCTTCTTCACGCCCGCTAATGCCATCAGAGGGGGGATTCTCTTCTTTTCCCCTCCAGAGCTGCCAAGTGTGGCATGCAAAATCTGTATACAATATAAAGACATGCCAACCTAACAGACCATGCAACTTCAAGGTGTAGGAAACTTAAAAAAATATATTCATATATATTTTATATATATTTATATATATCAACGCCCATAAAACGTGGGCCCAAAAGGTTTACAAAAGGAAGAATGGAATGAGTACGTGACTAATAAAAAGGAATGTCTGTGTATAGAAAGTAAAACAAAACCAAATACTTGATTATTAGTACTGGGTGTACTACAACCTAGGAGTCACTTCTGGGTAATACAGCTTTAAGATATTCCTTCTTTTTCTTAGTTGCTACAAAAGAAAATTTATAATATGCCACCCAAGTATTTTGGAAGCTGGATTAGTGAAAAACATCCACTAGTATCTTGCTGGTGGAACTGAGTTACCTCATATTGGTATATAAAAATGTGGGAATGAAAGGTACAGTACCTAAATCAGCTTGGACACAGAGCTCACAAGCGTTCCCATCAGGTCCATATTAAGTAAACTTGTGGGGGGGGGGGAAATCAAGGCTACAGTGGTACCTCCCCAAATCCCATGAGGCCAAATGTTCCCTTTCCGTTGCGCATAAACTGCAGAGGGAAACCCAGACCCCCATCTTTGTGGGGGATTATGCAACTATCATTTTAAACACATGCAAGAATTTTGGACTGTGGGACGGACAGTGATGTAGCAAAATGCTTGAAAGAAGCAGATGAAAAATCTTAAAAGCGGCTATTGGAAAACCTTGGCAGCTACAACTGACAAGTCCAGGCCGTTGCCTCAACACCACTGAGTGGTTTATCAATCATTTCTTGCAATGCAAAACGTACATATTTTGACATACATGCTGTTGAAATTAAAACACATTTTATGCTGAAATGATTATGGATGCATTACAGTTACCAACGGCATTAAAGGGGTAGATCAACAAAACATGAAATCAGGTGGATTCCACAACAAAAAGTCTTTTCAGATCACAGCAGCAAGGCAGTCATTTTACAAAATATATACGATTTTTATCTTTACTGTCAAACTATACTCTCAGAGTATGCTCCTGGCAGTCTTAATGCCAAAAAAATAGTCATCAATTTGAATGTACTTGGATTAGTTAAGAACTCAAATATTGTAGTGTATGCTTTAAAAATTATATCTCAGTCTTAAAACTCTATCCTGCGTGCACTCGGATTTGTTTTGTGTTTCCCTTCTCACAGCTCTGCTTTTCATGGAATGAATGTCTTTTCCAGAACAACAACAAAATAAATTACCACAAAGTGACCCTGTCAGTTATCATAACACAAATTAAAAGGGAAGAAGGGTTACCAAAAATAACACCAGATATTCTGAAGAGGACGTGACGCGGCTTGAAAGAGAATGCACGACTTCAGCCTCCTCTAGCTACCTAGTTTCACCACAAAAAAGATAAGTTACTTATTCTGAGGGACAAAACCTTCCTCACAAGGCAAAAAGGAGGAAGGGGCGGTGGCTAGGATCGGCACTCCCGTGGCCGGCAACGTATCGTTATTATTACGAATCACTGTGGAACAGTCCTTCCAGAGAACTTTAGTTCAGGAAATGTTCTGAGCATTTGCATTAGTGTTAACTGCACTGACAGAGTCCAGCAGACCTTCCACGCGGTCCCTTAAGTTATTAATGCCTTTAATAAATCTTGCCACACCCTATAATGAGGATATATGATACATCACTCTTCGTAATACTAACATGTCTTAAGGTAAGAAAGCTCTGTATTTTCTTTATATAGCATAGCAAGAATGGCTGGGAAAGTGGGGGAATATACAGTGTTTCCAGATATAACAAAGAGCTTAGAATCCTTCCTTCCATGAAAAAAAGGGCTTTCTAAAAGTGAAACCCCACAATCCTCTACCACTCCACATGACCGTGAAAGCTGTCAACGGTACAAAAGTCCAAACACAAACGCTCCCCCCCACCACCACCAGTGTGCAACGAAAGATGGCACAGGTTGAGACAATGCTTGGAAACGGCTGTCAAATAGAAAGCAAAAAAAAAAAATGTCACGAGAAAGCTAATGTAAAATGAAGCCGATAACACATTCTTAGAAAACTTGTTTTGTCAGAACAGGATCAAAGTTAAGAGCCTTAAATTAAAACATGGATGATCAGGGTAGTTGCCCAGTGGCTAAAATGTTGGCATTCTGAAAACATTCCAAACTATAGTCTGAAAATGGTCACGTTTCCAAACTAGCTTCCTTTTCGAAAAAAACCCTTACATTCCAGTCCACAAATAAGTCTTCTGCAAGGGACCTTCCAATGGCTACCATTGTAATCTGCATTTATTTATATACTTTCTTATAAATGCATTATAAATACTTAATCAAAATTTGTAAGAGTCATATTTTCTAAGCTTGGAATACATTTGGAATATACATTATAGATATACATTTATACATCTATATAGCTAAAATATTAAGCAATATTCTCATGCTACTTGCTTTTAATGAAAAGCATTCCCATCGTTGTTTTTTTAAATCGCAGTTGAGTCTGTCGCATGCTTTTACAACCAAATTGATAGTTAAAATGGTTATACATAATGGGTAGGAGAAAACACTGGAGGTTTTTCCTTTTTTTCATTAAAAAAAAGGGTTGAATTTTAGAACCCCAACAGTATTTGCCACTTTACTGGCAACTACCTTAATATCATTTTAAACAGCAATAAACCAAAACGAAACAAAATCCAAACTTGTTTTGGAGACGCTCCGGCCTCTGCTCGCTTAAGTAATGATGCTAGCACAAATCCCAGAGCCTGGCTTGCTGATTGCAGTTCTTCGCCTACCCTGCCAGAGGAACTGCTGTGGAGTTCTTTATTTTTTTTTTAAGGCATTGTTCCTCAAAACATCAGAAAAAAAAAAAAAAACAACCGTTGCCCCCAAATCAATCCAATCTTTATTTAAAGGCACAACAAACTCTTCAGGTGGCTTTGGAGATATTAAAGCTGATCTCCTTTCTGGGCTGTTCCCCTAGGTTAACGTTCTTCCTCACCACATGTTTAGTCTGCTTGTACATATCTATATAAGTATAAAAATCTTAAGTTCTCTTTTCACCCTTCATATGGAAAAAAACCCTCCTCATATTGTTTGGGTTTCGAAGAGAATGTCTGAATCACAGATAGGCAAAAGCCAGAAAATTAAAACAAAAATTAAAAACTTCCGATATGGGTTGAGTGGTCTGAAACAGAGGGTAATCAAATTTTAAGCACCAGTTTCAAAAGAAAGTTGTCATGTCTGTGTGAAAATTTTTTGTTTCCTTTAAAAAAGTTGGCAGTTCTGCCAAATACTTCACTGATTTCTTGCCTCTTTTGGCTCCCCTTTAGGAGAGAGGAGGAATGTTCAGTGCGCGTGTCTTTAATATATCTGCTCTTCACCTGCATTTCCCCTCTTCTATAAGCATATTCTGTACAGATGTGGAGAACTTTTGCCTTTCTTTCACGCATGGCTGCCTTTCCGTAGTCTGGAAGTAAACCATGACCAGATGCAGGAGTAACAAGGGACAGCTTCCTCGCAGAGCCCCAAGACAAGACGAACAAACAGGAGAACTCCAGCCCCGAAGATGAGTGCTACAGGGGAGGATCCTGCTCCATGGGTTCCTCATCTGGCCTGTGAACAACAACAACAACAAAAAGGAGGCAATTGGGCAGAGTAGAAGCAAAGAGCAAGAATGTCAGAGCCAGAGATGCTTCTGGAGTTTTACTTCTTTGGCTTGAAGTACGAGCTTCAGCAGTTCAGAAAGAGCCTGGCTTCGAAGTGAAGCGAGCCTCACAGTTGCTGTATTCATAAAATCATAGAATCGTAGAGTTGGAAGGGGCCATTCAGGCCGTCTAGTCCAACACCCTGTTTAATGCAGGATCAGCCTAGAGCATCCCTAACAAGTGCTTGTCTAGCCTCTGATTAAAGAATGCCAGTGAGGGGGAGCTCACCACCTCCCTACGTAGCTGATTCCAATGTCGAACAACTCTTAATGTAATATCTAGCTGGTACCTTTCCTCCCACAATTTAGACCCATTATTGGGAGTCCTATCCTCTGCTGCCAAAAGGAACAGCTCCTTGCCTTCCTCTAAGTGACAGCCCTTCAAATACTTAAAGAGAGCGATCATGTCCCCCCTCAACCTCCTCTTCTCCAGACGAAACTTTCCCAACTCCCTCAGCCTCTCCTTATAGGGCTTGGTCTCCAGGCTCCTGATCATCCTCGTCGCTCTCCACCCGCTCAATTCTTCTCTAACTCTGGTAAATCTAAGCCAGAGAAGAATTCCCACTCCCCCTGGAAGCCCTCCTTCACTCCTCTCAAACTTGTCTGCCTGACAGCCGGGGAGTAGCATGGTGATGCCAGCAGGTGGCTGAGAGGAGAAGAAATCTGTGCTGCCTCTGTTCGTCCACAGGAGAGGGGCAATTCTCGGCAGGTGCACCCAAATTCTCCAAATCAACCTTGCAATAAATTTTTCTTGTATGTAGCTTGGTGTAGGGGAGCTTACCCATCGTTAAACATGGGCAATGAACTGATTTGGACCAGATCCAATTGACTGCAAGCAGAGTGAATTTTGGGTCCCTACACCCTTTCTTGCTGCAGTCCCCTGCACTCCCCAAAAAGCCACTCTTGGAGGAACTCTCAGATTAGTGTAGGATGCACCCCAGGGGCTGCAGCAAGGAGGGTTTGGCAGAAGTCAAACCCCACTCTTTGCACAGGTTCTTCTTCTGTTTGCGGAAGAGCTGGGGCAGGAGTGAGAAGTGATGATTTCTGCCAATTCCCTTATTGCTACAGCCCCTCCCCCCGTATCCCACATCCCTCTGACCATCAGTTAGGCATGACTTTTCAGGGGCATAATGGGTTGTGGTGAAAATGGAGAGGTGAACTCCCTTCTGTGAACTTGCTCCATTCATGATTGACAGGATGCAAAAATTCTACTACCTGACTGTCAATACCCGCTAAATGCAATTTACACTCCTTATAATCACTTAAGACCATCTGGAACAACGTTTGGTCCTCAGAACCAAATTAAAATGTCACCTGGATCAGTCTAATTTCTGGGTTTCACCTCCTCCTTCCCAAAAGAATACTCAGCCTTGAAAAAACAAATATGGTTCTTCTGTGCTTTGAATTATGTGGGCCACAGAAAGAAAGTATCGAGATGTCAGAAGGGATTTCCAGGGTGTCGAAGCTTACCTTGGCAACGTAAGGATTTGCTTTGTCCTGAGAATAGCCTAATTATCCATACTTTACACTCTTTAAGAAGTCTTTAGGCAAAGATTTCATAACTTTCATTGCCCGGCTATTTATTTTTAATTCAAAGTTAATGCGGCTACAGTCTAAGTAAGCTTCCTGCCTCTCATGAACGGAAGTACTACAATGCAGGCCTTTTCAGTATTTAAAATTGCAAGTGTATTCTAATTTCACTTTCTCTAGGTAGACCACAATCAGCTGTTCTCTTATGCTTCTCCCTAAATTTTGCATTTAAGGCCTTTACAATCTTTGCTTTTCTCTTTTGGAGCATCTGTGAATTACTTCCATTTTCCTTTAAACTAGGCCACTAATCCATCTAAGGCAGAATTATTCCCCACTTCCTGTCTAAAATATCACTGTCTGACTTGGAGAGAAGGAAAGAAAAGCTCACTTTTTGTCAGGAGCTGGCTTGACTCCCACCGACAACGACGCCATGGCTGTTACAGTTTCTGCTTCTTCATTCTCACACTTTTGCGCCTCTATCAAAGAGTAGCCAACTGTCGAGGAATAACGCTGGAGTGAATGCCAGTACTTACCTAAAAGAAAAATACAAATGGATGCACCATCACTGCATTCACTGCCATTCTGGCATAGCTAAGAAGGTAAGTTACAAGCCAACAGTGCCATCCTAGGTGGGCCTGATCAGAATCAAACTCAATAAAGCTAACTCCCAGGGAAGAGTCCTTTGGAGTACACTGTTAGTCATGCTTTGAAATCAATCAACTAAACACCGTTCACAACTAGGGTTGCCAACTCCAGGTTGGGAAATTCCTGGAGATCTGGGGGTAGAGACCTCAGTGAGGGACCTCTGCAGCAGCGTTTCCTCAGTGCCAGGGCTTGCGCCAGCATCAAATCAGGCATTCCCAGGGGAGGAGCTGACTTTAGTCAGTTCCCAAAGCACTTTAACCCTGGGAACGCCCCTTCAGCTGGCGTGAACTTGCACCAGCAAAAAGGCAGGCGTAGCCCTGTGAAACCCAATGGAGAGGTTTCATGGGGTTTTGAGAAGAATTCATTTTCGATTCGCTGTGCCGAGGAAGCAAGCTGCTGAGGAGGAGGCAGCATGGTTGCACTGTCTCTGGGCCCGGAGTAAGTACCCCCCATTAGGATTGCGCTCATAATCTCTCTTGGTTCATTTTTTTTACTTTGGGTTCTTGCGGGATTTTGTATTCTCCTAGGGTCCATTTCCCCCCCTACATTTTTTTTGACAAAACAATTAAAATAATTTCTTTTTTCTGAAGTGCCCTTACGAATACAGCCTGTACGCAATTTTCAAATGATTCATCATTTAACATGTCAATTGAAGAAAACTGTTATAAAATTTCACTTTTAAAAATAATTTAACCCAGAAATTAAATGTAAAATGGCAAAAAACACTCACTGTGTATTTCAATGACTTTTTCAATAGAATGCAATGCATTGTCATTTGCTCTTTGTTGTAATACTTTTTCAGGGAGAGGATCAAGCTGAAAAAGTAAAACCCAATGTAAGTCTCAGTAATAGAAATAGTAAAAGTAAATTTATTTGTATAGCCATAGGCCGTTACAAAATAACCTTTAGTTTTACAACATTTTGTGGACTAAAAGTATTATCCGGATACATTATATCCCTATGAAGGCACTGGGCAAACTTTCCCACTGTTTAAAGCCTGGCTTCTCCGTTGAGATACATTGCAAAGATCACACTAAAGCATCTGAACACAGCCAGTTTGCCAATGCATTTCAATGGAGGAGGATGGGGGCGACCCCTTCCAGACGCCATAACTCCGGACCCCCTGACCCAATCTTTACCAAACTTGGGGGTTCTTGCAAGGAGAATCCCTTCTAGCTACCCTGAAAATGTGGAACCTCTTCCTGCAAAATTGCCCCACCAGGAGCTGCGGAAAGACATGAAAAGCCCCCACAGGGTTTAAATGGCCAAATTTTTCAGGAAACCCGAATTTAAAGCTGAATTCCTACCTTT